>NC_044552.1:112216328-112537161 GCF_007565055.1 Rhinopithecus roxellana
CCCCAATAGGTGCAGACTGACAACTCACACCTCACACGGCTGGGTACACCTCTGAGACGAAGCTTCCAGAGCAAGAATCAGACAGCAACACTTGCTGTTCAGCAATATTCTATCTTCTGCAGCCTCCGCTGCTGATACCCAGGCAAACAGAGTCTGGAGTGCACCTCAGGCAAACTCCAACAGACCTGCAGCTGAGGGTCCTGACTGTTAGAAGGAAAACTAACAAACAGAAAGGACACCTACACCAAAACCCCATCAGTACATCACCATCATCAATGACCAGAGGCAGATAAAACCACAAAGATGAGGAAAAAGCAGAGCAGAAGAGCTGGAAATTCAAAAACTCAGAGCACATCTCCCCCTCCAAAGGAACACAGCTCATCGCCAGCAACGGAACAAAGCTGGATGGAGAATGACTTTGATGAGCTGAGAGAAGAAGGCTTCAGTCAATCAAACATCTCAGAGCTAAAGGAGGAACTACATATCCAGTGCAAAGAAACTAAAAAGCTTGAAAAAAGAATGGAAGAATGGATAACTGAATAACCAATGCAGAGAAGTCCACAAACGAACTGATAGAGATGAAAACCATGACACAAGAACTATGTGACAAATGCACAATCTTCAGTAACTGACTCGATCAACTGGAAAAAAGAGTATCAGTGACTGAAAATCCAATGAATGAAATGAAGCGAGAAGTTTAGAGAAAAAAGAGTGAAAAGAAATGAACAAAGCCTTCAAGAAATATGGGATTATGTAAAAAGACCAAATCTACGTCTGATTGGTGTGCCTGAAAGTGACAGGGAAAATGGAACCAAGTTGGAAAACACTCTGCAGGATATTATCCAGAAGAAATTCCCCAACCTAGCAAGGCAGACCAACATTCAAATCCAGGAAATACAGAGAATGTCACAAAGATACTCCTTGAGAAGAGCAACTCCAAGACACATAACTCTCAGATTCACCAAAGTTGAAATGAAGGAAAAAATGTTAAGGGCAGCCAGAGAGAAAGGTCGGGTTACCCACAAAGGGAAGCCCAGCAGACTAACAGCAGATCTCTCGGCAGAAACTCTACAAGCCAGAAGAGAGTGGGGGCCAATATTCAACATTCTTAAAGAAAAGAATTTTCAACCCAGAATTTCATATCCAGCCAAACTAAGTTTCATAAGTGAAGGAGAAATAAAATCCTTTACAGATAAGCAAATGCTTAGAGATTTTGTCACCACCAGGCCTGCCTTACAGAAGACCCTGAAGGAAGCACTAAACATGGAAAGGAATGACTGGTATCGGCCATTGCAAAAACATGCCAAAATGTAAAGACCATCGATGCTAGGAAGAAACTGCATCAACTAACGAGCAAAATAACCAGCTAATATCATGACAGGATCAAGTTCACACATGACAATATTAACCTTAAATGTAAATGGCCTAAATGGTCCAATTAAAAGACACAGACTGGCAAATTGGATAAAGAGTCAGGACCCATCAGTTTACTGTATTCAGGAGACCGATCTCACATGCAGAGACACACATAGGATCAAAATAAAGGGATGGAGGAAGATCTACCAAGCAAATGGAAAACAAAAAAAGGCAGGGGTTGCAATCTTAGTCTCTCATAAAACAGACTTTAAACCAACAAAGATCAAAAGAGACAAAGAAGGCCATTATATAATGGTAAAGGGATCAATTCAACAAGACGTGCTAACCATCTAAATATATATGCAACCAATACAGGAGCACCCAGATTCATAAAGCAAGTCCTTAGGAGACTTACAAAGAGACTTAGACTCCCATACAACAATAATGGGAGATTTTAACACCCCACTGTCAACATTAGACAGATCAAAGAGACAGAAAGTTAACAAGGATATCCAGGAATTGAACTCAGCTCTGCACCAAGTGGACCTAATAGACATCTACATAACTCTCCACCCCAAAGCAACAAAATATACATTCTTCTCAGCAGCCCATCACACCTATTCCAAAATTGACCACATAGTTGGAAGTAAAGCACTCCTCAGCAAATGTAAAAGAAGAGAAATTATAACAAACTGTCTCCAGACCACAGTGCAATCAAACTAGAACTCAGGATTAAGAAACTCCATCAAAATTGCTCAACTACATGGAAACGGAACAACCTGCTCCTGAATGACTACTGGGTACATAACAAAATGAAGGCAGAAATAAAGATTGTTCTTTGACACCAATGAGAACAAAGATACAACATACCAGAATCTCTGGGACACATTTAAAGCAGTGTGTAGAGGGAAATTTATAGCACTAAATGCCCACAAGAGAAAGCTGGAAAGATCTAAAATGGACCCTAACATCACAATTAAAAGAACTAGAGAAGCAAGAGCAAACACCTTCAAAAGCTAGCAGAAGGCAAGAAATAACTAAGATCAAAGCAGAACTGAAGGAGATAGAGACATAAAAAACCCTTCAAAAAATCAATGAATGCAGGAGCTGGTTTTTTGAAAAGATCAACAAAATTGATAGACTGCTAGCAAAACTAATAAAGAAGAAAAGAGAGAAGAATCAAATAGATGCAACAAAAAATGATACAGGGGATATCACCACCGAAACCATAGAAATACAAACTACCATCAGAGAATACTATAAACACCTCTATGCAAGTAAACTAGAAAACCTAGAAGAAATGAATAAATTCCTGGACACATACACTCTCCCAAGACTAAACCAGAAAGAAGTTGAATCCCTGAATAGACCAATAACAGGCTCTGAAACTGAGGCAATAATTATAGCCTACCAACCAAAAAAAGTCCAGGACCAGACGGATTCACAGCCAAATTCTACCAGAGTTACAAGAAAGAGCTGGTACCATTCCTTCTGAAACTATTCCAATCAATAGAAAAAGAGGGAATCCTCCCTAACTCATTTTATGAGGCCAACATCATCCTGATACCAAAGCCTGGCAGAGACACAACAAAAAAAGAGAATTTAGACCAATATCCCTGATGAACATCAATGCAAAAATCCTCAATAAAATACTGGCAAACCGAATCCAGAAGCACATCAAAAAGCTTATCCACCATGATCAAGTGGGCTTCATCCCTGGGATGCAAGTCTGGTTCAACATACACAAATCAATAAATGTAATCCAGCATATAAACAGAACCAAAGACAAAAACCACATGATTATCTTAATAGATGTAGAAAAGTCCTTTGACAAAGTTCAACAGTCCTTCATGCTAAAAACTCTCAATAAATTCGGTATTGATGGAATGAATCTCAAAATAATAAGAGCTATTTATGACAAACCCACAGCCAATATCATACTGAATGGGCAAAAACTGGAAGCATTCCTGAGGGGTGACCTGCCCCTCCACACCTGTGGGCGTTTCTCGTTAGGTGGAACGATAGACTTGAGAAAAGAAATGAGACACAGAGACAAAGTATAGAGAAAGAAAAAGTGGGCCCAGGGGACTGGCACTCAGCATACAGAGGACCCATGCCGGCACCGGTAACTGAGTTCCCTTAGTATTTATTGATAATTATCTTTACCATCTTAGAAAAAAGGGAAGTAGCAGGATAACAGGATTATCATAGGGAGAAGGTCAGCAGTAAGACATATGAATAAGGTCTCTGTGACATAAGTTTAAGGAAAAGTGTTGTGCCTTGATATGCATATGCAAACATCTTCATAAACCTTTTTAGTGCATAAAGAGCAGCACTGCACTAGCAAGTCCCACCTTCTGCCCTAAGGCAGTTCTCTGCTTTCTCAGCAAACAGAACATACAATCGGGTTTTACACCGAGATGTTCCATTGCCCAGGGACAGGCAGGAGACAGATGCTTTTCTCTATCTCAACCGCCAACAACCGCCAAGAGGCCTTCCCTCCTCTTGTATTATTCCTCCTCAGCACAGACCCTTCACGGGTGTCAGGCTGGGGGACGATCAGGTATTTCTCTTCCCACGAGGCCATATTTCAGAAACCTTGGACAATACCTAGCTTTCCTATGCAGAGGTCCCTGCAACCTTTGGCAGAGGTCCCTGCCACCATTGGCAGTGTACGTGTCCCTGGGTACTTGAGATTAAGAGAATGGTGATGACTTTTAACCAGCAAGCTACCTTCAGGCACTTGTTTAACAAAGCACACCCTGCACAGCCCACAATCCTTTAAACCTTGAGTCACCACAGCACATGTCTCTTGCAAGGACAAGGTTGGGGGTAGGATCACAGATTAACAGTATCTCAAATACAGAAGAAAATGGAGTCTCTTATGTATACTTCTCTCTATATAGACACAGTAACAGTCTGATCTTTCTTTCTTTTCCCCACAATTCCCTTTGAAAACTGGCAAAAGACAGGGATGCCCTCTCTCACCACTCCTATTCAACATGGTGTTGGAAGTTCTGGCTAGGGCAATCAGGCAAGAGAAAGAAATAAAGGGTATTCAATTAGGAAAAGAAGAAGTCAAATTGTCCCTGTTTGTGGATGACATGATTGTATATTTAGAAAACCCCCTTGTTTCAGCCCAAAATCTCCTTAAGCTGATAAGCAACTTCAGCAAAGTCTCAGCATATAAAATCAATGTGCAAAAGTCATAAGCATTCTTATACACCAGTAACAGACAGAGAGCCAAATCATGAATGAACTCCTATTCACAATTGCTTCAAAGAGAATAAAATACCTAGGAATTCAAGTTACAAGGGATGTTAAGGGCCTTTTCAAGGAGAACTACAAATCACTGCTCAGTGAAATAAAAGAGGACACAAACAAACAGAAGAACATACCATGCTCATGGACAGGAAGAATCAATATTGTGAAAATGGCCATACTACCCAAGATAATTTGTAGATTCAATGTCATCCTCATGAAGCTACCAATGACTTTCTTCACAGAATTGAAAAAAACTGCTTTAAAGTTCATATGGAACCAAAAGAGACCCCACGTTGCCAAGACCATCCTAAGCCAAAAGAACAAAGTTGGAGGCATCACGCTACCTGACGTCAAACTATACTACAAGGCTACAGTAACCAAAACAGCATGGTACTGGTACCAAAACAGAGATATAGACCAATGGAACAGAACAGAGTCCTCAGAAATAATACCACACATCTACAGCTATCTGATCTTTGACAAACCTGACAAAAACAAGAAATGGGGAAAGGATTCCCTATTTAATAAATGGTGCTGGGAAAATTGGCTAGCCATAAGTACAAAGCTGAAACTGCATTCTTTCCTGACTCCTTATACGAAAATTAATTCAAGATGGATTAGAGACTTAAATGTTAGACCTAAAACCATAAAAACCCTAGAAGAAAACCTAGGTAATACCATTCAGGACATAGGCATGGGCAAGGACTTCATGTCTAAAACACCAAAAGCAATGGCAACAAAAGCCAAAATTGACAAATGGGATCTAATTAAACTAAAGAGCTTCTGCACAGCAAAAGAAACTACCATCAGAGTGAACAGGCAACCTACAGAATGGGAGAAAATTTTTGCAATCTACTCATCTGACAAAGGGCTAATATCCAGAACCCACAAAGAACTCAAACACATTTAGAAGAAAAAAACACACAAACCCATCAAAAAGTGGGCAAAGGATATGAACAAACACTTCTCAAAAGAAGACATTTATACAGCCAACAGACACATGAAAAAATGCTCATCATCACTCGCCATCAGAGAAATGCAAATCAAAACCACAATGAGATACCATCTCACACCAGTTAGAATGGCAATCATTAAAAAATCAGGAAACAGCAGGTGCTGGAGAGGATGTGGAGAAATAGGCACACTTTTACACTGTTGATGGGACTGTAAACTAGTTCAACCATTGTGGAAAACAGTGTGGTGATTCCTCAAGGATCTCGAACTAGAAATACCATTTGACCCAGTCATCCCATTACTGGGTATAGACCCAAAGGATTATAAACCATGCTGCTATAAAGACACATGAACACGTATGTTTATTGTGGCACTATTCACAATAGCAAAGACTTGGAATCAACCCAAATGTCCATCAGTGATAGACTGGATTAAGAAAATGTGGCACATACATACCATGGAATACTATGCAGCCATAAAAAAGGATGAGTTCGTGTCCTTTGTAGGGACATGGATGCAGCTGGAAACCACCATTCTCAGCAAACTATTGCAAGAACAGAAAACCAAACACCACATGTTCTCCCTCATAGATGGGAATTGAACAATGAGATCACTTGGACACAGGAAGGGGAACATCACACACTGGGGCCTATTGTGGGGTGGGGGGAATGGGGAGGGATAGCATTAGGAGATATACCTAATGTAAATGATGAGTTAATGGCTGCAGCACACCAACATGACACATGTGTACATATGTAACAAACCTGCATGTTGTGCACATGTACCTTAGAACTTAAAGTATAAAAAAAAAAAAAAAGAATCGCAAGAGGAAGCTTTCACTGTGCAGTAACTTCTTATAATCAGTTATTTTTCCACTTGACTCAAGAAGGAACATTTTGCTTATTTTTTTATTTATTCATTTGCATATAAAGTTGTGGCCTGTATAGACTGTAAACCACTAACCCCTTTTACACTGTTCAATGTCATATATTTTGCTGTCTAGTTTTATATAGCTCAAAAATAAACTTTGTGTAATTGTAAAACAATAAAATTATTAAATCAGCAGAAGATGATTTAATAATTTGGTAAATATGATAACATGGTAAATATCTGGGGCATGTGTATCTGTGAGAGGTAGATTGAGATGCTCCTATTTTTCTCTAGCTTATGCTTTCAGATGGATTCTTTTACTCTGTTGTATACCAATAGTCTAGGAAATAATTGACAATAAATGGCTCTACTTACAAAAAAAGAAAAAGAAATATAGATACAAAAATTCTCAACAAAATACTGGCAAACCAAATCCAGCAACAAATAAAAATATGACACATTATGACCTTGTTCAAATTATCCCAGGAATACAAAGTTAGCTCAGTATATGAAAATCACTCTATGTAGTATACCATGTTAATGGAATAAAAGGGAAAAAATACATGATTATCTCAATAGACACACAAAAAACATTTGACATAATTTGACAACCTTTCATGACAAGGACACGCAACAAAGTGAGAACAGAAGGGAGCTCCCTCAACCTGTTAAAGAGCATTTATTTAAAAAATAAATACCCACAACTAACTTAATAGTGAAAAACTGAAATCTTTCCCTCTAACTTCAAGGACAAGACAAGGATGACCATTCTTACCACTTCTATTCAACATTGTACTGAAAGTTCTAGTCAGGGAAATTTCACAAGGAAAAGAAATAAAAGGCATCCATATTGGAAAAAATGTGAAATTATTTTTATTTGAAGATGACATGATATTACATATACAAAACCTATAAAAATACACATAATACACACACACGAACTAACAAGTCCAGCAAATTTGCAGGGTACAAAATCAGTATACAAAAGGCAATTGAATTTCTATACTCTAGCAATAAACAATTTGAAAATGAAATTAATAAAATAATTCTACCATCAACCAAAAAAATATAAGCTTTATACACTGACAACTATAAATATTATTCAAAGAAATTTAAAAAGATCTAAATAAATGGAAAGCATTTTGTGCTTATTGATTGAAAGACTGAATATTGTTAAGAAGGCAATATCGCCCAGATTGAGCTACAGATTCAATGCAGTCTTTATCAAAATTCTACCTACCTTTTTTGGTAAATAGAGAAGATAATCTTAAAATTCATATGAAAATGCAAGGGGCCGCAAACAACAAAAACAATATTAGAAAAGAAGAATGAAGTTGGGAGGCTCACATTTCACAATTTAAAAAGCTACTACAAAACTACAATAATAAAGAGAGTGTGGTGCTAGCAGAAGAATTGACTTATAGACCAAAGGAATAGTGTTGCAAGTCCAGAAATAAGGCCATACAACAAGATCAACTGATTCTGGATAAGGGTGCCATTGCCATTCAACAGAGAAAGAGTAGTCTTTCAGCAAATGGTGCTGGGACAACTAAATATCCACATGCAAAAGAATAAATTAGGCCCCTCACACCATATATAAAAATTAACTCAAAATAGAATAAAGACCTAAATATAAAAGCCGCATGTATAAAACTCTCAGAAAAAGTAGATGTATATCTTCATAAGTTTGAATTAGCAAGATTTCCTATGCCTATCAAATCGTGATAGACCTATCAACATTCATTTCCAATCCTACTACATTCAACGTATTCTGACTTCAGAAAATATCTCTACCTATGCCTATAACATTGGTCCTATTCTCCCGGGAACAGATTCATTTCTGCTGCTATTTCCTGCCCTCAGACTTTACTGTGCATTATTTTCTAGTGATTGTCAATAATTTGATTGGCTCCAATCCATGCATATCCCTGTCCCTGAACTCTCAACCTCATAGTACACTATAAAATGCACATTCTAGGCCGGGCGCGGTGGCTCAAGCCTGTAATCCCAGCACTTTGGGAGGCCAAGACGGGCGGATCACGAGGTCAGGAGATCGAGACCATCCTGGCTAACATGGTGAAACCCCGTCTCTACTAAAAATACAAAAAAAAACTAGCCGGGCGACCTGGCGGGCGCCTGTAGTCCCAGCTACTCGGGAGGCTGAGGCAGGAGAATGGCGTGAACCCAGGAGGCGGAGCTTGCAGTGAGCTGAGATCCGGCCACTGCACTCCAGCCTGGGCGACAGAGCGAGACTCCGTCTCAAAAAAAAAAAAAAAAAAAAAAATGCACATTCTAGTCCCATCCTGGCATGACTCTGTTCCAGCCCTTAATTATTATGAACTATTTCTGACCATAAGTGTTTATTCCTTGCATAAAATATTCCAGGCTTCAGTTAAGATTTAGAAGTAAAATGCAAAATAAGCCCAAAAGATATCCTATTTTTCCAAACTATTGTGATTTAAGAAAAAAAAAGCAAATTCATTTTTCAGGTGTCTGATTTGGAGATTGTACAAGTAAATAAAAATTTTACTAAATATTAGAAGAAGTAAGAGCTAAATAATGGAGAAAATACATATTCACATTTTATTTACATTTTCTTACTTACACATGAACTTTTATTTTTACCTGATTGATTATATTTCCTAAATTGCAAATGTACAGTTCTCATCTTCAATTTATATTGTGGACTGAGTAAACCGTACTGAATATTTAGAAACGCAAACATCTTCTGTTGAATGATAAACTAGTCATGAGGGGAAGAACAGGCATTCTCATTCTCAGGAATAACCATATATATTTAGAATGCAAAGATTTCTTTTATAAATCTGAGACCAGAGAACCTATTGTAGATATTCAATACTGATTTAGAGTCCAGCTAGGCTGATACGACCAAACAATAAATTGAAATTATTTTTCCTGAAGAAAAATTCATTAGCTGGAATAAGGAGGACTTATTTTCACCTTTTTTTGTTTGAATTTAGTTCTAAAAGCTATGTTGAGATTAAAACTTGAAATTTATTTTCAGTGAGGTTACTTGGAGAGATTATTTAGTGATTGGTGCTCATGAATGTCATTCTCAGTAAGAGTCATAATTATCAAGTGATGTCATACAGTAATTAATGCTCTTCTACATTCTCTGGAACAGGCTGAGGTAGGAAGGCACAGACTCCTCTCCCCACATTTAGATGAATGGCACCTACCAACATCCACTTACAAAGTTTATGTGTCTCTCCCTGCAAAATTTGACCCAATGCTCTTTGGGTACCTGCCTGCTGTTAGGACAATGGCTGCAAGTTTCTGTTCATGCTCTGCCTAGAGAAGAGAAAATTGTAATCCTTACTGTTCCCTAGGCCAGGCACCCTCGTTTTTCTTTCCTGGGTCAAAAGGTAGCAGAAGCAGCAATTAGTTATAATTTTATTTATATGACTGCAGTCTCTGTGAAGGAATCTCCTCAGGTAAAAGAAAAATATACAGCTTTAGTTTCATCTTTGAAAATCAGAACTTAGTCTTTGACAGCTAAAACACCTAGTCATTCATGTTTAACATGAAGAAAATTTTGGGTTTATTAGACATAAACTGAGAGATTAAATGACTTACTAAGGTCAGTACAGAAATGGGAAATCTTATAAATTTGAAACTTATACTTTCCTTATGACTTGTCATAAGGTTATAAAATATGTAAAATATTATTAATATTAATTCATACAAAGAAGGCAATGGTATGAGAATCAGACCTAGTAGAAATAAGAGGAAAAAGCCCAAATATAAGGGACTACAGAGACCATATATAAGGACACAAAACAAGTCCTAGTATATTTAAAATATTGAAATTACACAGTGTCTTTTCAGAGATCAATGGAATGAAGTTAGAAATCAATAACAGAAGGAAAAACAGAAAAACTCACACAAAAATATGAATTTAAACAACACACTCTTATAAAAATAATGGGTCAAAGAATAACCCCCCCCCCAAAAAAATTAGAAAATATATAAAGGCAGATGAAAACAAAGCACAACATACTAAAGCTTATGGGACTCAGCAAAAGGAGTGGAATTTATAGCTGTAAATACCTACATTAAAAAACAAGAAAGACCCCAAGTCTACACCTAAGTTTATATTTTAAAACAGTAGCAAAAGATGAGCAAGTCAAACCGAAAGTTAGCAGAAGGAAGAAAAAAACTTAGCTCAATAAAGAATAGAGCAAAGATAAACAAAAAAGAGAATAGAAAAATAATAGAGAAATATTAGTATAACTAAAAGTTGGCTCTTTGAACATATAAACACAATTAACAAACCTTAAGTTAGACTGACAAGGAACAGAAGAGAGAATATGCAAAAACTAAAATTAAGAAGGAAAGTGGAAAGATTACTACCAACCTTACCGAGATAAAAATAATTATGAATACTATGAAAAATATATATTAACAAATTAGATAACCTAAAAAAAGACACATTCTTTGAAACATACAAATTACCTAAACTAACTCAAGGAGAAATAAAAATATCTCAATAGATTTATAGTAAGAGACTGAATAAGCAAACAAACACTTTCCAACAGAGAAAAGTTCTGGATTAGATGGCTTCATCAGTGAATTATACTGAACATTTAAAGAAGAATTAATATCAATCTTTCTCAATCTCTTCCAAAAAGCTGAAGAAAAAAAAAACCTCCTAATTCATTATATGAGGCTAGCAATACTCCAATACCGAAACCAGATAAAGATGTTACAAGAAAGAAAATAGCAAATTAACATTTCTTTTTTTTTTTTTTTTTTTGAGACGGAGTCTGGCTCTGTTGCCCAGGCTGGAGTGCAGTGGCTGCATCTCAGCTCACTGCAAGCTCTGCCTCCCAGGTTTACGCCGTTCTCCTGCCTCAGCCTCTCCAGTAGCTGGGACTACAGGCACCCGCCACCTCGCCCGGCTAGTTTTTTTATTTTTTTTTTAGTAGAGACGGGGTTTCACCGTGTTAGCCAGGATGGTCTCGATCTCCTGACCTAGGGATCCGCCCGTCTCGGCCTCTCAAAGTGCTGCGATTACAGGCTTGAGCCACCGGGTCCGGCCAGCATTTCTTATAAGTATGCATGTAAACCTTCTAAACAAAATACTAGTCAGTCGAATCCACCAGCATATTAAAGGAATTATTAACAAAGACCAAGTGGGATTTATCTCAAAAATGCAAGAGTGGTTCAAAATAAGAGAGTAAATCAATATAATAATATCACATTAAGAGAATGAAGAAAAAAATCACATGATCATCTCATTTGACGCAGAAAGGCATTTGACAAAATTCAACACCATTTTATGATTAAAAACTCTTAGACAACTAGAAATTTAGAAGAAATTCCTCTAAATAATAAAGGGTATTTTTAAAATTTCCTTCAGCTTTATTTAGGTAACATTAATAAATAAAAATACTATATATTTATAGTGTATAATGTGATGATTTGATAGACATATATAATGTAAAATGATTACATCAAGCCAATTAACATATGAACACCTTTTCTATGTATCTGCTTGCCTGTGGTGAGAACATTTAAACAATCAAATCTTAGAAGTGTTTAAGTATACAAAGCATTGTTATTAACTATAACTACCATGCTGTACATAGATCTCGAAACTTATTCATTCTAAGTGAAACTCTGCAATCTTTGAACATCTCCCTATCCTCCTCCAGTCCCAGCCTCTATTCTTTGCTTCTGTGAGTTCAAATTTTATAAATGGTATTTATGAAAAGCCCACAATTAACATCATATTCAGTGATGAAAGATTGAAAGATTGAAAGCATTCTTCCAAAATCAGAAACATGACAAGAATATTTCAACACTGCTGTTCAACATTGTACGGTAAGTTTTAAACAGAACTATTAGAAATAGAAATAAAGAGAAAAGAAATAGAAAGCATCCAAACTGGAAAGGAAAAAAGAAAACTGTATTTATAAATGACCTAATCCCAAACATTCAAAACTTCAAATAATCCACAATAAAGCTACTAGAGTAATAAAGTTATGTATTTTGTACAATTAAATTATAAAATGTTATTTAAAGTTGCAGGATACAAGATCAACATACAAAAATCAGTTGTTTTTAATATACACTATCTACAAACAACCCCCAAAAGAAATTGTGAATACTTTGTACAATGTGACTAAACTAATTAAATACATAGAAATAAATTTAATCAAGAAAGTAAAAGTCTTGTACACTCAAAATTTTAAAACACTGCCAAAAGTAATTAAAGACCTTGAAAAGTGGACAGACATCTTGTACTCAAGGAAGAAAATCTGACGTTGTTAAGATGTCAATACTACCCAGAGCAATTTATAGATTTAACACAATGCCAATCAAAATTGCCACAGATTTTTCATACAAAACGGGAGATGCTAATCTTTAAACTGATGTAAAATCTCAAGGGTTCCTGAAGAACCAAAACAATACTGAAAAAGAAGAATAAATGTAAGGAAATCACACTTCCTGACACTGAAACTTACTAAAAAGCTACAATAACCAAGAGAAACTGATATCGGTTTAAGAACAGATATACATACTAGTAGAATTAAAGAGAGAGGTCAGAAATAAACTCTCGTATATACAGTCAATTGACTTTTATTTTAAATTCAGGGGTACATGTGCAGGTTTGTTACATAGGTAAATGTGTTTTATGGGAGTTTGTTGTACACATTCTTTCATTACTCATATTAAACCTGGTACCCATTAGTTACTTTTCCTGATTCTCTCCCTTTTCCCACCCTCCACCCTGCAATAGGCCTGAGTGTGTGTTGTTCCCCTCTATGTGTCCATGTGTTCTCATCATTTAGCTCCCACTTATAACTGAGAATGTGCAGTATTTGATTTTCCGTTCCTGCATTAGTTCCCTAAGGAAAATGGCCTCCAGCTCTGTCCATGTCCCTGCGAAGGACATAATCTCTTTTATTATTATTATTTTTTAACAATTGCCTAGTATGTACTCCATGGTGTATATGAATCACATTTTCCTTATGCAGTCTATCATTGATGGGCATTTAGGTTAATTCCATGTCTTTGCTATTATGAATAGTGCTGCAATGGACATAAGTGTGCATGCATCTTTGTAATAGAATGAATTATATTCCTTTGGGTATATATGCAGTAATGGGATTGCAGGATCAAATGGTATTTCTGCCTCTAGGTCTTTGAGGAATCCTCACGCTGTCTTCCACAATGGATGAAATAATTTACATTCCCACCAACTGTGTATAAGTGTTCCTTGTTCTCTACAACCTTGCCAGCATCTTTTGTTTTTTTGATTTTTTAATAATAGCCATTCTGACTGGCGCAAGATGGTATCTCATTGCGGTTTTGATTTGCATTTCTCTAATGACAGGGATGTTAAGCTTTGTTTTATATGTTTGTTGGCCGTACAAATGTCTTCTTCTGAGAGGTGCCTGTTCATGTCCTTTTGTCACTTTTAATGTTTTTTTTTCTCATAAATTTAAGCTTTCTTATAGATACTGGATATTAGACCTTTGTCAGATGTTTAGTTTGGAAAAATGTTCTATTTTGTAGGTTGTCTGTTTATTCTGTTGATAGTTTCTTTTGTTTTGTAGAAGGTCTTTAGTTTAATTAGATCTCATTTGTCAATTTTTACTTTTGTTCCAATTGCTTTTGGTGTCTTCATTATGAAATCTTTGCCTGTGCCTATGCCCTGAATGATATGGCCTAAGTTATTTTCCAGAGTTTTTATAGTTTTTAGTTTTACATTTAAGTCCTTAAATTATCTTGAGCTAATTTTTGTACATAGTGTAAGAAAAAGATCCAGTTTCAATCTTCTGCATATGGCTAGCTAGTTATCTCAGCACCATCAACACACACAGGCTCAAAATAAAGGGATGGAGAAAGTTCTAGAAAGCAAATGGAAAACAGAAAAAAGCAGAGGTCACAATCCCAGTTTCTGACAAAACAGACTTTAAACAAATGAAGACCAAAAAATACAAGAAGGACATTACATAATGGTAAAGGGTTCAATTCAACAAGAAAATCTAAATATTCTAAATATTATGAACCCAGTACAGGAGCACATAGACTCATAAGCAAGTTCTTAGAGACCTGCAAAGAAACATAGAATCCTGCACAATAATGGTAGGAAACTTTAACACCCCACTGACAATACTAGACAGATCATCGAGACAGAAAATTACCAAAGATATTCAGGACTTGAATTCAGCCCTAGATCAAATGGACCTGACAGAGATCTACAGATCCGTTCACCCAAAACCAACAGACTATACATTTTTCTCATCAACACATAGCACATACTCTAAAATCAATTACATAATCAGAAGTAAAACACTCTCTAGCAAATACAAAAAAACTGAAATCGTAACAGTCTCTTGATCCAGAGTACAGTCAAATTAGGACTCAAGACTAATAAATTTACTAAAACCCACACAACTACATAGAAATTGAACAACCTGCAACTGAATGACTTTTGAATAAATAATGAAAGTAAGGCAGAAATCATCTACATTTTTACAGTCAATTGATTTTTGACAAATGTGCCAAGAACACACAATGAGGAAGGGATAATATCTTCAAAAAACTGTGTTGGGATAACTGGATATACACATACAGACAGATAAACGTGAACCCTATCTCATATCTCATGTCACAAAAAATCAACCCTGTTGGGTGCAATGGCTCATGTCTGCAATTCTAGTACTTTGGGAGGCCAAGGCGGGCAGATTTCCTGAGCTCAGGAGTCCAAGACCAGCCTGGGAAACATGGTGAAACCCCATCTCTACTAAAATACAAAAGAAATTAGTGGACTGTGGCGTTGAGCGCCTGTAGTCCCAGCTACTCCGGAGGCTGAGGCAGGAGAATTGCTTGAACCCGGGAGGCAGAGGTTGCAGTGAGACGAGATTGTGCCCCTGCACTCCAGTCTGGGTGACAGAGCGAGACTCCATCTCTAAACGAAAAAAAAAAAAAAAAAAAAAACCTCAAAATAGATTAAAGACTTAAACATAATATCGGAAACTATAAAACTAATAGAAGAAAACATAGGGGAAAAGGTTCTTGACATTGCTCTGGGTGATGATTTTTTTAAATATAACCTTGATAGAACAGACAACAAAAGCAAAACCAGACAAATGGCATTGCATCAAAACTAAAATATTTTTGCACAGCACAGCTAATTGAAAAAAGCAACAAAGTTAAGAGAAAACCTACAATTTTCTCCTATGGAAGAATATATTTGCAAACCATCTGATAAAGCATTAACATCTAAAACATATAAGGAACTCAAACAACTAAATAGCAAAAAAAAAACACAATACCCATTTGAAAAATGGACTAAAAAATACTAAACATCACCAACCAGCAGGGAAATGCAAATCAAAACCACTATGAGATATTATCTTATACCTATTTAAACGGCTACTATCAAAAAGACAAATGTGTTGCTGAGGATGTTAAGAAAAGGGATCCTTTGTGCACCATTGGTGGAAATGTAAATTGGTATAACTATTATGGAAAATAGTGTGAAGTTTTCCTAAAAACTTAAAAATAGAGCTACCATATAAAATAGCAATTTCACTCTTTTTGGATATATATATATATATATATATATGTATATACACACACACACACACACATATATATACCTAAGAATTGAAAGCAGAGACTTCATCAAAGTTTTTATACCTGTGTTCATAGTGGCACAGTTCACAAAAGCAAAAAGGTAAAAACAACAGAAATATCCATCAACAGATGAATGGATAAAGAAAATGTGGTATATGCGTATACAATAAAATATTTGGCCATGAAAAGTAATAAAATGTTTGATATGTGCTACAACATGGATGGACCTTGAAAATATTATGCTGGGTGAAATAAGCCAAACACAGAAGGACAAACAGCATATGTAAAAATATACAGAAGTACAAATATGAGGTTCTTCGAAAAGGCAAATTTGTAGACAGAGGAAGTAGAACAGAAGTTACCAGGGGATGGGGAGATGGGGAGAGAAATGCTATGGTTTAATGGATACAGAGCTTTTGTTCAGATTGATGAAAACATGTTGGGTATCAATAGTGGTGATAGCTATACTACAATGTGAATGCATTTGATGCCATTAAAACATACACTTAAGAATGGTTAAAATGATAAATATTGTGTATATTTGATAAGTATTGAGGGCAAACCAAAGACTTTACAAAAAGGAAAATTATAGACAATACCTATTATGAACCAAGTTGTGAAAACCTTCAATAAAATATTAGTAAATTTAATACAATGAAGTATAAAGGAATTTTATACCATGACCAATTCCAGATTTATGCTAAGTGTGCATGGCTGGTTCAACATTTGAAAATTAATTAATGTAATCCACCACATCAACAGGGTAAAGAAGAAAAATTGCATGATTATATCAATTGATATAGTAAAAGCATTTGACAAAATCTAACACCCACATATGATAAAAAATTTTCAGCAAATGAAGAATTGAGGAAAATTTCCTCCACTTAATAAAAGATATCTACAAAACGACCTAATAAAAACATCATAATTGTGAGAAACTAGATGCTTTGTTTTCCAAGATTGGGAAAAAATGAACATGTTCCCTTTTACTTCTCCTATTTGATATTATACTAGACATAGTAGACAGTGATTGAAGATAAGAGGAATAAATAAAACATAGAAATTGGGAAGAAATAAACAAAACTACCTTTTTCATAGATTACATGACTGTTTATGTATTAATAGAAAATCCTGAATAATCAACAAAAATCTCAGAATTAAGAAATAATTTTAGCAAGAGCACAGGATATAAGGCAAATATCCAAAGTTAATGGTTTTTCTTTACATAACAATGAATTGGAGTTTGAAATTTTTAAAAAAAATCATTTATATTAGCATCAAAAGTTAAATACTTAAGTATTAACAAAATATGTTTATAATCTATATTCAGAAAACTACAAAACTCTGACAAATGAAATCAGAGAAAATCTAAATAAATAAAGATATATTCTGGTTTACGAATTAAATTACACAGTATTGTTAAGATGTTCATTCTTTCCAACTTAATCTATAATCTAAGTCAAAATGTAGTCAACATACAAGCAAGATATTTCATGGACATTGCTGAAGTGATTATAAAGTTCATATGAAAAGGCAAAAAAAAAGTGCATAATGGCCAAAACAATACTGAAGAAGAATAAAGTTGGAGGATTGACAACACTTTCTTCAAAATTTACTATACTGCTACAATGATCAAGACAATATAGCATTGGCAAACGAATAGACACATAGAACAATGGGACAGAATAAAGAGTTCAGAAACAAATCCACACAAACATAGTAAAGTAATCTTTAATAAAACGAGCAAAGGAAACTCAATGGAGAAAGAGCTGTCTTTTCAACAAATGATGCTGAAACAATTAGACATCCATCTAAAAAGAATCTAGACACAGACTTTATTATACTTTTCACGTAAATTAACTCAATGTAAACTTAAAACTATAAAACTTCTACAGGAAACAAGTGAGAAATCTAGGTGGCCTTGAGCTTGATAAGTTTCTAGATACAACACCAAAAGTAAAATGCATGAAAAGAAAAAAATTGGTAAGTTGGAATTTACTAAAATTAAAAACTTCAGCTCTGTAAAAGACACTTTTCAGAGAATGAAAAGACAAGACACAGATTAACCAAAAATATATTTAAACATATCTGATAACTGTATTCTATTCAAAATATACAAAACACAAAACTCTACAATAGGCCGGGCGCGGTGGCTCAAGCCTGTAATCCCAGCACTTTGGGAGGCCGAGACGGGCGAATCACGAGGTCAGGAGATCGAGACCATCCTGGCTAATACGGTGAAACCCCGTCTCTACTAAAAAAAATACAAAAAAAACTAGCCGGGCGAGGTGGCGGGCGCCTGTAGTCCCAGCTACTTGGGAGGCTGAGGCAGGAGAATGGTGTAAACCCGGGGGGCGGAGCTTGCAGTGAGCTGAGATCCGGCCATTGCACTCCAGCCTGGGCGACAGTGCGAGACTCCGTCTCAAAAAAAAAAAAAACACACACAAAAAACTCTACAATAAGAAAACAAACAAAAAACAAAAATGGGACAAATATCCAAAAAAAACACCTCACAAAAGAAGATACGTAGATGAAAAAATAAGTATATAAAAAGTTGTTCAACATCATTTGTCATAAAAAAAAAATGCAAACTAAAACAATGAGATACCACTATACATCTCTCAGAATAGCTGAAATCCAAAAAACTGACAATACCAAATCCTAGCAAAGACATGGAGCAACAGAAACTTTCATTTATTGCTTGTGGGAATGCAAACTGATATAAACACTTCAGAAGACAGTTTAGCTATTTCTTACAAAGTTAAACCTAGTCTTATACAATCCAACAATCATGCTCATAGTTATTTACACAATTGAGTTGAAAGATTATGTCCACAAAACATTTGTGCATGAACACTTACAGCATCTCTATTCATAATTACTAAAAACTAGAAGCAACAAAGATGCTCTTAAATAGGTGAAAAAACTGTGGTACCATCATACAATGGAATACTATTCAGCAATAAAAAGAAACAAACTATCAAATCATGAAATGATATGGAGAAACCTTGAGTGCACACTGCTAAGTGAAGGAAGTCAATATGAAAAGACTATATATTGTATGATTCCAATTATATGACATTCTGGAAAATGTAAAATTAATAGAGACAGTAAAAAGATCAGTGGTTACTATGGGTGTAGGAAAAGGGCAGAAGAAATAAGTGAAGCATACAGGTGAAATGATTCTGTATGATACTGTAATGATAGATATATGGCATTATGCATGTATCTATAGAACTTTATCACAGAAAGAATGAAGCTTAGTATATGCAAATTTTTAAAAACTTATATTTTTCCCAAATACAGATTCTAGGTTATTGACAAGAATTTTATAAGTTTCATGCTTTCAGAGGCTTACTAATTATTCTCAGTGATATGCAAATTAAACATGATTGAGGAGTATTCCTTATAAGAACTCAAATTCGGGGGCAGTGGTAGGCAGAATGGTTCATCAAAGATATCCCCATCTAATCCCTGGAACATAGGAATATGTTACATTGCATGGCAAAAGGGATTTAGATATAAGTAGGTTACAGGCTGTAATATGGGGAAATTATCCTGGATTATCTGAGTGAATTCAATCTAATATCATGGAAGGGCCAAGGTGCCAAGGAGTGTAGGCAGTCTTAAAGAGGAAAGGGAGGCTCCCCACTGACATTCAGTAAGGAAAGAGGGACCTCAGTCTCAGAATTGCACAGACCTGAATTCTGGCAATAACCTGAATTAGCAAGAAAGCAGGTTCTCCCCTACAGCCTCCAGATAAGAGTGCAGGGCCGCCAACGCCTTGATTTCAGCTTCAAGACACCCATTGTAGAGGACCAAGCTGACTCCATCCAGACTTTTGACTTATAGAACTGTGGGATAATAAATTTGTGTTCTTTTAAACCATTCATTTTGTGGCAATTTGCTACAGGAGACAATTGCAATTTTGCCCGACTCAAAAATAGCTTTAAATTTAAAAATGTTTAGAAACAGTGAGTTTAGCCCTTATGTAATGTATAACTGAGCACCATGAAAAAGATACCAGCAGACAAAGTATTACATAAATATTTCTAAACCCTGTACTACCTCTGCTATTCTGCTCTAGGGTTTATTTATTCATTCAATTCACTCATTCACTTAGATATTTTGAAATGGAAGTACTGAAAAGGCTTGAAAGAGAAAAACATAAACAAAAAACCAGCAACATGAACGTAAATGAAATAAGAAATAATCGGTCTTGATGGATTAAAGAAAAACAAGTGCATAGAGAAGAAACCACGAGAAAAAAAAAAGCAAAACAGAAATTCATGAAATTACAAATACAAAATTAGCAACCAGTAACCTTACAGAGGCTTAATAAAAACAGTGGTAGAGACCTGGGTTCTGGTTTCCGCTCTGCCTCTGACTGAGACAGAACTTTAAACAAGCCAATTAATTTAACTGGCCACTTTGTGAGCTAATGAAAATTTTCTAGGACCTTTTGGATTTCAAATTTGTAAAAATAATAATAAGAGGAGGAATGGCTCTGGGAAAACGTTCTAATATTCATGGAGTCCTCGTCTCTGACATTATTGCTGTGGACTCTATCTCAGAACTCCAAATGGTGCCATGACTCTTGTGGGACAGGAGAGCACTTTGAAAAGGCGATTGTCAAGAGAAAATGAGGCTGACATGAAAACAGAAAGTGACTGTTTCAGATAAAGTTCTTTTAAGGGACTAAAGTGATACAAATGGGTACTAACAACTAGACAATCATGAATATGATCTTTTTTGCTAAAAGAATGGCTCTCTGAAGACTTAAGGACTTGGCTGACTATTGAAGGTTACTTTAAATGGGAAGTTTCACCAGTTTGTTCCTCTGCACTGAAATCTCATTTAATTACATTTTTAATTTAACTGTTATTGAGATAGTTTTATGCTAGCAAGTAGATAATTTAGTGGGGGTAATAAGCAGGATTTATTTGGGCCATTAACTATTCCTAAAATGTTTCCATCTGAATGTTGCATCTTATTGAAACTGAAACTAAGTTTGTGTAAAAATTCCTGAAGAGTAAATTGTAGGATTATCTGTTTTTCTTCTATTCTAAGAAAATTTGGTTAAGGTAGCATTAGCAATGATAAGGAAACAATAAAGTCATTTTTTCCTAATTACTATAATTACAAGCTTTAAATGAGAAACATGAGTGATTAAGACTTCATACTGAAAACAGGGTTCTGTAAGTTGTTGTCTGAGGACTTGTAAACTCTTAAGAGGGAAGGACTCCTCTCAGCTGGGGACTGAGTTTTCTGCAACCATCTTAAAGAGACAACAAGATTTTCACAGAATTTATTATGCTCAGGTAAAATGTGGTGAATCAATTGTAAATTATGTGCAAAATGTAAAATTAAGAATGTATGGCTTTCTTAACATAGTTAAGATTTTTGAGAAAGGTTGAAGAAGAAATTAAGAAAAAGAAAGGTTGGATCAAGGAAACTTAATAGGGAATGGAGTGGGTAAGAGAGAACAACCTGAAGACATTTTACAGAATTTCCAATAACTCGGATTTCTCTGACTTGGTAATTTCCAAGACACGCTTTGATTTATATTTGAATTATGACAACTAGGGTCAGAAGAGTCAGTTCACATGGGAAAAATAAATCTTTCAAATGTTAAATCTCATGAAAAAGCAGGATGATGGAATAAATAACAAATATCCTAAGACTCATTACAAAATTTTCAAGAATACATAGGTCAAGTCTATGTCATAAAAACATTTTTAAAAGATTCTTTTTCACCTTAAAATTATGTTTTTAAGTCAAGACAGAATGAAATCAGTTAAGGTGCCTCAACTTTCAAGGAGCTGCTAGTCCTCTGCGGCCTGCAGCTGCAGAGAAAATCTTTCATTCTTCACTTTGCAAGGCTATTACCTAAGGAACTGTACTCCTCTCCTCAGAGAAAGCCCATAGATTGGACACTGGATTTAGGAGTTGTAGTAAAGGAACAATCATCCCTATTTTATATAAATTGGTTTTATATTTCTTAAAGTACTATATCTAATCATATTAGCATGTGAGTCAGAAATATTAACACAGAATGCATATATCACTGAAGTGTCTACAAAAATTTTCTTGTGTTATATTTATATATTATTTCATCTTCACAATAAACCTGTGAGATAATTACAATGCTCACTTAACTTGTATCCCATTAGTTGGCATTTCAGTAGCAGGAAGACCAAATTATTGAGAGCCTGATAAAGTATCTGGAAAGAATTAAAAAATGAATCAGCTCAAATCAAGGTCTGGAAAGGCCATATATTAAAATTTGTCTGTTCTACTATTAAGAGAGTCATTCAGTTTTACTCTGTACCTAACCCTATGCTCACTTGAGGAATAACTCTAAGAAAATGAATCATACTGAGTAGAAAATCAACTAGAAGAGGTATGGGGAAAAGGAGCAACATGCTATTGATGGATAGCTCTGATATTTGAAACACTAACACATTTTTATTTTAAAGCAGACTTAGAAGCTCAAAATGGGAACATTTATTCGTGGTACAAATGCTTCTGAGTTATTTTATCAATAAAATAATTTATCAAAAAGTAAAATTTTAATTGTGGTTATTCACATTTATCAACTAGTGTACTGTTCATAGTACTTTATAAATATGTTGGCATTTATATTCACCACAACACTATAATGTGGAAACTGTTAGTATCTCTATTTTACAGATAAAGGAACTGAGACATGGAGAATTTAAGAACTTTGTTCAAGGTCTCACAGCTAAGCAAAGACTTCTACCCAGGCAGTGTAACTCCAGAGCATGGATTTTTAGTTATTGTACTTTAATTCATATGACCACTCTGCATAATCAAGGAACAAATGTATTACATACATTGAACTTGCTTTTTGAAGGCAGAGAAATAGATATATTTAAGAAACATTTTCTTCAAAAATATTTTATATGTTTTAGTTTGTTTTTAAGTTCATACACTTGTTACGTGGAAAAAAAAAAAAAAAACACTTTAAGAGATATCCCACTCCTTAATAATATTAGTTTAAAAGTTTTGCAGTATTTAAAAGTTCTGGCTACCTAACTGTCCCTCTGAAAAGTTAAAGAGCTAGAAGAACCAAAATGAGAAACTGTTAATATCTCTGATCACTTTAGTAACAGGAGAAAGGGAGAAAATAATAGTCAGTTCAGACTAATACATATCGTCTTCTGCATGCCAGGGCTGCCCATACTAGGTGGCAGGCAGGAGGCTTTCACACTCCTCCACGGGGATCCTGGAGGTGTGTGTGTTCTGCTAAGAATGGGGCGGCTAACAACAGACACATGAAAAAATGCTCATCATCACTTGCCATCAGAGAAATGCAAATCAAAACCACAATGAGATACCATCTCACACCAGTTAGAATGGAGATCATTAAAAAATCAGGAAACAACAGGTGCTGGAGAGGATGTGGAGAAATAGGAACACTTTTACACTGTTGGTGGGACTGTAAACTAGTTCAACCATTGTGGAAAACAGTGTGGCCATTCCTCAAGGATCTCGAACTAGAAATACCATTTGACCCAGTCATCCCGTTACTGGGGATATACCCAAAGGATTATAAACCATGCTGCTATAAAGACACATGCACACGTATGTTTATTGCGGCACTATTCACAATAGCAAAGACTTGGAATCAACCCAAACGCCCATCAGTGACAGACTGGATTAAGAAAATGTGGCACATATATACCATGGAATACTATGCAGCCATAAAAAAGGATGAGTTTGTGTCCTTTGTAGGGACATGGATGCAGCTGGAAACCATCATTCTCAGCAAACTATCACAAGAACAGAAAACCAAACACCGCATGTTCTCACTCATAGATGGGAATTGAACAATGAGATCACTTGGACACAGGAAGGGGAGCATCACACACTGGGTCCTATTGTGGGGAGGGGGGAAGGGGAAGGGATAGCATTAGGAGATATACCTAATGTAAATGACGAGTTAATGGGTGCAGCACACCAACATGACACATGTATACATATGTAACATACCTGCACGCTGTGCACATGTACCCTAGAACTTAAAGTATAATTTTAAAACATTAAACTAAATAAATAAATACATAAATTTTAAAAAAAAGAATGGGGCGGCTGAACTTTCAATGTAAATGGTTACACGAAGGTAACTACTCAGCCCAGCTGTCCTGGACAGTCCTTTTGTAGGCCAATTAGGTCAGTATGCCCCCTTTCATTCTCAAAATATACTGATATGGACTAAAGCTTGGTGTGGCTAGAAAGGTTGGCTCCTAACTACCAAGTTTCCAGTCCAGCAAAATATCTTCAGCAGCAGATACAGAACAATGAGCTTGGACGAGGAGCATTTCAGTAGCAGGAAGACCAGAAGTCTTCAGTGTCTGAAAGTCCCCTACACCACCAAGCTGGAGAGCTCAAAAACATGTGAAATTTATGGCAGTCTAGTAGAATAGGATTTGGGGAATCAGTTTAATGTAAAAGGTAATACTAATATAATGTGACATTTCTACACACCATACTTCTCAACAGGGCTGAATCCATGGGCATTGCAATCTGTGTGGCTGCACAACGCCATAGTCAGAAACGCCTTGTGATTGATTTAATGCTCTGTTGTCGACATATTGAAATTCATAATAGTTTTTGAACAAGCGGCCCTGCATTTTCACTTTGTACTAGGCCTTGCAAATTATATAGCCACTCCTGTTTGCAAGTATGCAGAGTGAAACCTACATGTACTACATAGAGTTTTGAACATTTCTGACATCTCTACACTACCTGACTTGAAACTTACCTATTATAGTCAATAAGTTTTAGGGCTGAATTAAAACCTTACAACAAATACTTAATTAAATTTTTTCTTTTGTTTCACAATTTAAAATCTTATCAGATTAAATTTTAGAACACAAAACCTTCCGGGCAAAGTGGGTTAAAAAAATCCTTGTAGAATTGCATATTTTAAAGCCAAGTAATAATGGAATCTCTGTGGACTAAACAATATCACTTAACAGCCTGCACAACGTGAAAGACTAAAAGCTTTTAATTAGACTTTTACTCAATAGGGGAGAAAAAAATAATTTGAAAGACTCACGGCTAAAGCTGAATTGTTAGTTTTAACTTTGAACACAATGAAGAAACAATTTGACTAAATTAGTTTAGCTGTGTATTCATTAGCCTTTAATAGAAATGTGAATGCAAACTGACTCCAGGTTATTGTACTTAGATCCAGCTTTTTAATTAGTGATTGGCAAAATGTTTATCTAGTTTGTTGTGGGAATGTTGAATCATTTATACAACAGGACTGTTGTAAACCTTTATGCAATCTTAATTGGATCTTTTAGGAAAACAAGATTTCATGTATATAAAATCCAAACTATAGTAATAAAGTTAGCTAATTTATATCAAACTTGGCACTTAAAAAGAAAAAGTTGTGTTATGTGGCTCAGTGAGGTGAAGAAATAGTTTATGTCTATGTAGTTAACTACAATGGTCAGTTGAACTTGGGTAAACCTTGGTTATCATTGGTTTTGAAGTTGTACCTGATTTCCAGGTGGTAAGTGGCATACTAATCCTGTAATACTGGACACATTAATTAGCCTCTTTGAACCTAATTTCCTGTTTTGAGTTATTGTGAGTGTTCAAGATAATATATGAAAGGCCCTGTCCCTGTCATGGGCACAAGTATGTTTTTATATATGTATTATACTTTTATATTTTTAAGAATATGTCTTCATACTTTTTAAATTAATTACTTATTTATATGCATTTTTAAGTATATGTATTTATGCTTTTTAAAATTAGAACTATGTTTATGCCAGTAAGCTTCATAACAGATAATACGTAGACTACTTAAAAGACAAAAAAATTAAAACAGATTTAAGAAAAAATAGAATACCTGAATAACTTATATGAAAGTTTTTCAGTTGATTGTTACAACAAACGAAGTATTTTCTCTGAGTACTATTTTAGTTGGATACAATTGGTTCCACTAGGTACTATTATAATTATTATTATTTTCTACATATTTCAAAATTTTAATTGTGGATTCCTATAATCATAAGAGTGTTTCAAGACAATTTTTAATTTTTAGGAGCTAGGATTTTATTTTCTACTTTTATTTTTCTCTGAGCAGAGAATTTTGCCTTTACTGCTTCAATTTTGTTAATTCATTTCATTTTGGTTGTGCCTAATATAGTCATTATTAATGTACTATATATTTATGTATAGTACATTAAATACATTATATACATAATGTACTATGTACATAATGTACTTTTTGAGAAGAAATATGCTCTGTTTTTTTGAGTATAGTTTGATATTTATCTATACTTAATTAGATCTAACTTATTATTGTTTTATTTCTCTGGGTATTCACTTATTTTTCATCCCTTTAAATTCATATTGTCTGAGAGAAGTATATTAAAATCTCTTGCTACCAAATTCTGTCTGTATCATATCATATGTTCTATGTTTTGCATCTATGTTATTTGGCACATTATACATGATTGTTAAATACTCATTGTGAATTATCATAATAAAGATTTTTTTGTGTCATTTAGGCCTTTTGTTCTATATTAAACCTTATCTGATACTAAAACAGTAAGCTAGACTTTTTTGATTGTTTGAATTGTCTGGAACACCTTCACACATATTTTTATTTTTAACTTTTCTTAGTCATTTTGTTATAGTTGCATTTATGTATTCAGTAAAATTAAAAAGTGAATAAAAGGAAAAATCAATAAAACCAAAAGCTGTAGTTCTATAAAAACACAATGAAATGGATAAACTCTAGGCTTACTGAGAGACATCCAGAGAAAGAGATACAAGAAGAAAGAGAGAGGGAGATACATAGAATGTAATTATCATTATCAGGTATGAAAGAGAGTATTTCTACAGGTTCAAAAGGTATTAAAAGCATAATAAAAATACAAGAACTACATTTATGCCAATAAATTTGGTAACAGATCAAATAGGTAAACTACTTGAAAGACAAAAACATATATAAACAGATTTAAGAAAAAAAATAGAAAACCTGAGTAACTCTGTATCTATTAAAGTTTTTCAGTAAACAGTTACAACAGTTCCTACCTATGAGTGAGAATATGTGGTGTTTGGTTTTCTGTTCTTGTGATAGTTTGCTAAGAATGATGGTTTCCAGCTGCATCCATGTCCCTACAAAGGACGCAGACTCATCCTTTTTTATGGCTGCATAGTATTCCATGGTGTATATGTGCCACATTTTCTTAATCCAGTCTGTCACAGATGGACATTTGGGTTGATTCCAAGTCTTTGCTATTGTGAATAGTGCCATAATAAACATACGTGTGCATGTGTCTTTATAGCAGCATGATTTATAATCCTTTGGGTATATACCCAGTAGTGGGATGGCTGGGTCATATGGTACATCTAGTTCTAGATCCTTGAGGAATTGCCATACTGTTTTCCACAATGGTTGAACTAGTTTACAATCCCACCAACAGTGTAAAAGTGTTCCTATTTCTCCACATCCTCTCCAGCACCTGTTGTTTCCTGACTTTTTAATGATTGCCACTCTAACTGGTGTGAGATGGTATCCCATTGTGGTTTTGATTTGCATTTCTCTGATGGCCAGTGATGATGAGCTTTTTTTTAATGTGTCTATTGTCTGTATCAATGTCTTCTTTTGAGAAATGTCTGTTCATATCCTTTGCCCACTTTTTGATGGGGTTGTTTGTTTTTTCTTGTATATTTGTTTGAGTTCTTTGTAGATTCTGGATATTAGCCCTTTGTCAGATGAGTAGATTGCAAAAATTTTCTCCCATTCTGTAGGTTGCCTATTCACTCTGATGGTAGTTTCTTTTGCTGTGCAGAAGCTCTTTAGTTTAATTAGATCCCATTTGTCAATTTTGGCTTTTGTTGCCATTGCTTTTGGTGTTTTAGACATGAAGTCCTTGCCCATGCCTATGTCCTGAATGGTATTACCTAGGTTTTCTTCTAGGGTTTTTATGTTATTAGGTCTAACATTTAAGTCTCTAATCCATATTGAATTAATCTTCTTATAAGGAGTAAGGAAAGGATCCAGTTTCAGCTTTCTACTTATGGCTAGCCAATTTTCCCAGCACCATTTATTAAATAGGGAATCCTTTCCCCATTTCTTGTTTTTGTCAGGTTTGTCAAAGATCAGATGGCTGTAGATGTGTGGTATTATTTCTGAGGACTCTGTTCTGTTCCATTGGTCTATATCTCTGTTTTGGTACCAGTACCATGCTGTTTTGGTTACTGTAGCCTTGTAGTATAGTTTGAAGTCAGGTAGCGTGATGCCTCCAGCTTTGTCCTTTTGACTTAGGATTGTCTTGGCAATGCAGGCTCTTTTTTGGTTCCATATGAACTTTAAAGCAGTTTTTTCCAATTCTGTGAAGAACAATGAGATCACTTGGACTCGGGAAGGGGAACATCACACACCGGGGCCTATCATGGTGGGGGGGAGGCGGGAGGGATTGCATTGGGAGTTATACCTGATATGAATGATGAATTGATGGGTGCTGACGAGTTGATGGGTGCAGCACACCAACATGGCACAAGTATACATATGTAACAAACCTACATGTTATGCACATGTACCCTAGAACTTAAAGTATAATAAAAAAAATTAAATAAATAAATAAATAAATAATAATAATAATAATAATAATAAAAACAGTTACAACAAAATCCAAGGCCCAAATGACTTCAATAGTGAATTCCATCAATCATTAAATGAGGAAAAATACCAAAATGACAAAAACTTTTTGAGAAAGTAAAGCATGTGAGACTACTTCCCAACTTATTTTATAATGTTAGCATTTCTCTGATACCAAAATGAGATACAGGTATTTCAATAATCTTTTATAAATGCAGCCATGAAAAATTTTGCCTTAGCAAAATATTATCAAATCAAATCCAACAATATCTAAAGGTACGATTACACAATGACCAACTATATTTTTCCCCTGGGAATGTAAGATTGGTTCAAGATATAATTATACACACACACACACACACACACTCTGACACACACACACAGAAAAAGAGGAAAACCACATGCTAACCTCAATAGATGTGGAAGAACAGTTAACAAAATTTGACATTCACTTGTAAAATTCTCAGAAAATTAGTGATAGAAACAAACTTCCTCAATTTAATAAATAATGTCTATAAAATACTTACAACTAACATCATGCTCAATTATTAAAGAGTGAAGGCTTTTTTCCTAAGACTAGAAACAAAAAGAGGATGTTTGCTAACACTACTTGTATTACACATTACAATGAAACAAGTAGCACGTTCAGTAAGTCAAAAAACAAAAGAAATAAAAGAAAAAAAGAAACGAAGGTATGAAGACAGGACAAAAAGGTATTTTTAAAACTGTCTTTATTCTAAGACAACATAATGTGCACTTTGAAAATCTTAAGAAATCTAAAAAAAGCCACCATGAGTGGTGGCTCACGCGTGTAATCCCGGCATTTTGGGAGGCCTAGACAGGCGGATAAGCTGAAGTCAGGAGTTCAAGACCAGCCTGGCCAACATGGTGAAACGCCATCTCTACTACAAATACAAAAATTAACCACACATGGTGGTGGTAGCCTGTAATTCCAGCTATTCAGGAGACTGAGGCAGGAGAATCACTTAATCCTGGCAGGTGGAGGTTACAGTGAACCAAGATCATGCCATTGCACTCCAGCATAGGCAACAAAAGGAAAACTCCATCTCAAAAAAAAAAAAAAAAAAAAGAAAGAAAAAAAGAAAAGAAATCTACAAAAAGCTATTATAACTCATAAGTAAATTAACAAAGTAATGAGTAAATCACAGAATACAAGGAAACTATTTTAAAAATCAATTGCATTTGCATATACCACAAATTTAAAAATTAGAACTTAAAATTTTACTGTTTACTTTTAAATTTATTCTAACATGAAATAACTAGGGCTGAATGTAATAAAATGCATGCCAGATCTGTAGACTATAAACTACAAAATATTCTTGAGAAAAATTAAAGATCTAATTTGATAGAAAGTTATGCCATAATCATGAGTCAGAAGATGCAACATTGTTAAGATGTAACAATGTAACAATGTTAACATTGTTAAGGACATGATTTTATAATAAAAAGCCATGGCAATTTAGCAGAGGCATGAATAATTTTGGCAAATATTTTAATGTAAAACTGAATAATCATATAGAAAAAATACAAATCTGAACCTTTACTCCATAACATACATGAAAATTAAATAAATGTAACTAAAATATCTCCAAATTAGTCTACGTATTCAACATAATTTCAATCAAAACTCCAGGAAACTTGTAGAAATTAATGCACTGACCCTAAAATTTACATTGAAATGAAAAAACCTATAGAACCCAAACAGAGGAGAGTCCTATTCAAAGTCTGAATCAATCATGCCAAGAGAAGAAAATGATTGGATTATAAACTTTCTAAGGAAACACATTTCAAAAGAAACCCCAGACATCACAAATCACTAGCTGCTTTGTTTTTTTATTCATGAACTTAATCTGCCTTCTCTTTCATCAAGTAAATAAAAATGTGTAATTCTGATTTTAAAAAAAAAAGCTAGCTCTGGTGACCAGGCAAAGTGGCTCATGCCTGTAACCCCAAAACTGTGGAAGACAGAGGTGGGAGAAGTGCTCAAGCCCGGGAATTCAAGACCAGCCTGGACAACACAGTGAGACCCCATCTCTACCAAAAAGAAATACAGAAAGCTAGCTAGATATGGTGGTATGTGCCTATAGCCCCAGCTACTCAACAGGCTGAGGTGGAACGATTGCTTGAGGTTGGGAAGTCAAGGCTACAGTGAGCCGTGATCATGCCACTTCACTCCAGCCTGGGCAACAGAGCAAGACAGTGTCTCCAAAAATAAAAATTAATAAATAAACAAACAATGTTAACTCTGGTAACCAAGAAGAGAAGGAACTGAAGAACGGCGGGTCTATATGCAAAAAATGTTTTATAGCATGAGATTAAAGTTGAAGATTTACCATAAAACTAGAAATATCAAGTGTAATGTTGTCATAAGAATAAATATATAGAATAATGAAACAGAATAGAGAATTCAGAAATTGATTTACTAACATGACACCAAATAATTTTCTTCTTTTTTACTTTTATTTTGGATTCAGCAGGTACATGTGCAGGTTTCCCTCATGAGTAAATTGAATGTTGTTGAGCTTTGGTGTATGGATTATTTGGTCACTCAAGTAATAAGCACAGTACCCTACAGGTAGTTTTTCAATCCACACTCCCCTCCATCCGTCTTTGCTCTAGAAGTCCCCAGTGTCTATTGCTGCCATCTTTATGTCCATGTATACTCAATGGTTAGCTCCCATTTATAAGTGAAAATATGTGAAATTTGGTTTTATGTCCCTCCGCTAATTCACTTAGGATAATAGCCTCCAGCTGTACACATGTTGCTGTAAAGGACATGATTTCATAATAAAAAGGCATGGCAATTTAGTGGAGGCATGAATAATTTTAGCAAATATTTTAATGGTAAACTGAATAACCGTATGAAAAAATACAAATCTGAACCTTTACTCCATAACATACATGAAAATTAAATAAATGTAACTAAAATATCTCTAAATGTTAAAACAAAACTTTAAAATTTCTAGAAGAAATAGAGAAAATTTTATGATCTTCGAGCAGGCAAATATTTCCTAGATAATAAAAAATGATAAATTGGACTTCATCAAAATCAAAAATATTTTATTTTCAAAAGACACTGTTAAGAAAATATAAAGACCAGCCACAGACACAGACTGCCAGACATTGCATATACAGTAATACATCACTTGATGATGGGGAAACATTCTGGGATATACCTTACCACATTGATCTGGGCAAAGATTTCTTAAGACCTCAAAAGCACAGGCAACCAAAGCAAAACTGAACAAATAGGACCACACCAAGCTAAAAAACTTCTGCACAGCAAAGGAAACAATCAACAAAGTGAACAGAACCCACAGAATGAGAGAAAATGTTTGCAGTCTATCCATTTCAGAAAGGATTAATAACCAGAATACATAAGGAGTTCCACTAACTCAACAGCAAAACAATTAATGTAAAATTGGCAAAAGATCTGAATACATATTCTTCAAAAGAAGACATACAAATGACCAAGTAGTATATGAAAAAATGTTCAATGTCACTAATTATCAAAGAAATGCAAACCAAAACTACAATGAGATATTATCTCACATCAGTTAAAATGTCTTTTATCCAAAAAACAGGCAATAACAGGTTCTGATGAGGATGAAAAGAAAGAATCCTCCTGCACTGTTAGCAGGAATGTAAATTAGTACAGTCATTATGGTGACCAGTATAGAAGTTCCTCAAAAAACTAAAAATAGAACTACTATATGATTCAGCAGTCTCACTGCTGGGTCTATACCCAAAAGAAAGGAAATCAGTATTTCAAAGAGTTATCTGCACTGTGTTTATTGTATCAGTATTCACAATAACTAAGATAGGTAATCAATGAAAACATTCATTAATGAATGAATAGGTTAAAAATGTGGCATATATACACAATGGAATATTATTCACTATAAAATGAAAGAATTCTGTCATTTGCAACGATATGGATGGACCTGCAGGACACTATGTTAAGTAAACTAAGCCAGGCACAGAAAAACAAATATCATGTATTTTCACTTCTATGTGGAAGCTAAAAAAGTGAATCTCATGAGGATAGAGAGTAGATTGGTGGTTAGTGGAGAGGGAGAGATCAAGCGGGGTTGGTTAATAGATACGAAAATATAAGTAGATAAAATGAATAATATCGTGTTCTGTAGCACAATAGGGTGACTATAGTTAACAATAACATATTGTGTACTTCAAAACAACTAGAAAAGTGGAATTGGAATTTTTCTAACACAGGAAATGACAAATGCTTATTAGAATAAATTTAAAGAGTAAATATTAAATTTTTAAGTTCTAATTTTTATTGATAGCATATACAAATGCAATTGATGTTTAAAATAGTTTTCTGACATTTTGTGATTTAGTCATTACTCTGCCAATTTACTTATGAATTATTATAGCTTTTTGTAGATTCCTTAGGATTTTCAGTGTGCATATGAAGCTGATCATTTATATTGGAGATGGTGATGATACTCTTTGCAAGTGATGGACTTTTTATGGGGACTTGAATTGCACTCAGATTTGTTACAGAGTAGATTCTGAGTAGACACATTATTAGATTTTAGATTTGAATGCTTGAATGCAAAGCATTCAGCTAATTCAAAATGAGGCTCATGACTTCTCACCAAACATCATTTCAAAATTGGGCAGAAGAGGTCCAAACTTTTAGCATAAGACTCAGGAACTTGATTGGAGGCATCCTCCCTCAGGGATCTCTAAACAGTGCCTGATTTTTGTATGGAGTTGTAGAAAGAAAACTTACTGTTTGAAGTTGTTTCAGTTCAAAGGATTCTATTTTTCCAATGGAAAAATAGGACTGTACATCACACTTGTATCCTTTGTGTGTATATGTATGTCTATTTCTCTTATGTCTTATTTCATCTTTTTATTATTTTTCATTTTATCCTTTTAGTATGTACTTTAACTTTATTTACTTTTTAATTAGCAGCACCTGTAGCTGGCATCATTGTTGAATGTAGTTTTCTATACTGTGCTGATAACTATGGTGTCCACACATGTAAAAAAATACTAAATCTGAGAGTTCTAAGTTTTCCTCATAATAAATAATAAATTACCCAGTTGAAAATAGAATGTATTAAGCTATTTCATTATAAGTAGAAATTAGAGTAAGATAAAGTTATTATTAGGTTTCTACTTCTAAAATACAGAACGCAGATGCTTTTGTTGCTGGTGGGCTGGTTCAGTTCTTGACTTTACTGCACAAAAGAATGTGAGAGAGAGTCCAAAGTAAAAGTTACTGTAAAGCAAAAGTATACTCTGACAGTGGATCAGAGCGAGTTGCTCAAAGGTGAGATAGCACTGACTGATACTGGGGAAATTCCCTTTATGGGAGTATTACATGATTTTTCATGAAAGGGTGGGAAGGAGTGTTGATGTTAAGCATAAACAGATGGTTTTTTAAGCCTGCATGCACAGCAGCTCTACATGCTGGTATATACATCACATGCCTCATTAGCATCTTAAATTTCTACCCAGAGTTTACTATTGTAATGAGCATAGGTCAGCCCAAAGACATTGATCATGGGTTTCTGCACTTGCATGAGTATGGGGCTTTTCTCTTCTGCTCTTCTACCTCCTTGCTGCAGGATGTTCTAACCACAAGCCCAGGATGCAGTTTGTGCATCATCATGTGTTTTGTTCCTCCATTTATTTGGCAAGTTTTGTCCCTAAAGGGGAGGCTATGACCACCATATCTAATCTACCTCACTTGGACTTTTATCTTGTTGTTCTCCTCAGCCCATTTCTTACATTTCATCTGTAACTAAACAGAGTATATTATTTCAGGTAAGAAAGATCTATGTTCAAATCCTGACTTTGTCACTTACCTTGATCCTTAAGTCACCAACTCTCTGATCCTAAATTCCCTTCTCTATTAAAATAAAGAATAGGATAATAGTGGGAATCATAATATTCCCTTTCATGAGTGAGAGAGAAACCATAGAGGTTGGGCATGTCAGTAAGGCTTAATAGAGAAAGTGATATTTAAACTGTTCCTTGATTCACAGGTAGGTCAAAAAGAGATGAAAGTGTTGCAGTCCAGTTGGGTTCTTCTTGCCCACTACCTAGAAAAAGCCAATACCCTGAAACAGTAGGGAATTGCAGCAGAGAACGTTTAATAATCACAGAGCAGTTGTGCAATGAGCATGGGAGATAATTCTCAAACCCACCTCCTTGAGATATTGGAGGCAAGGGTTTTTAAGGACAATTTGATGGGCAGCAGGCTAGGGAATAGATATTACTAATTGGCTGGGTCAGGAATGAAATAATATGCTTGTCAAAACTATCTTCAGACACTGAGTCACACTAAGTCAGTTCCTGGATGGGGACCACAGGACCAGCTGAGTCAGTTTCCAGATTTGGGTCACTAGTCCAGGTGCTATCAGTTGTTCTATCAAAATGCAAGGTCTGAAAAATATTTCAAACACAAGTCTTAGGTTTTCCAATAACAATGTCATCTATAGGGGAATTTGGGGACATGGAGGTTTTATGTCTTGTGACCATTGGTTATGTAATCCTGAGCAGTACACAGTTACAAAAAGTCCAGTTATAAAACTGTGACTTGTTAGAGTTTAACTCTACTGTATTAGTCTGTTTCACACTGCTATAAAGAACTACCTGAGGCTAGATAATTTGTAAAGGAAAGAGGTTCAATTGACTCACAGTTCCACATAGCTGAGGAGGTCTCAGGGAACATACAATCATGGCAGAAGGGGAAGCAAGGCACATCTTACATAGTGGCAGGAGACAGAGAGTGAAGGAGGAAGTGCCATACACTTTCAAACAACCAGGTATCATGAGAACTCACTCACCATCACAAGAACAGCAAGTTGGAAGTCTGCCTCCATGATTCAATCACCTCCTGCCAGGCCCCTCCCCCAATACATGCAGATTACAATTCGTGATGAGATTTGGGTGGCGACAAAAAGCCAAACCATATCACAAACCTACATCTTAGCAAAAGAAACAATAACTGGTTAGAGTTTAACTATGCCTACATCTTAGCAGAATTCTGGGCCCCCTACCATAATTCTAACCTTTGTGGCTTTTCATTAGTTTTACAAAAGTGATTTTAACCCCCAAGAAAGGAGCGGTTTAGTTTTGAGACGTGAATATTATCATTCTTGCTTTAAAGTTAAACAACAAACTAAATACCTCCTATAGTTGGTCTAGCCTACATGTAAATATGAGCAAAGACAGCTTCTGAGGTTAGAAGCAAGATGGAGTCAGCTGTGTTAGATTTCTTTTACTGTTATCATTTTGCAAGGGAAGTATCAGAATGAAGAATGTTAGCATTTGAAGAATGTTTTCTACAGCAAATGAACATAGGTAAGAAATTACAAGATATACTTTACAGCTATTCCAGTTTGTACATGGAGTAGGAAATTATGAGAGCTGTGAAAGATGACTGTAAAGGCAGATTGGGATTAGATCACAGAGAGCTTTAAAGTCTAAAACATAGAATTTCAAATTCATATGATAGTTAATGGGTAGAAATAAAAATTCTTGACCAAGAAAATGATTGTTCGGAATTATACATAGAGAAGAGTATTCTGGTGATAATGAAAAGTACAATTGGTACTTGACCAACCAATGACCGTAATTCAAGAGAGGGTTAATTAGGAATTTACATAGAATGAGACAGGTCTAAGATACTATCAGTTGTAACATGCATCCCTATTTTATGTACCATCATGAAAAAATGCAAAGCCCTGATAATTAAACTCTGACACAATCCTAATACACCATTGATTTTAAGATGTGCCAGTTTCAGACATTAACATTTGAACAAATACGCATGTTAGAATTGATGAAATATATTTTAATGGTTTAGTGAAAAGGAAGAAGAAATTAAAAGTCTTGACAGAATTTGATTTTTGAATTGCTGAAGATAGAATGGAAAAGGAAGTAATCAACCATGGACTTGAGACTATTCTAGTTGAATTTCTTGATGCCAGAATCAAAAAATGGGAAGTCATAATGAGAAAAAATGGTTTAATTGTGACGCCATTGGGATTTCTGGGTGTTGTCAAAGAGTCAGAAATGTGAAATACAGCTTGAAAACATGGTAGTTATTTGAGAGTGACATTTAAACATCATCTCCTTAGGAGTAATTTTTAAAGCCATGGGAATATGTGAGCTCATTAATTAGCAGAGGATGTAGAAAGAAAATAGAACTAAGGTTAGGAAGCTAAATTTCTGAAGGAGGATAAAGGAACAAACAAACAAACAACAACAACAGAGAAAAAAAGAAGTAGAGAATAGAAAAACAGTCATTCTAGGATAGGGAATCTAAGCTGGGAAAGAAGAGTTTCCAGAAGAATGGGCTGGCCATTAGAGTCAGTGGTTATAGAACCAAGAAGGAAATCAGCTACTGCAGGAAGAAAAAAAAATAGTTCATTTTCAACCAAAGTTAATTAAATGAAGTTAAACTTTCACATGCTGAAAAATAGTCTCAGAGAAACATGCAGAACAGATTTTATGTTCTTTTCTTTTTTGAGATTTTTCCAGTGTTTTAGAGGGACACATTTTGTTTAAAAAGCTAGCATATAGGTGTTTAGAATCTGCCCCAAATTTTTAAAAGCTAATGCATGCAATTTACCAGTAATCTTAACTGAATCTGAAACATAGTGTCATAATAACTTCTCTAGTTCCTAGTACTGCAGATGGTCATTAGAATTTTCAAAGAGAAAAAAATAAATGTAGCATCCAAAAATATAAAAACAAAGAGCAAAACATTTCTCTAAATGAATAAATAAATATTAATATGCATTATATTACAAGTACTTTCTAACGGAGATTAAGGATATTTGGTATATATTCATCCAGAGCCAAAAGCTCTACCAAGTCACACTTTCTCATAGAAAGCATAATTTCATTGAAAGGAAACACCTTATCTTATGCCCAGCTCCTCACTCACCCCAATAGCAACCTGCTTATGTCACATGAAAAAATGACTAGCACTTTCTGGGTCTCCATGTATGCATGGGCAGGGACAATGGGACTACTCCCATGTCAGCTTTTGTCCAGCTTCTGTTGTGTTTCCCAATTAAAAGAATAAACCAGCATTCAGATTCATTTATTGTTATATGTTGCAGTTTTTGAGGAAACTGTAAAGTTAAATTCTCCTCTAGAAACATGCCTGGGCAAAGAAAAGGAGATTAGGGAGGAGTGAATCACCTTCTTCAAGTGCCCCCACCCTGAACATTCTATACTGGCAAAGTCATAGTAAAATGAGCATTAAGGGGAAGACTTAATGCAGAAAATGTAGGCTCAAAAGGTAGGGACAGAAACTAACATTTGTTGAGCATTTATGAGCCAAATCTTCTGCTCAGTGCTTGAGATACATTATTTTATGTCATTCTGAAAACTACACTGTGTGATGTATATTATTGGTCCGATTTTACAAGTTCTGATACTGAAGACCAAAGAGGTTATTTGTAATCTGTGAAAGAGGTTTAACAATATCTCTACCTTCTAATATTGTTGTGCAAATTAGAGATTATTCATTTACTCAAAAATATTTATTGAGTACCTGTTACATTCCAGGAACGGTTCTAGTTACATGAATAATCGAGCACTGTGCATGCAACATACTCGCACTCAAAAGAAGGGCATGGATTTCATCTTATGGAATCACAAGCGAACAGAGAGGCAATCAAATGGTCTGCTCATGACTTCTGAGGAATGTCCTTTTCCCTTAGTTTCCAGGCAGGCATTGATCATTGATCATCATCAGTGGATGTGTTTCCTTTCTAGACAGCTGTATACCTGGATAACACATTGTTAAATAAATGGACCAAGATGGCTCCTGTATATTGGCCTCTATGTTAATATAACAGGTTAGGACCATTATGTCAAAATCCACCAAACTCAAATTATTACACATCCAATTGTTTTAAATATAGACCAAATAAACATATTTTTAACCAGTTAGAGTGTGCCTAATTTGGCCACCTGTGAAACTGCACCCAACACTTGCTGGCCATAGATAAAACAAAGTAAGTGTACAAAACAACAAAAACAATTTGCAAGAAATAATCATAAAGAAAGATTATGTTTCCAAGAGCTTATTATACCCCACCTCCCTATACACACACAGACGAAACCAAAAAAATCTCTAATAAAGGACCGTAATCAAAACTTTGCTTAAGAATATAGTAAATTGAAAAAAATGACACTGATTGTGGCCTCTATCTACAAAATACTCTTATTAAAATACAAATTGTATGCATTTTATGTACAGTAGTTATATTTCTACAGTTCTTTATCAAGAGTTAATGTATAGTGTATTAAACAGAATATATAGGGGTCTTCTAGTAAGAAAAATATATGGTAGGGGCACATTTAACCCACTAAAAATATAATTTGAAAAGTATTTGATGTATTATTCACACGCAAATAGAAATAGCTATATACTTCTTAATGCAGTTCACAGAAGCAATATTTTATGAAATGTTGAAAAGAGCGGACTAAGTTTAAATTCCAGATTGGCCACTTAATAGCTGCAACATGGGCAAATTACTTATCTTCTCTGAGTCTCAGTGTTCTGATTGGCAAGCTAAAGACAGTAACGTTTAGGATGATCCACATGAAATTGCTGATATGCAACAGTTTTTTACCTACAGAGAAGGCAAGTTCATGTGGTTTAATCAAATAATTAACTCTTATATGTATGGTGAGGGAATTACAGAGATAATCTGCGACGAGCCTCCAGCATACTTCCTGGAATATAGTCAACACACAATAATGTTCCCTTATATTTCTCTCAATTCTCCATGGATGATGCTAACCATTAGGATAATCTGTATTCAATTTTCTGTGTTAGTGAAGATATCCACAGGACGGGAAACCAAACGAAGCAAGTGATAGTCATATATTGTTACAGCTGAATATAGGTAATAATTATTTCAGCCTACTATTTTTCTTTTCAAATCAGGAAGCTGAATAGAGCCACTAATAGAGAATGCTTTACTATCCTAGATTAGAACCATGGTCTATAAACCCACAAATTTTCTGATAGAGCTAATTCATCTTAACTCAAACTTCAAATGCCAGAAGGTCCAAGAGGGCCTCTTTGTGGTAATGTAGAGTTTAAAATAAAATGTAACATCAGTGTTAATTTAGAATGATGTTATGTTAGAACTTAATAAACATTACCAACTATAGCCATTTCATAATAATTAAGTTACGAGGAACATTTATTAAATGTTTAAATATTTAAAAGAAAGATCCCTAAAATAGAGCTAACACATTAAGTTAGCAATATAGATCTTAATGTATTTTCCATGCTGCCTCCTATAAATTTCTCTTTCTCACATTTACTATTTATACCTTTTCAAGGCCCCTTAGGCTTACTTATTTTATGTAAACTTTAGCATAATAATGCAATATTCACAAAATCTTTAAAAAGAACAGGCCACTCTCATTTTACAGGCATGTTGTTTTATACACTGTTTGTTACAGAGCATATACATGCTATATTCAAAATAAGAATACTAGCAGCAGGAAACAGCAGAATGTCATGACCACTTCAATTAAGAAGTGTAGTTATGTGTTAGATTAATTAAAGCTCTAGGCTTTGATTCAGAAAAATATTGACTGCAATTCAGCCTCAACTAGATTCAAAACTGGCAAAAAGCAAACATATTAATATGTGGTCAATAATGACTGACAGCCTTAGCAAAATCTGGTAGAAAATCAAGAAATGATTTTCTGAATGTAAAGTTTAAGCATACTATAATCCATTTTTCATCTGCTCATACCCTGTCAATGGTATTATTATATCGCCTATGGAACTCAAATTACAAAGCAATCTTTCTTTGCTTATGTTATACCATGCCAAGTAGGCCCAACAATTCAGAAATATAAAACCACTACTGCTGCCCATTTTCAATAGAAAGTAAATAATTGGCTAGGTTTTTATTTGAATAGCAGCCTTGCTTTCCATAGATCAGAGGAAAGATAAAGTGGAACAAGTTAAGAAGGAAAAAGAGAAAAAGAAAAAGATTGCCTCAGAGGTGACTGAAGTTAGCAAGGGCACCCGAGAGTCAGGATCATAGCACCACTTTGTCATTTGTTTTTCTCAAAGTGTACCCAAAGGTTGTTTCTAGCTCTTGATTTAGGATCTAAGCAATCCTGGCAGTACTGTCTCCTTCATCACTATTCTGTATTCACTCCCTAGCAAAGCTGGTTATCAATTAATTTTTTCTGATTAAATTTACAAGAATAATACAAAAGCAATTGCCCTGTGAATTTTGCCTCTGATACCCCAGCCGACCAAATGTAAAAGTGGCATATGGCATAAAAGCAAGCTGCAGATGGCCCAACAACAGCCGTGCACATCTGGCACATGGCTGTTTGATTTTGTCTTTGCCAACTCGCCAGATGACTCTTTCTGGAGAGAAGCCCAATAAGAGAAATTCACTCATCTTCCTTCTTTCACAAGCTCAATGTTTTAGTCATTCTTCTCACTCTCATCTGTACATCCTGAAACAATTATAAGATTCTCAGCCATTCTAAAATAAAAATATATTTTTTTTTCTGGTTCAATATGACGGTAAATAGTAACCAGGTTCTCCAATTTTACAACCTCTGTAACTAACTCAGAGCTTTATATTTGGAAGCTAGTTAGCCTATAAAATGGAAGAACATTTGGTGCAATGATTATTTAGTGGTAAAAATACACTGATGAAAATCCAGGAATATCACTTTCCCTCCAAAAGCTTTGCAGCTAGATATTGGAATCAAGCTATCAAGATATTTTTAATCTCACTCAATTTGACAGTAGAGATACAATTGGAATAGAATATTGAGAAATCACTCTTATTACAAAAATTATTTTTATGGGAGGTAGAGTTACATGTTCTAGGACAAGAGCATATATGCTTTAAATATGAGCTATCAGCATAAGATGTCTGTGGTTGTTATTTTTGCTAATCCCCAACTATTATCTATTCTCCCCATTTCCAGACACAGGATGTGATTGATGTTTGTGACTATGTGACTTGCTTTGGCTAATAAAATTTGAGTGCAAGTGACATATGCCATGTCCATGTGAAAGACTTCAAAGCCAGTATGTGATTTACTACATTTCCTTCCCACTGATGAAGTGACCCTGAAAGCACATGTATAGAAGGAGCCACCATCAACCTGGGTCTCTAAAAAACTACAATGAGTAGATGTTTTGCTGCCAAGTCACTTCAGACATATAGACTAAGTGAGAAATTTTGTTAAGCACTGAGATTTGAGAGATTTTTTTTTTTTAGTGTATTATTAACCCATCCTCACTAATACAAAGTCAAACATAAATTCCATTAATACAATCATCTTAACTTCAAGTTCAATAAAAAATATCCAGAATGATTTAATAACTCAGGCAAACTACCTTATATAATCATATTGAAAAAGACAGGATTTTATTGAGAAGTTGAGAGACTTCAGTCTCTGACTTAATTATACCCCTTTCTTCTTGCTTTGCCGCAGAGAGAAGTGAAATCAGATAAACTGGAAGTACAAATGGAACCTTTATAGTAGAGTGTTATAATCCAGCATTTAATCTATTTCCATGCTATTGTATGATCTGAAGCTTAATAGAAACTACTAGTAGAAACTCTAGAAACCATATTTCCTTCAAGTTCCTGGAAAACAGAAAACATGAAAATACCTAGAGATGATTTTTTGTTTTTTTACTGTAAGAAAAAAGTATTTGGGGAGCTATCAAGGATTTTTGTTTTGCTTTTTTTGGCTGTTTTTTGGCCGTTTTATTTATTTATTTTTGTTCTATTTTAACAATTCTAACCTTGATTTCTCTTGCGCTGATAAAAGTTAGATATTAAAGACTTGACTTCCCATTGTGGGTGACTGACACCAAGAGTCCAATGACTCACAGGGTTATGTCTGAATATTACCCAAATTTTTCTTCAGTGCCTCACAGTCAACATGTCCAAAAGAAAACAAATCTCCTTCCTAAAATTTATTTCTTCTACTCAGTTTCCCAGCCACAAGAATGCAACCACCATTTCCTCAAGTTTTCTGAGTTAAAGGTACATGATCCACCCTTGACTTTGCTATGTTTCCTTGTTTACGAGGTGATATGGCTTGGCTCTGTGTCCCCACCTAAATATCATCTGAAATTGTAATCCCCAGGTATCGAGGGAAGGACTCAATGACAGGTGACTGGATCGTGGGGGCAGTTCCCCCATGCTGTTCTCATGATAGTGAAAAAGTTCTCATGATCTGATGGTTTAAAAGTAGCAGTTTCCCCGTACGGACTCTCTTTCTCTCCTGCCACCTTGTGAAGAACTTGCTTGCTTCTCCTTTGCCTTTCACCATGATTGTAAGATTCCCCAGCCATGTGGAACTGTGAGTCAATTAAAAACCTCCTTTGTTTATCAATTGCCCAGACTCATGTAGTATCTTTATAACAATGTGAAAAGGAACTAATACAGATAATTGGTACCAGCAGAATGGGGTACTACTAAAAGCCTGAAAATGTGGAAGCAACTTTGAAACAGGCAGAGGTTGAAACAGTGTGGAAGGCTCAGAAGAAGACAGGAAGATATAGAAAAGTTTGAAACTTCCTAGAGACTCGTTGAATAGTTTTCACCAAAATGCAGGTAGTGATGTGGATGATGAAGTTCAGGCTGAGGTGCTCTCAGATGAAGATGAGGAACTTGTTGGGAATTGGAGCAAAGGTTACTCTTGCTGTGCTTTAGCAAAGAGACTGGTGGCATTTTGCCCCTGTCCTAGAGATCTGTGAAACTTTGAACTTGAGAGAGATGGTTTAGGGTATCTGGTGAAAGAAATTTCTAAGCAGTAAAACATTCAAAAGGTGACTTGGCTTTTCTTGAAAGCATACAGGTATATATGCTCACAAAGAGATGGTTTGAAATTGGAACATATGTTTAAAGGAAAAGCAGAGTGTAAAAGTTTGGAAAATCTTCAGCCTGACCAGGTGGTAGGAAAAAAAAAAATCATACTCAGGGGAGAAACTCAAGCCAGTTGCAGAAATTTGCATAAGTAATGAGAAGCTGAATGTTAATAGCTGAGACAAAGGGGGAAATGTCTTTATGGCTTCTCAGAGATCTTCAAGGCAACATCTCCCATTAAAGGCCTGGAGGCTTAGGAGGGAAAAATGGTTTCAGGGGTCAGGTCCAGGGCCCCACTGCTTTGTGCAGCCTCAGGACATGGCACCTTGTGTCCCAGCTAATCCAGCTCCAGTCATGGCTAAAATGGGCCAAGGTACAGCTTGGGCTGTGGCTTCAGAGTATGCAAGCCCTAAGCCCTGGCAGCTTCTACATGGTGTTGGGTCTGTGGCTGCAGAGAAGAAAAGAATTGAGGTTTGGGAACCTCCACCTAGATTTTTTTTTTTTTTTTTTTTTTTTTTTTTTTTTTTTTGAGACGGAGTCTCGCTCTGTCGCCCGGGCTGGAGTGCAGTGGCCGGATCTCAGCTCACTGCAAGCTCCGCCTCCCGGGTTTACGCCATTCTCCTGCCTCAGCCTCCCGAGTAGCTGGGACTACAGGCGCCCGCCACCTCACCCGGCTAGTTTTTTGTATTTTTTAGTAGAGACGGGGTTTCACCATGTTAGCCAGGATGGTCTCGATCTTCTGACCTCGTGATCCGCCCGTCTCGGCCTCCCAAAGCGCTGGGATTACAGGCTTGAGCCACCGCGCCCGGCCCCACCTAGATTTTAGAGGATGTCAAGGAACACCTGGATGTCCAGGAAGAAATTTGCTGCAGGGGTGGAGCCCACATGGAGAACTTCTGCTAGGGCAGTACAGAAGGAAAATGTGGGTTTAGAGCTCCCATACAGGGTCCCCAGTGGGGCACTGCCTAGTAGTGCTGTGAGAAGAGTTACTGTACTTCAGACCCCAGAAAGGTAGATCCAGTGACAGGTTGTACCATGTACCTGGAAAAGCTGAAGGCACTCAATGCCAGCCTGTGAAAGCAGTGGCAGGCACTGTACCCTGCAGAACCACAGAGGCAAAGCAACCCAAGACCATGGGAGCTCACCCTTTGCATTAGTGTGCCCTGGACGTGAGACATGGAGTCAAAGGAAATTTTAAAGCTTTAAGATTTAATGACTGCCCAGCTGGGTTTCCAACTGGCATGGGGTCTGTGACCCCTTTGTTTTGGCCAATTTCTCCTATCTGAAATAGGAACATTTACCCAGTGCCTGTATGTACCCCCATTATGTCTTAGAAATAACTAACTTGCTTTTGTTTTTACAGGCTCATAGGTGAAAGAGACTTGCCTTATCTCAGATGAGACTTTGGACTTGGACTTTTGGGTTAATGCTGGAATTAGTTATGGCTTCGGTGGACTGTTGGGAAGGCATAATTGGTTTTGAAATGTAAAAGGGTCATGAGATCTGGGAGGGGCCAGAGTGGGATAATATGGTTTGGCTCTGTGTCCTGCCCAAATCTCATCTCTAACTGTAATCCCTATTTGTCAAGGGAGGGACATAGTGGAAGGTGATTGGATCATGGAGGCAGTTTCTCCTATGCTGTTCTCATGATAGCGAGGGAGTTCTCACAAGATCTGATGGATTAAAAGTGGCAGTTTCCCTTGCATGTACTCTATCTCTCTCCTGCTGCCTTGTGAAGAAGATGCTTACTTCTCCTTCATCTTCTGTCATGATTGTAAGTTTCTTGAGGCCTCCCCAGCCATACCGAACTCTGAGTCAATTAAAACTCTTTTATTTATAAATTACCAAGTCTCAGGAAATATCTTTGTAGCAGTGTGAGAACAGACTAATATACTAGGTCTTGTTGACTTTGTTTCCAAATTTTTCCCTTCTGTCATCACCATTTCCATTGTTTTAGGTCAAGATTTTATTATATTTCATGGGGATATTGCTATAACAAATTAACTTCTTTTGGCATTTATACTTGCCTCTCCCAAGTTCTCTTCTTTTTGGCTACCAGAATTAACTCTAATCATGTCACTCTTCTGCTTGGCTCTCACTTTTCCAGTTGTTTTTTAATTTTTTGCTTCATATGGTCATGTATCTTAATATTACAAGTGTCCAGCAGCAATAATTGTTTTATTAGTTGTCTTAATATTTTTCCTCTGTAGACATCCATCTTAATATCATAGCATTTTTTCATTATTGTCCATTGTAATAATGATTTTAAAACTTTAAGAGCAAACGGGCAAAGTTGGGCAAGTGTAGTTTGTAAAAGACCCAGAGAGGATTCTTATATATTTCACTCTGATTGAGAATAACTAACCTATGTAATAAAGTCTAAATGCATTATCATTGCATAAAAGATGCTTCATAATCTGAAAGCTGCCTGATTTCATAGTCTCAACTCCTCACCTATCTCCCTGCTTGCTCTTCATACCCCTACCCACTAACACACATGCAAACATACATGTACAAACATATCCAACTCTACCAAACAACTTGGATTTACCTAAATCTTCCATGATTTATCACGTCTTCCTATATTTGCATATACTTTTTACTTTACCTGAAATATTCTTCTCCTAATTTTCCACATAATATCATCCTATTCATCATTCAAATTGCAATGTTACCACTTGGATTAAAATTTTTTTCTTCTTTCCCCAACACCTAACATTACCTGATCTCTTATTTGTGTTTCTATAGTACTTCAAAAATCTTATTTTTAAAATGCACTCATCCAACTTTATCTACCTGACTAGCGTATTAGTTTGCTGGGGCTGCCATAACAGCGTATGACTTAAACAACAGAAATTTATTTTCTCACAATTATGGAAGCCAAAAGTGTCAGATCAAGATGTCAGCATGGTTGGTTTCATCTGAGGCTTCGCTCTTGGCTAGTAGATGGCCACCTTTACCCTGTGTCTGTACATGGTCTTCTCTCTGAAGATATCTGTGTCATAAGCTCCTCTACTTAAAAGGACATTGGTCATATTGAATTAGAGCCCACCCCAACATTCTCATTTTAATTTAATTACCTATCTAAAGACTCTACCTCCAAATATAGTCACACTCTGGGTACTGGGAGTTGGGACTTCAATATATGAATGTTGGAGGAAACAATTCAGAATATAACAACTAGGCCATAATACTTTGAGTCAAGATCTGTCTTAGTGACTTATGTATTTACAGTTTCTAGCAAAACCTCCAATACATAACTTCAGTGAGAGCTCTCAAACCATTTCTCCTAAAAATAAACAGAGATGGAAGTCGAAGGTGGTCCAAATCCATAAGGAGGAGAGGTCAGAGAGAGGACATGAGGATAGCATTAGTTCACAGGATTCAGTCAATGACCTAGGTCAATTATTTACCACGCTGCTGACCAGGCAAAAAGGAATCAAAAAAGGTGAAGGTGAAAAAGGTAAAGGCAAAGAGCTTATTGTCACTGAGGATGAAATGGATTCAGTCACAAGTATTGGGAAACCAAGACATAAACCAGAAAATATAGCTATTGATAGACAAAATAATAAGGCAGAAATCCTAACACTAGACCTTAGAGCTATTATTCGTGCCAATTTTTTAGTTGTTGTGGTCACATCTGTTAGCTATTACCACATGATACTATGTAACAAATTGCCCCAAATTTATTGGCTTAAAATGGCAACTCGGGCATCTGCGGTTCAGCTAGGGTAGGGAGAGGTGGTTTACTCATCTACTCTAGGCCAAGCTGGCCAGCTCTGCTTCAAGATTTTGTTGGTTAGGCTTATCCTCACTGTGAGTTGGATTCAGGTCAGCTCCATGTGTGTTCATTCTGGAGTCCAGTGTAAATAAACAGCATCTACCCAGAGGAAGCTATTCTCATGGTGACAGCAAAAGTGCAAGAGGGCAAGCCCAACCAGGTTAGTCCATTTCAAGCCTTTGTTTGCATCATATCTGCTAACATTCCATTGACCAAAGCAAGTCACATGGTTGCATACAAAGTGAAGGTGGAATTTCACTCCACCTGTAGTAGAAGGGACAGCAATGTCACATGACAAAAGCCATGGGTATAGGAAGTGGTGAACAATTGGGACCAATTACACAATCTACCATAAGGACCTTCAAGATATTGAGGTTAACTTTACAGGAGAAAACGAAGTCAATCTTCAGTCACTTCATAGATTGTTTTCTCTTTACTTAGCCTTAAGTAAAGACAAAATTTACTTAGTAAAGGTAAGTATATTTATTTAAAGATAAATTTACTTAGTAAAGATAAAATTTACTTAGTAAAGATCAATATCCTTATAAAAAATGGAAAAAAATCATAATTACTCAAATAATATACAAAAAGATTTATTTAGTCATCAACCAATATCTTATTCCAACATAGAATTACATAAACTTTTATTAATTTTTGGTCCCTCCCAACATAATACCTTTTACCTGAATCTTACTCTTTGTACAAATCCCAGCATAAACAAAACTGTCAATGTTGCACTTGCTATTCTATGCTCTCACAGCATTTTCAGATTCCTGATTTTTGAAAATTTCCTTCTATTTCAGTATAGGGACAACCAAGTCTATGGTTATATTGTTAATTGCTGTAACCGAAACATCTAATACAGTATCTGGTGCATAGTGCTCACCAAGTAAATGCGTGTTGAATGAAAAAGAATGATGTCCTTGGCTTACAGTCTTCTCAGAGTTAAGTGATGAGTCTAAGAATATTACTGGATCTTAGGAGGGCCTGAGACTGTGTCCTGCATCTCAGTCAACAGGACCTCTAAAGAATGCAATACAAGGCCCCTGAGTACAAACTAAATGCAATAGCTAACTCCAATTTAAACTCACACTTGAGCTATTCTGGTCTATAAATAATACTTTTTTATCATTGTATTTCTTTAGTAGAGTAGGTAGTGCTCCTTTAAGATGATTTATTGGATCTCTGTCCTTAGGATCAGAATACGTAAGTTAAACTCATTTTGCAGAGGTGAGGGGAATGTCTGAAACCAAGGGCAATTATCTTGTTAACAATAGAAATCCTTCTGGCATCAGGATTTAACGCAGGCCTATGTCTGAAGCTGGAGTAAAATCTCCAGATGATCTCTGTGCCTGGTGAACCGACAGAGCAGCAGTAGCTTCTGTGGCTCAGGAGAAAGGTGCTGACAGTTCAACATCACAGTTAGGCCAGGTTTCAAAGATCTGGAGGGAAGAGGTCAAGACACTGGCCCCTTAGGGGAGATGAACAGGAATTCCAGGAAACTATTACTGCTACTACATTTGCTACCATCTAATACAGTAGGTTATTGAATGCACTAAATAATGAAAGCCACATATTAAGGCAATGGTATTCCAGTTTTTACCTCCCTAAAAATATTGTTAAAGGCATGTTTAGACATAGTACCTAGTTCGAGTTGATTTGGGGGTAGTGAAGCCGCAAAGTTAATAAGCGAGTTGGATATAAATTATCCAAACTCCTTACCACAGCCTTTAGAGCCTCTATGATCTACCCTCCCAGCCTTGCCTACCCCTTTTCATCTTGGAAGCATCTGGATCAGTACCGATTCAAATATACCAGTATTAATTCTGACTGTCTGAAACTCAAATGCCAAAGTCTTTCCTGTATCTATCCTTTTATCTCCACCATCTCCTGTACTTACAATGTTTTTCTAAAATGTCTTCCTGGATGGCTCCACATCTTCATTCAGATCTTTGCTAAAACACTACCTGCTGAAAAAAGCCTTCCCTGACCACATAATCCTCACTCCAGCCACCCTTGCTCCCTTTATTTTTCTTCATAGTGCTTGCCATTCTATGAAGTTATCTTATTTACTGATGATACTCCCTACTAGAATAGAACTTCCTCAAGGATAGAGACCCAGTAAGTATCTTGAATGAATACATTCATGAATGAACAAAAGAATATAAGCAGACAGCAAATTCAGTAAGACTGCTGAATTTGACGTGAGTGACAGAGCCTTGTTGTAGGATTGATCTCAAAGTTTGGTGTGAGATTAATTACAATAACAATTGCTAATAATAGTATCCCACTTTTATAGAACATATGCATGGGCCAGGCACTGTGTAATGTGCTTTACATGCATTAGCTTATTTAATTCTCAAATAACCCTATGAGACAGGGTACCATTTTTATATCTGTTTTACAGGTAAAGAAATGGATAGTCTCAGGGACTATAAGTTGAAGGACTTTAGGTAAGTAAAAGGCAGCACAGAAAGAGTCCAGAATGTTTTATTTAAAGCATAAGCCCAATGCTGTGATGTCTACTGGGATACACAATGCAGCCCTGTTTGGTCCTTTGGTTTCTGGAAGTTATGCCACTAAAGTATGAATGCAACTACCTTATAGTTTTGTTTTCACTTCATTTTCACCCCAAATTTTGCTCATGTCACAGAGGATTTGAAATCTGTAATAAGCTTGATTTCAACTTTCCCTTTCCCTTCTGGGTCATTATGACCTTGATGACCTGTCATGGTTTCACAGATCTTTCCTATAGGTCTCTAAGTCCTTGAAACATGTACATTTCCTTTACTCTTTGTTTATTTTGGTTACTTCTTAGTAATATTATGTTTTTCTCACCCAGTATTCATCCTGTATTCTCTGTCACTAACTACTGCTTTCCTGGCCTCCACAGCACATTGTAACTAAATTTATAATCTCTTTTGTACATAATGAGGTTATATACAAAATATAATATATAAATTGGAAATTCCAATTAAGTGATCAATGTGTAGTTTCTCTTTTGAAAATTTTAATATTCCCATCACAATTAGTAATAACAAATGGCATTATGGTCTTTCCTGTTCTAATCTATTTTGCTTTCTCATAACTCTTTTATTAAGAGTATTTCAAATAGTAAGAAGTGTCTCTCAGGCAACCTCAGCACCTAATTTTCTGCTTTGGCTCCCATGCTTGGCATATACACAGACATTCACACTACTAGAGTTTAAATGAGACAAATATGTTTGTGGTTATAGATCTGGAGCCCAAACAGTTTCTTCTTTTCACTGTGTCAACAAAAACATAATGACAAACAAAAGAATGACTGGCACACAAATTTTCTAACCAGAGATAGCAATTAGACTTACAGTCAATGCCTGCAGTGGTAAAGTCAATATTAAAAACCTGAGCTGGGTGGTCAAAACCAGGCTATGTTCCTGGGAATTATGAATCCTGGCCTTGGAAGAAGGGACTATGGGATATAGTATTGCTTTAAGTGTTCACCGTCCAATGCGGTGTTCTGCATATTGTTAGCATTTCTTAATTTGTGCAATAAAAATCTATTATTTGCCAGGCAATTCAATTTGAGATTTGGTTTAATGTTTATGGACTAGTTTAGAAATAAGTCAATCACTCCGATAGAAATTTAAATAAATACTAGCTCTATATAGTCTTTCTTCTAATTCACAGCTCTAAATATAGGGTTTTCCATTCATATTTGGCATATTTTCATGTGGCTCCTTTCACTTACATGTTTGCATATGGCTGGTTAAATATAAAGTGGCATGAAAATCAAAGTTAAATAAATAGTCATTAAAGGGGCATAGCAAAAACAGCACATATCAATAGTGCTTTGTGGAGAGGGGACACAGTAGTAATTGAGACATGCATCTGAGAACTGCTGCTGCAACCAACACCTCTGAAGGAGGAAATATCTATGTTCTAATCAGATTTGATCTTAATAGGAAATGCCATACACAAAATACCCACGTGTAAGAAGGTCTAAGGTCATGGCTCTGAAATTAATTCTATAGTAAATCCACACATCAAACTCCATAAACTTTAACTGGAGTTAGGAAAGACAATTTCAGAACCTGGCTATGGGTGGATAATTTATGATGTGGTATGAAATAAAGGACTGTCTATACCTGAGCAACACAAAGGGCCAAATTTACTGCTGTCAATTACTTTTATACAACAGCAGGGTCAGCCTATGCCCCCAATTACTCATGTGTAGAAACAGAACTGGTAGCAAGAAAATCAACAGAACCTCAGAGGTTGTAAAAGAAACATGGAAATGAATTGAGCAGATAACATTGGTCTCTCCATCCTCTGACCCTAGGCACAAGGAAAGTCTTGTGGTATTGAAGAACCCACAGTCAGACATTTTGAAATTCTGACTCTAAAAGAATGCCTTAAGTTTGATTCTCCTTATTATATGCAGGTGGGTATAGTCTCGAGATAAGTAGGAGCATAGTTGGAGTATCTCACACATCTTTTTCCTTTACCAATGACTGAAGTAGGACAGAGTGCTGTCTGGATGCCAGAGCAGCTCTTGAAGCAAGTAATTCTATGCAGAGGGGAAAGGTTTTACCTACCAGCTTAGTAAGACTTAGCCTTTCCCTATATGTTTGGTACATGTCAAATCTACCAAAGTGAACAAGACAAAAGATAGAGCCATGGACCTGGCAAATCATAGTCCCAGTCCTCCCTCCCTTTTATAAGCCCATTTTCTGCCTACATTTTGGGAGTACGGACCTGGACCAAGTGTTATTGGTTACCTCTTCTCACCTTTAGGTTAGTTGTTTTCAACAGTGCTCCAGTGTCTAGGGTGCTCCCTGTTCCTTAATCACAGAATTCCCGTATTTATTAGGTTTACATAATTCGGATCTCTGGTAAGGCTTTATTAAAATAAAGCGTTACACAGCGAAAGATTTGAAAAGCATTGTAGAAGTGCAAGCTCAAATTTTTCTTCCATCCTCATTTATACTCCCTGAACTCCTCTTGAAGACATAGACAAACTGTAGTTCTGAGGAGACAATGAGGCCAGACTATGTGGAAGTGTAGCTTTTAGTATGTGGAATTCTATATTGAACATGGATGCAGTCTTTCTTTCTTTCTTTCTTTCTTTCTTTCTTTCTTTCTTTCTTTCTTTCTTTCTTTCTTTCTTTCTTTCTTTCTTTCTCTCTCTCTCTCTCTCTCTTTCTTTCCTTCTTTCTTTCTTTCTTCCTTCTTCCTTCCTTCCTTCCTTCTTTCTTTTTTTTTTTTTTTTTTTTGACAGAGTTTCACTCTTGTTGCCCAGGCTGGAGTGCAATGGCACAACCTTAGCTCACTGCAACCTCCGCCTCCCGGGTTCAAGCAATCCCTCCCGAGTAGATGGGATTACAGGCATGCGCCACCAGGCCCGGCTAATTTTGTTTTTGTTTGTTTGTTTGTTTTGAAACAGAGTCTCGCACTGTCACCCAGCCTGGAATACAATGGCACAATCTTGGCTCACTGCAACCTCTGCCTCCTGGGTTCAACCGATTGTCCTGCCTCAGCCTCCTGAGTAGCTGGGATTACAGGCACCCGCTACCACACCTGGCTAATTTTTGTATTTTTAGTAGAGACAGGTGTTTCTCCAAGTTGATCAGGCTGGTCTCGAATTCCCAACCTCAGGTGATCTGCCCACCTCGGCCTCCCAAAGTGCTGGGATTACAGGTGTGAGCCACCGCGCCCGACCAAATGCAACCATTCTTATTGGGGAAAATTGCTTTCATTTTCTTGGAAGAGCTCACTTCATTTATTCCCATGTAAGGTGAAGTTGCAGAGGTTCAGGTAAGGGTGCTTTCTAATGAGGAAGACTTATGGGACCAAGCTATAGTGTGGATACTCAGAGCAGCTGACACTGCTCTGTAAGTGGGCATGGCCAGGCTGGGGACCTAGTAGAGGCCAGCAGACCAATGAGTGCTCAGGTCAAACCAGCCCTGTCTGGTGTGCAGGACCACCCTGCAGAGATCAGGTCCAACAATTCCCCTATAGCAGAGCATGGCTAGGAAGGCCGGCTGCTCTGCTGCAACATCTGTAGCAGATGTAGCCATCCCTCTAGGCTCTACTTGCTCTCATAAGAGCTAAAGTCTAGAGGGTTGGTGTCCCTGGTCGTGCTCTGCTACAGATGCTCCTGCACCAGACCCACTGGGCTGCACATCAGTTGGCTTGCTGCCTCACCACTTTGCTTGTCTCTTGGGGGTGCCACCCCAGAGAGATGGAGGTCAGCAATTAGTACAATCAGCCCAAGACCAAGGGTCTGTGCTGTGGGCCCAAGCCACGTGTTCCCTGTCTGGTGATGAGCAGTGGAGTGGCAGGGGGTGGGGTTGGAATTAGGGACGATTCACTGGCCTCCTTTTCTTGCATCAACTTCAGCTTGTTGGAAGTGTGGATAAGGTACTGGGGGTCTTTGCTCCTTTGTTAGCCAGAGGGTACCAAGGACAGTTCCACAGCAGCGGCAGTGGCAGGGAGGCCCTGTCAGAGCTATTGAGCCAGTAGCAACTTGGCAACTCCCTGGACAGAACTTCTAGGGGCAACGAAGGCCTCAGTGCTGGAGACCCCAATTAGGAGGCTCCACCTGGTGATGAACAACGGGATTTAGAAACTACTTGAAAAAGTAGTCTGGTCATGTTTTTGTAGGGCTGTACTGGGGTACCACTTATGCCTCTGGTTGGCTTGGACTTTCCGAAGCCCAAAGGCTGGAACTGCTAAGTCACCCAAACAGCAAAGATAGTGGCTTGCCCCTCCCTCTGGGAGCTCGGTCCTAGGGAGGTTTGAAAACTTTGTCCGCTAGAGAACACTGCGGGGGTGGCTGGAGACCCCAGTTGGAAGGTCCTGCTCAGTGAGGAGGAATAGGATCGGGAACCCACTTTAAAAAGCAGTCTGGCCACATTTTCTCAGGACAGCTATGGCTGTTTTAGGGGACCACCTCTGTCTCCAGTCAGCTTGGACTCTCCCAAGTCCAAAGCCTGGAACCGCTAAGTCACCCACACAGCAAAGACGGTGACCTGCCTCTCCCTCTGGGAGCTCTGTCTCGGGGAGTTTTCAAATCTCTGTCAGCCAAAGAACACTGGCAGGGGCGGCAAGAAACCCCAGTTGGGAGGTCCCACCTAGTGAAAAGGAATGGGATCAGGGACGCATTTAAAGTCTTGCTATGTTTTCAGAGAGCAGCTGCCCTGTGCTTGGTACTGCTTTTGCCCTCGGTCAGCGTGAACTTCACAAGGTCTGAGGGCTGGAATGGCTAAGTCACCCAAACAGCAAAGATGGCGGCCTACTTCTCCCCATGGGAGCTTTGTCTCAGGGAGGTGTAACACTGCTACTGGTGGCTGGCTGGAATCCCAGGCCAGTGGGACTTATCCTGTGAGGTGCCACAGACGTGGGGCCTGCAGACTGTGGCCGCTTGGCCCCCCTGAATTCAGCCTCCTTTCTAGGGGTGTGTATGGGGTGTCTAACCTTCCATTTAGCCAGAGTTGCAGCTGCTTTTGCCGAGAAGCCTGGAAAGCCCAAGTATCTCCTGGGCCTCTATGCCTGCCTGAGCGGCTGGCCTCCCCAGACTCCATGTAGCTCTATGTGTCAGACTGAAGGCCCTGGTGGAGTGGGTTCATGAGGGGATCTCCCGACCTGAGAGTTGCAAAGATCTATGGGAGAAGTGTCGGGGGCGGGGGTCACACATTCACTCACCACTTCCCTGGGCAGGGGAAGTTCCCTTGGCTCTGTGTTGTTCCCTGGATGAGCCGTTGTCCTGGCTTGCTTTTCTCTGCTGTCCGTAGGTCGAGTTTTTTCTTGATTAGTACCAATGTGAGTATTTCAGTTGAAGATTCTGTATTTACTCACCCCTTCCATTTCTCACCACAAGAGCCACACACACTAGCTGCTTCCAGTCGGCCATCTTGACCACCTCCCCAGCTGTTTTTGTTTTTGGTTTTAACAGAGAAACAAAACAACATGTAAAACAAACAAGTAGCACTTTGGGAGGCCGAGACGGGCAGATCACGAGGTCAGGAGATCAATACCATCCTGGCTAACACCGTGAAACCCTGTCTCTACTAAAAAAAATACAAAAAAATTAGCCAGGCATAGTGGCGAGTGCCTGTAGTCCCAGCTACTCAGGAGGCTGAGGCAGGAGAATGGCCTGAACCCGGGAGGCTGAGCTTGCAGTGAGCTGAGATCATGGCGCCACTGCACTCCAGCCCAGGCAACAACCAAAAAAAGTGACCATCCTGGGTTTACAGGCATGATACAATCGTGGTATCACAAACCACAGATGAGCAGCTGAGCTTGAACAACATATGGGAAATCCAGCTTGAATCATAATAGTGACTGTCCTCCTCAGCACACACAGAGGAATTGTACTGTACCTCTTAAAGATGAACTGGAAGTGTGTATGAGAACTTCTAACGCATTTTATAATGTGTTGCATACTCAATGTGTATCGTTCTAGTTCTCTAGTATGGCTTTAATAACTCTCCATCTTTTCTTTTGTTTATGAATCCAAAGTTACAATACATTTCTAAATGTTAGTACGTCTGCTGTGAATGGATACTATCAGAATATTTCAATCAAGATTCTAGTATCTGCAAGGAAAATATCTCATTGCAGAATTCTATTTTAACATCAATATTTCAGTGCTGTTATGCTATATATCCCTTTTTAATACAGTGTCTTAGTGAGGTCATGCTTCTATAACAAAATACCATAGGCTAGGTAGCATAAGCAATATAAATTTATTTTCCTATAGTTTTGGAGGCTGGAAGTCCAAGATCAAGGTGAAGCATGCTCAGATTATAGTGAGGGCTCTCTTCCTAGCTTCTTTCCCACAGCATTGTTTTATCAAACAAGAACATCACCAATTGCCCCATGAGAAATATGTACAGCTGCTACCAAGATGGCATTGTATACATGTGTATCACTTCATGGTCACCAGATGACCAACACAGCTCCTGTATCAAACCCAAATTCCATACAGTAAGAAGGGAGGAAGAAAATCTCCAGGGGTATCTGTTCATTTTATCAGGAAAGCAAGTTTCTCAGTTGACTCCTAGTCAGTTTCTTCTTAATGCATTATTGGTCAAAACTGGGTCAACCAGTCATCCTACCTGGAAGGGAGGCTGGAAAACAGGATATGCAGCTTTCAATTTCTATACTTGGTGTGTCACGGAAGAAATGGATTAGGAGTGGCTAATGGGCAAGTCATCTGTGATAGGCAGAATTCTGACAGCTTCTGGTTTAAATATACCTTCTGCCACTCATATTACATATACCTTCTCCCACTTACACACTCAAACTCTAATATAAGTACTGTTATGAAGGGATTTTTTTCAGATATAATTAAGGACCAGAATCATTGGAGCTTAGCATAGGGAGATTATCTGGGGGAGTCTAACCTAATCACAGAGCCCTTTAAATATTAATCTAGATGTCAGCGGCAGAGAAGCCAAGGTGATTACAAGGCACCCTTAATCCTTTTTTTTTTCTTTTTTTTTTATTATACTGTAAGTTCTAGGGTACATGTGCATAACATGCAGGTTTGTTACATATATATACTTGTGCCATGTTGGTGTGGTGCACCCATCAACTCGTCAGCACCCATCAACTCGTCATTTACATCAAGTATAACTCCCAATGCAATCCCTCCCCCCTCCCCTCTCCCCATGATAGGCCCTGGTGTGTGATGTTCCCCTTCCCGAGTCCAAGTGATCTCATTGTTCTGTTCCCACCTAGGAGTGAGAACGTGCGGTGTTTGGTTTTCTGTTCTTGCAATAGTTTGCTGAGAATGATGGTTTCCAGCTGCATCCATGTCCCTACAAAGGACATGTGCTCATCCTTTTTTATGGCTGCATAGCATTCCATGGTGTATATGTGCTACATTTTCTTAATCCAGTCTGTCACTGATGGACATTTGGGTTGATTCCAAGTCTTTGCTATTGTGAATAGTGCCACAATTAACAGACGTGTGCATGTGTCTTCATAGCAGCATGATTTATAATCCTTTGGGTATATACCCAGTAATGGGATGGCGGGGTCATATGGGACTTCTAATTCTGGATCCTTGAGGAATCGCCACACTGCTTTCCATAATGGTTGAACTAGTTTACAATCCCACCAACAGTGTAAAAGTGTTCCTATTTCTCCACATCCTCTCCAGCACCTGTTGTTTCCTGACTTTTGAATGATCGCCATTCTAACTGGTGTGAGATGGTATCCCATTGTGGTTTGGATTTGCATTTCTGTGATGGCCAGTGATGATGAGCATTTTTTCATGTGTCTGTTGGCTGTATGAAAGTCTTCTTTTGAGAAATGTCTGTTCATATCTTTTGCCCACTTTTTGATGGGTTTTTTTTTTCTTGTAAATTTGTTTGAGTTCTTTGTAGGTTCTGGATATTAGCCCTTTGTCAGATGAGTAGATGGCAAAAATTTTCTCCCATTCTGTAGGTTGCCTGTTCACTCTGATGGTAGTTTCTTTTGCTGTGCAGAAGCTCTTTAGTTTAATTAGATCCCATTTGTCAATTTTTGCTTTTGCTGCCGTTGCTTTTGGTGTTTTAGACATGAAGTCCTTGCCCATGCCTATGTCCTGAATGGCACTACCTAGGTTTTCTTCTAGGGTTTTTACAGTATTAGGTCTAACATTTAAGTCTCTAATCCATCTTGAATTAATTTTCGTATAAGGAGTAAGGAATGGATCCAGTTTCAGCTTTCTACTTATGGCTAGCCTATTTTCCCAGCACCATTTATTAAATAGGGAATCCTTTCCCCATTTCTTGTTTTGTCGGGTTTATCAAAGATCAGATGGCTGTAGATGTGTGGTATTATTTCTGAGGACTCTGTTCTGTTCCATTGGTCTATATCTCTGTTTTGGTACCAGTACCATGCTGTTTTGGTTACTGTAGCCTTGTAGTATAGTTTGAAGTCAGGTAGCGGGATGCCTCCAGCTTTTTTCTTTTGACTGAGGATTGTCTTGGAGATGCGGGCTCTTTTTTGGTTCCATATGAACTTTAAAGCAGTTTTTTCCAATTCTGTGAAGAAACTCATTGGTAGCTTGATGGGGACGGCATTGAATCTATAAATAACCTTGGGCAGTATGGCCATTTTCACGATATTGATTCTTCCTATCCATGAGCATGGTATGTTCTTCCATTTGTTTGTGTCCTCTTTGATTTCACTGAGCAGTGGTTTGTAGTTCTCCTTGAAGAGGTCCTTGACATCCCTTGTAAGTTGGATTCCTAGGTATTTTATTCTCTTTGAAGCAATTGTGAATGGAAGTTCATTCATGATTTGGCTCTCTGTTTGTCTGTTACTGGTGTATAAGAATGCTTGTGATTTTTGCACATTAATTTTGTATCCTGAGACTTTGCTGAAGTTGCTTATCAGCTTAAGGAGATTTTGGGCTGAGACGATGGGGTTTTCTAAATATACAATCAGGTTATCTGCAAACAGGGACAATTTGACTTCTTCTTTTCCTAACTGAATAACCTTGATTTCTTTCTCTTGCCTGATTGCCCTAGCCAGAACTTCCAACACTATGTTGAATAGGAGTGGTGAGAGAGGGCATCCCTGTCTTGTGCTGCTTTTCAAAGGGAATTTTTCCAGTTTTTGCCCATTCAGTATGATATTGGCTGTGGGTTTGCTATAAATAGCTCTTATGATTTTGAGATACTTTCCATCAATACCGAATTTATTGAGAGTTTTTAGCATGAAGGGCTGTTGAATTTTGTCAAAGACCTTTACTGCATCTATTGAGATAATCATGTGGTTCCTGTCTTTGGTTCTGCTTATATGCTGGATTACGTTTATTGATTTGCGAATGTTGAACAGGCCTTGCATCCCAGGGATGAAGCCCACTTGATCATGGTGGATAAGCTTTTTGGTGTGCTGCTGAATCCGGTTTGCCAGTATTTTATTGAGAATTTTTGCATCAATGTTCATCAGGGATATTGGTCTCAAATTCTCTTTTTTTGTTGTGTCTCTGCCAGGCTTTGGTATCAAGATGATGTTGGCCTCATAAAATGAGTTAGGGAGGATTCCCTCTTTTTCTATTGATTGGAATAGTTTCAGAAGGAATGGTACCAGCTCCTCCTTGTACCTCTGGTAGAATTCAGCTGTGAATCCATTTGGTCCTGGACTTTTTTTGGTTGGTAGGCTATTAATTATTGCCTCAATTTCAGAGCCTGCTATTGGTCTATTCAGCGATTCAGCTTCTTCCTGGTTTAGTCTTAGGAGAGTTTAAGTGTCCAGGAAATTATCCATTTCTTCTAGATTTTCTAGTTGATTTGCGTAGAGGTGTTTATAGTATTCTCTGATGGTAGTTTGTATTTCTGGGGGGTCAGTGGTAATATCCCCTTTATCATTTTTTATTGCATCTATTTGATTCTTTTCTCTTTTCTTCTTTATTAGTCTTGCTAGCGGTTGATCAATTTTGTTGATCTTTTCAAAAAACCAACTCCTGGATTCATTAATTTTTGGAGGGTTTTTTGTGTCTCTATCTCCTTCAGTTCTGCTCTGATCTTAGTTATTTCTTGCCTTCTGCTAGGTTTGAATGTGTTTGCTCTTGCTTCTCTAGTTCTTTTAATTGTGATGTGAGAGTGTCAATTTTAGATCTTTCCAGCTTTCTCTTGTGGGCATTTAGTGCTATAAATTTCCCTCTACACACTGCTTTAAATGTGTCCCAGAGATTCTGATATGTTGTATCTTTGTTCTCATTGGTTTCAAAGAACATCTTTATTTCTGCCTTCATTTCCTTATGTACCCAGTAATCATTCAGGAGCAGGTTATTCAGTTTCCATGTAGTTGAGTGGTTTTGATTGAGTTTCTTAGTCCTGAGTTCTAGTTTGATTGCACTGTGGTCTGAGAGAGTTTGTTATAATTTCTCTTCTTGTACATTTGCTGAGGAGTGCTTTACTTCCAATTATGTGGTCAATTTTGGAATAAATGTGATGTGGTGCTGAGAAGAATGTATATTCTGTTGATTTGGGGTGGAGAGTTCTGTAGATGTCTATTAGGTCTGCTTGCTGCAGAGATGAGTTCAATTCCTGGATATCCTTGTTAACTTTCTGTCTCTTTGATCTGTCTAATGTTGACAGTGGGGTGTTGAAGTCTCCCATTATTATTGTATGGGAGTCTAAGTCTCTTTGTAAGTCTGTAAGGACTTGCTTTATGAATCTGGGTGCTCCTGTATTGGGTGCATATATATTTAGGATAGGTAGCTCTTCCTGTTGAATTGATCCCTTTACCATTATGTAATGGCCTTCTTTGTCTCTTTTGATCTTTGATGGTTTAAAGTCTGTTTTATCAGAGACTAGGATTGCAACCCCTGCTTTCTTTTGTTCTCCATTTGCTTAGTAGATCTTCCTCCATCCCTTTATTTTGAGCCTATGTATGTCTCTGCACGTGAGATGGGTCTCCTGAATACAGCAGACTGATGGGTCTTGACTCTTTACCCAGTTTGCCGGTCTGTGTCTTTTAATTCGAGCATTTAGTCCATTTACATTTAAGGTTAATAATGTTATGTGTGAACTTGATCCTGCCATTATGATATTAACTGGTTATTTTGCTCGTTAGTTGATGCAGTTTCTTCCTAGCCTCGATGGTCTTTACATTTTGGCATGTTTTTGCAATGGCTGGTACCGGTTGTTCCTTTCCATGTTTAGGGCTTCCTTCAGGGTCTCTTGTAAGGCAGGCCTGGTGGTGACAAAATCTCTAAGCATTTGCTTATCTGTAAAGGATTTTATTTCTCCTTCACTTATGAAACTTAGTTTGGCTGGATATGACATTCTGGGTTGAAAATTCTTTTCTTTAAGAACGTGAATATTGGCTCCCACTGTCTTCTGGCTTGTAGAGTTTCTGCTGAGAGATCTGCTGTTAGTCTGATGGGCTTCCCTTTGTGGGTAACCTGACCTTTCTCTCTGGCTGCCCTTAAGATTTTTTCCTTCATTTCAACTTTGGTGAATCTGGCAATTATGTGTCTTGGAGTTGCTCTTCTTTGTATTTCCTGAATTTGAATGTTGGCCTGCCCTACTAGGTTGGGGAAGTTCTCCTGGATGATATCCTGAAGAGTGTTTTCCAACTTGGTTCCATTTTCCCCCTCACTCTCAGGCACCCCAATCAGACGTAGATTTGGTCTTTTTACATAATCCCATACTTCTTGCAGGCTTTGTTCATTTCTTTTTCTTCTTTTTTCTTTAGATTTCTCTTCTCGCTTCGTTTCATTCATTTGATCCTCAATCGCTGATACTCTTTCTTCCAGTTGATCGAGTCGGTTACTGAAGCTTGTGCATTTGTCACGTATTTCTCGTGTCATGGTTTTCATCTCTGTCAGTTCGTTTATGGCCTTCTCTGCATTAATTATTCTGGTTATCAATTCTTCCACTCTTTTTTCAAGATTTTTAGTTTCTTTGCGCTGGGTACATAATTCCTCCTCTAGCTCTGAGAAGTTTGATGGACTGAAGCCTTCTTCTCTCATCTCGTCAAAGTCATTCTCCATCCAGCTTTGATCTGTTGCTGGCGATGAGCTGCATTCCTTTGGAGGGTGAGATGTGCTCTTTTTTTTTGAATTTCCAGCTTTTCTGCCCTGCTTTTTCCCCATCTTTGTGGTTTTATCTGCCTCTGGTCTTTGAGGATGGTGACGTACTGATGGGGTTTTGGTGTGGGTGTCCTTCCTGTTTGTTAGTTTTCCTTCTAACAGTCAGGACCCTCAGCTGTAGGTCTGTTGGAGATTGCTTGAGGTCCACTCCAGACCCTGTTTGCCTGGGTGTCAGCAGCAGAGGCTGCAGAAGGTAGAATACTGCTGAACAGTGAGTGTACCTGTCTGATTCTTGCTTTGGAAGCTTCCGCTCGGGGTGTACTCCACCATGTGAGGTGTGGGGTGTCGGTCTGCCCCCAGTGGAGGATGTCTCCCAGTTAGGCTACTCAGGGGTCAGGGACCCACTTGAGCAGGCAGTCTGACCGTTCTCAGATCTCAACCTCCGTGTTGGGAGATCCACTGCTCTCTTCAAAGCTGTCAGACAGTGTCACTTGCATCTGCAGAGGTTTCTGCTGCTTTTGTTGTTGTTGTTGTTGTTGTTGTTTAGCTGTGCCCTGTCCCCAGAGGTGGAGTCTACAGGGACTGGCAGGCCTCCTTGAGCTGCTGCGAGCTCCATCTAGTTCGATCTTCCCAGGGCTTTGTTTACCTACTTAAGCCTCAGCAATGGCAGGCGCCCCTCCCCCAGCCTCACTGCTGCCTTGCAGTTAGATCGCAGACTGCTGTGCTAGCAATGAGGAAGGCTCCGTGGGCGTGGGACCCTCCCGGCCAGGTGTGGGATATAATCTCCTGGTGTGCCCGTTTGCTTAAAGCACAGTATTGGGGTGGGAGTTACCTGATTTTCCAGGTGTTATGTGTCTCAGTTCCCCTGGCTAGGAAAACGGATTCCCTTCCCCCTTGTGCTTCCCAGGTGAGGCAATGCCTCGTCCTGCTTCAGCTCTCGCTGGTCTGGCTGCAACAGCTGACCAGCACCAACTGTCTGGCACTCCCCAGTGAGATGAACCCAGTACCTCAGTTGACAATGCAGAAATCACCTGTCTTCTGTGTTGCTCCCACTGGGAGCTGGAGACTGGAGCTGTTCCTATTCAGCCATCTTGCTCCACCCCCTCCCCCACTTAATCCTTAAAGAAGGAAGAGGCTGCATGACAAGGAATTTGGCAATCTCTAGGAGTTTTGAATATCCCTTAGCTGACAGCAAGCAAGGAAATAGGGACCTCAGGTCTACAACCTTAAGGAATTGAATACCAATAAAAGTGAGCTCCAAACAGCTGGGGGGTTTTCTTCCTCCCACCCTTTTCTCAACAAAGTCTGGAGATATGAATTCATTTTACCTGATATCTGGACTTCAAGTCTGAGAGAAGCTGACCTAAAAAGTAGCCATGCTGTGTAGAACTTCTGACCAACAGAACTGTGAGCCAATAAATGCATGTTGTTTCAAAGCCACTGTTTGTGGTCATTTGTTACACAGCATTGGGGAATTAATACACCTCTAACACTGCCTACCATAACTCCTTTTAGTTTAGGAAAAGTCTAAAGAGTTTATTTATATAATAAAAGTAATGTAGGAAATGGTATGTCATGGGGAGATCAGAAACACTTTGAAGGAAGAGAGATGATTTGCTCAAGCTGGCATAATGAAAAGAGGCAAAAAGCAGGGAGCAGTGGTGAGTTTTGACTCAAGTCTCTAGACTCGAACAATCTGGGTCCTAAATTTGGAGGTTACAGGAAGATTTTCTGTATTCAGCAAGTAAATCAAATGATTTCTAATAAGAAGAAAGTTTTCAAAGTAAATTCAAAGAATAATAAATTAAGCATTGTTTTATAAAGTAATGACACCATCATTTGTGCTAAAAGACACTTGAAAATACAATTAAGATATGAACTTAGTTATGTTATGGTTTCTCTTGCAAAGGGACTACTTGAGTCCTGGAGCACAAGAAGCATTTCTACAGTTCAAATTTATTTCTATTCTAAAAAGCAACTTCAACTAAGCTATTGTAACTGCCCCAAAATCATAACCAATTACCCAAAAAACGTTCATTTTATCTAAATACATGTAACATCACTTTCTCAATATTGTATTTATACAAATTAAAATAAGGAGTGAGAAAACAGTCAAAATCCACAAAAATGAACACGTAGTATCTATATCAATGTCAGAAAATTTGATTACCATGGGAGCCTTTGACACTTATTCAGAAATACAGAATCACTACCTAATTTCCTAGGGTCAATAACAAGAACACTAACCCCATACCACCTGAGTCAAGTGGACACTGGGTCCAGTGTTCCTACACTGGAAAAAAAATTAACCAGATGTACATATATGATCCAAATCCTGGGATCTTGCAGATTATAGGATCATTTGTCGGTATAACACTGGGATACTTCAAAAAAAAAAAGTGAAGCCTAAAAGTCACCCAGCATATTAGAATTCTTGAAGAGAAAAGTAAACATCACCCTGTCACTTGGTGGAACTGAAGGATAGAAAAATTAGACTTCCTTATGATTAATGTTAGTTCCTTCAGCTTCCACTCTGTCACCTACTGGTGACAGAAACCCAGACTGCAATCTGGGTTTGCATCGTGGGCAGAAAGGAGCAGTTAAAGCATGCATCAAGGCAAAGACAGAGCTAGCTTTTAAAGAAAGATTGCTTTAACTCTGCAAAGAACCTCCCCTTTCACATACATCATGTCTCTCTCTATGGCTCGCTCAGATCAGTGAGTATAATTAGACTGAATCGCTGGTGGCAGGATAGGTAGCAGCTGAATGGCTAGAAAATTACATGCTTTACTTCTACACTGCCAGAAGCTCCTGTTTCCCTGTTTCAGATTTTGTTTTCTGGAAATAAAAAAAAAAGTTTTCCCAAAGAACAACTTTAAGTAGAGCTACATTCAAAATCTTTACAAAACAGCTAACATTATAAAAAGATAGTCTATAAGCACTGGGTCTTGTTGAATATGATAAGTAAGTTAATAAAATGTAATATTAACACAAACCAGACAGGTTAAGGAAGAAAAGTAATGATATTAATTATACATGGATTATTTCAAGTTCATATAAAAATCTAACCATATTTATTCCTTGTATAAGTTGAAGGTAAGATCTTGATCTTTAAATCCTTACATAGGCATGCTTATTGTCATCTTGGACACCCTGAATTACAAATCATCTCCATAAGAAAAATGCATATGCATACATTTATGGCAGAGTCCCTGAACTAATAGAATTATAGAAACATCAGTTTTAAATCTTTCTCAGTTAAAATTCTATTCATTATAGATTAAAAGATTTTAAAAATCCAAAATACAAGAAGGACATATAACTATTAAAAAACAATCCCTTCCTTCAAGAAGTGTCCACCCTATGCTTGTAAAATGTTCAAATGTGATAGTTCCTTTCTCAGAAGCAGTACCTCGAGTAAATGAAGGTGTGCTGTGAGACAAATTACAGAATAACTTTTTAAAAAGGATGTTTAAATTAAAAGGCGGTTGAGAAATAGTAAGTTATTCTAACAATAGGGGATAGTGGGATACAGTTTAGGCAAGACTTTAACAGATGAAGCAAACAAATAGAGAATGGCTGTTCAGATGGAGTCACGGGAAAGGACAAAGGATATATAAAGATATACAGAAGGATGTTGAAAGAGTACTCTGAAGCCAGGAAAGGAATCTGCTGCAAAGAGCAACAGATGGACATGTGAAAACTATAAAGGGTGAGGATCATTTTCAAAGTGGTGTCAAAAGAGAAAGAGCAGAGGAGTTAGAAGAAGTTGATGAAAAAGAAAGTTTATTATTAGACTAAAGAAATTAAGAAACACAAGGCTTAAAATTCAAAAACTAAGTGGTATAATTTAGAAATAGTAAAAGTAAATGAGTGTCAGGGGCCAGAGGGTGTGATGGATTAATAACTATCACAACAATTTTCACAAATGAAATAACTACACTACTTTGCTGAGCAATGCAAAACCAAGGTCGAGAAGTCACAGGGGATGGGGGTGGAGATCCCTTTACTGATTGGTCTCAACCATACAGCAGGACATGTCCTGAAATTTCTAAAATGTCTGGTTTCATAAATATTCCCTAATATCCATGGAATGTCTTTAAATCTCTCAATTCATTCTCAAACAAAACCCCTTTTGTCATAGCAAGAACAGTATTCTTACTGTACCTGAACCTCTTAACTTCTCTTTACCGACAGGCTCTCTTTCTCTGGTTGGAGTCAGCTTCAGTGGGCTATGATCTCTCTCAAATTCATGTCTCCAGCTTTTATCTTTCTCCTAAGTTCTAACCCTACATTTGCAATTGCCTCCTGAATGGCACAATGTGGTCATAATGAAAAACAATGATTAAACCTAACTTGTCTACTGTTTCCCTCTTAATGAAAGGAACAGATAGACTTTCACTGTGTCCAACTCACAGTTTCCTTCCATCTTGTTAAAGACATCTCCACTTACTAGTTTGCAAAGCTATGGAATTCATAATTGTTTCATCTTTCTTTTTCTTTATAGCAAATTAGTCACTGAGTCTCATACAGTTTTCTTTAGAAATATACCTTAAATCCAATGCCTTTTCTTCATCACCATTATAACTTAAACACTCATCACTGACCTAATCCACCCAACACTCTTATAACTGGCCTTCCTGCTACCAGATTGACTCTTCTTCCAGCCATCCTCTTCAGTGTCGAGATAACTATTCCCAAAGTCAAACACATATGTAACAGTAAGTTATATTTCTCCTTTGCTTAAAAGGCTTCATGGTTTTCATTTACCTACTGGAAGAAGTTAAGATTCCCAATCAGGATAGTGAAGGTCCTTTGGGATGACATATAGCTTATTTTTCCAACTTCACCCCCACTCAACTCTTGCTTTGCAGTCCACAGTCAAACTCAGCTTCTCTAAATACAATGAGCAGTGTGCTCCTCTGGTTTACCAGGAGAATCCGATTCACTCTTCACAAAACTCAAATATTACTTTTTGAAAGCCCTTACACTCCCTAGACACAGCAATGGTCCCGATCTATCCACCTCCAATACATTCCTCTGTATTAAAATAACACATTTCCATATCTGCCACTCTCATGATACTTTGAATGACTAGAGACAAATATGATAATATGCTCATCTCTTCAACTAGCACAGTGTCTATGTCTTGTTTCCAAAAATATATTTCATAATTCACTACAAATGATGTGATTTCAGACTTTGATTTCAACTTAAAGTTTTCCTAAAGTATATTGACTGGTTTCTCCAATGTACAGAGAATACCTATGCAGCTGGAAAAAAAAAAGATGTCAAAATGAAATAGGAAAGGACATTTTCCAAGTGCTTAGAAGTAGCTAGGAGAGAAATTGGAAGCACATATATTGTTTTGTCATATTATTTTTAGTCTCGATATAGCATGACATGAATTTAAAAGCATATGTTTATATGTAATCAAATGGATGATTACCAAAGTCCTAGAAGCACATAAGAAAAACAAGGATGGTTACAATTTTCTTCCAATAATTAAACCAAGAAAGTAAACACAGTAGATATAAAGGCATTTTCTTTGGCCAGTAAAAATTGATCATAACCAAATTAATATTACAGATATAACTGAGCAAAGAATGTTGTATTCAAAATAAGGTTGTTCAGCTATATGAGCATAAAAAATGATTGTCACAGAGGCAAACATCCACAATGCCAATACAAGCACTAACAAGGAAAAAGATACCTTTCTAGGCAAGTATAGATGTAAAGCTGATCTCACTAAAATATTTCCGTGTGGAGCTGGACATAGTAGGCTATCTCTAAGACATAGCCTTTATAATTACATGCTATCTCCTGACAAAATTTTCTCAATTAAAAATAGGAAAATATAGAGCAATTGGCACCAGTCTTAAGAAAACAAACTCTTAAAAATTAATGATAATTGAGACTTACAAAGATTAAGAATGGGGAATAGGATGACTATACATACTCCTGGAATCTGAAGTGTGATTTCAAGGAGGAAAGAAAGGAAATAGGCCGGGCGCGGTGGCTCAAGCCTGTAATCCCAGCACTTTGGGAGGCCGAGATGGGCGGATCACGAGATCAGGAGATCAAGACCATCCTGGCTAACATGGTGAAACCCCGTCTCTACTAAAAAATACAAAAAACTAGCCGGGCGAGGTGGCGGCCGCCTGTAGTCCCAGCTACTAGGGAGGCTGAGGCAGGAGAATGGCGTGAACCCAGGAGGCGGAGCTTGCAGTGAGCTAAGATCCGGCCACTGCACTCCAGCCCGGGTGACAGAGCGAGACTCCGTCTCTAAAAAAAAAAAAAAAAAAAAAAAAAAAAAAAAAAAAAAAAAAAAAAAAAAGAAAGGAAATAATGCAATCTGAAAGGATAAGTAATGAGATCATACGAGATCATACACTTAAAATTGGTAATAAGGACATGATTTTAATGGACCTGAAACTAGACTGCTGAAAGTCAAGGAGAAAACAAGACAAAGAAAAGTAAAGACAAAAATATAAAGCTTATAAAGCACAAGGAAAAGTGACACATTGAGATCACACTTACAGAAAGATAAGAGCTTTCAAGTTTTGCTCACAGACCTGCAACATACCATTTTGTTCACATAACTAGAAGTGACTAGAAGCAGGAGATGTCGGAAAAGTGGTAATCAAAAAAAGAAAATAGTGATCAATAGCAATAAATAAAATACAAACCAAAGTGGCTCTACAATGTTTGCTTTCCATAGCAAACCAATCCCAAGAGGAAAAGATCAAAGTTTAGTTGTCAATACAGAGGAAATCCAATGTAGATTTCAATATTAGGCTTCTTTTATTTTCTCTACTACAACAAAATCAACATTATCATGGTCTGCTTTGTGCTCAAGTATACATTTTGCCACCAGTTGTGGGCAGCTGAAGGGAGACTCTCAAGCCTCATTTTATCAAGTTAAGAAGCTTTTATTGTAAATACATGTGTATTCCTTTCACATAGAGAAAAAAAGTTCATTAGTTTTGAAATGGAAACTTTTAACAGTAAACAGATCAGTAACACGTTCTTGGCAAAGATAATCTGAACCACTGCCGTTTATCAGGATTTATCTAACCTTTAGTACTTAGGACACTTTCTGTTATAATTTAAATACAGAACTAGGATAATCCCAAGCAGTTATTTGTTCTCTGAAATGGTCTCCTAAAGCAAGTGGTTCAAGTTCAGTAATGTAAAATTTCAAAAATCAAACAGAAAATGACACACAAAGCTGCTGAGAAGGTAATCTTTTTTTTGGCCGAGGTCCAGGCCACCAAACAGGTCTTTTCCAGCTTCTATTTCCGCACGGCGAGTAAAAATTCTGAGATCTTTCAACTCTTATGGGATTAGCCAAACATGAACAGTAAGCCTACTAAAAGTTGATGAAACCTCCGTTAAAGCAAGGCTGTATGTTGTAACACATTACAGCAGCTTAGCAAATCTCAAGCTTTGAAGCAGATTACTTGATAATGAGCAGGGTCAGTGTTTTTACTTAGCTCTGCAGGGGATTGGAGTAGTCAGAAGGCAGGAGAACGAGTGTATAACAAATAAATTGTATTTATTTAAATTCTCCCAAATATTAATCAATAAAATGCACATCTAATGTTAAAATATATGTAGAGAAAATTGAAAACAATATTTCAAAGTATTATTTGTCTACCTAACTATTCCTTCCTATAATTCATAAATTACTTTTAGACTTTGACTAAAAGTGACTTTTAGACTCCCTCTCTAGTAAAAAATGATACACACACACACTCATATGCATATATATATACACACATACACATAAATTGACCCCAAACATTTACCGTTTCTTTTTGTTAGGAACATTCCACTTCCACTTTTCTATAATAGTAACTTTAAAATATAAATAAATTATTGTTAACTACAGTCACCCTATAGTGCTATAAAGCTCTAGAACTTATTCTTCCTATCTAGCTGTAATTTTGTATCCATTGACTGACCTCTCTCCACCCTGTCCTCCTCACTACCATTCCCAACCTCTAGTAACCATTATTCTACACTCCACTTTTATGAAATCAACTTATTTAGCTTCCTTATATGAGTCAGAACACGTGGTGTTTATCTTTCTGTGCTTGACTTATTTTACCTAGCATAATCTTCTACAGGATCATCCATACTGCCATAAATGATAAGATTTCATTCTGTTTTGTGGCTAAATAGTATTCCTTGTGTATACATACTACATTTCTTTATCCATTCATCTGTTGATGGACACTTAGGTGGATTACCTATCTTGACTATTGTGAATAGTGCTGCAATAAACATGGGGTGGGGGTGAAGATATTTTTTCAATATACTGATTTTCTTTCTTTTGGATAAATACCTATTAGTGGGATTGCTGGATCATATGGTAGTTCTATATTTAGTGTTTTGAGAAACATCACCAGAATATAAAAAAGTATTATTATCATTTGTCTTTTATAACAGTCATTCTAACTGGAGTGAGATAATATTTCATTTTGGTTTTGATTTGCATTTCTCTGATGATTAGTGATGTTGAACCTTTTTTATATACATGTTAGCCATTTGTATGTCTCTTGAGAAATATCTATTCAGATGCTTTACTCATTTTAAAATCAGATTATTATTATTTTTGCTATTGAATGTTTTATATATTGTGGATATTAGTCTTTTGCAAAATGAATAGTCTGCAAATATTTTCTCCCACTTTATATGTTGTCTCTTTACTCTGTTGATTGTTTTTATGGCTATGCAGAAACTTTTTGTCTATTTTTGCTTTACTTGCTCATGCTTTTGAAATCCTACCCATATAATCTTTGCACTGACTAATGCCCTGAAGTATTTTCTTTATGTTTTCATCAAGTAGTTCATATTTTTAGACCTTAAATTTAACTATTAAATTCATTTTGCATTGATTTTTGTATTTGGTTGGAAACAGGGTTCTGGTTTTATTCTGAATATGTAGTTTTTCCAGCACCACTTATTCAAGAGGCTGTCCTTTCTCCTTAAGTTCCTTTGTTGAAAATCAGTTAGCTGTAAATATGTGAATTTATTGCTGGGTACTCTACTCTGTTCCATTGGTCTATGTGTCCATTTTTATACCAATACCATCCTGTTTTGGTTACTATAGCTTTGTATTATATCTTGAAGTCAGGCAATGTGTTGCCTCCAGTTTGTTCTATGTGCTCAGTATTGTTTTGGTTATTTGAATTCTTTTGTGGTTTCATACAAATTTAAGAATTTTTTATTTCTGTGAATAATTTAATTAATATTTCAATTTGGATTGCATTGAATTTTTAAATTGCTTTTGGTATTACGGTCATTTTAATAATATTGATTCTTCCAATCCATGAGAATGGAATGTCTGTATTTTTCATGCACTCTTCAGTTTCTTTCATCACTCTTTTATAGTTTTCATTGTAAAGATAGATCTTTTACTTTCTTGGATAAATTTATTCCTGGACATTTTATTTTTATAACTATTATAAATGGGATTACCTTATTAATTTCTTTTTTAGTTATTTTATTATTGTGTATGGAAACATTACTGATTTTTGTATGTCGATTTTGTACCCTGAAATTACTAAATTTGTTTATTAGTTATAATAGGTTTTGGTGGAGCTATTAGCTTTCTCTATATATAAAATCATGTCTGCAAAGAAAAAAATTGACTTTCTCTTTTCCTATTTGAATGCCCTTTATTTCATCCTTTTGCCTAATTTTTCTGGCTAGAATGTCCAATACTATGTTGAATATGAGTGATAAAAGTAGGCATCTTTGTCTTGCCCTGTTCTTTGATTTTAGAAAAAGAGCTTTCAGTTTTTGACCATTTAGCATAATATTAGCTCATACAAGGTCTTTACTGTGTTGAGGTATGTTCTTTCCATATCTAATTTGTTGTGAGTTTTTATTTTAAAAAGATGTTAAATTTTATCAAATGCTTTTTCTCCATATATTGAGATGATTATATGGTTTATATACTTCATTCTGTTGATGTGATGTATCAGATTTATTGATTTTTCATATGTTCAACCATACTTATATCTGTGGGATAAATCCCACTTGATCATGGTATATTATCTTATTGATGTGTTGTTAAATTCAGCTGGGTAATATTTTATTGAGGATTTTTGCATTTTTGTTCATCATGGATATTAGCCAGTAGTTTTGTTGTCATGTCCATGTCTGGTTTTGGTATCAGGGCAATGCTCATAGAACAGTTAGGAAGAATATATAGTTCTTCAGTTTTTAAAAATAGTTTGACGGCCAGGTGCCATGGCTCACACCTGTAATCCCAACACTTTGGGAGGCCAAGGAGGGTGGATCACAAGGTCAGGAGTTAGAGACCAGCCTGACCAACATGGTGAAACCCCATCTCTACATAAAATAAAAAAATTAGCCAAGTATAGTGGTGCACACCTGTAATTCCAGCTACTCAAGAGGCTGAAGCAGGAAAATCACATGAACCCGCAAGGCAGAGGTTACAGTGAGCCAAGATCATGCCTTTGCACTCCAGCTTGGGAGACAGAGTGAGACCCTATACCCCTGCCACCAAAAAATAAAAAAATAAAAAAATAAAATAAAAAAATAAAAACAAAATTTGAGAAGCATTGGTGTTAGTTTTGGATGGTTTGGTGGAATTCAGCAGTAAAGCCATCCAGTCTTGAGCTTTTCTTCATTAGAAAGTTTTGTTACTGATTATATCTTGTTACTCATTATTGTCCTCTTCACGTTTTCCATTTCATTCTAGCTCCATCCTAGTAGGTTGTATGTGTCCAGAAATTGATCCATTTCCTCTGGGTTTTCCAACTTGTTGACATGTAGTTGTTCAAAGTAGTCTCTACTAATTCTTAGTATTTCTGTGGTATCAGTTGGAAAATCTCTTTTTTTATTTCTCATTTTATTTAGTTGTGCCTGCTATTTTTTTTTTTTTTAGTCTAGCTAATGGTTTGTCAAATTTGTTTATCTTTTCAAAAAAACCACATTTTTTTGTTTCACTGCTCTTTTGTAATTTTTTCTCTCTATTTTATTTAGTTCTGCTCTCACCTTTATTATTTATTTTCTTTTACTAATTTATGGTTTCTACTTTCCTAATTCCTTGAGGTGCATCACCAGGTCTCTTATTTGAATTTGTCTAGTTTTTGAATGTTAGTGTTTATTGTTGCAAACTTCCTTCTTTTTTACTGGTTTTTTTGTATCCCAAAGGTATGTTGTGTTTCAATTTTCATTTATTTCAAAAACATTTTAAACTTCCTTCTTGAATTTTTCATTGACTCGTTGGTCATTCAAGAGCATGGCATTTAATTTCCCTGATTTGTACTGTTTCCAAAGTTCCCCTTGTCATTAATTTTTAGTTTTATTTCACTGTGATTTAAAAAAAAAAATACTTAATATTATTTCAATTTTTCAAAATTTGTTGAGGCTTGTTCAGTGGCCTAACATGGTCAATCCTGGAGAATGTTCTATGTGATGATGAGAAGAATATGTATTCTGAAGCTGTTGAATGAAATGTTCTGTAGATATCTGTTAGTTCTATTTTTGTCTGTGGTGCCATTTCCACAAGTCTTAGGCTTCTCTGTTGATCTTCTATCTAGATCATTTGTTCAACACTGAGATTGGGTAGTGAAATCCCCAAATATTATTGTATTTGTGTCTATCTCTCTAATTCTAATAACAATTGCTTCATATGTCTGGGTGCTCCAGTGTTGAGGGCATATATATTTGTAATTGTTATGTTCTCTTGCTGAATTGATCCCTTCATCACTGTATATTGATCTTTGTCTCTTTATATATTTTTTTATTTAAAGTCTGTTTTTCTGATAGGGGATCTTTATAGCTGAAGTGAGTTTCATGAATAATGAAAAGGAGTTTCAGCATATCATTTGGTCTTCTTTTAAGTCCATCAGCAAGTCTATATCTCTTAAGTGGAGAATTTAGTCTATTTACATTCAAGGTTATTATTGATAGATGAGGGTTTTCCCTGTCAATTTGTTAATTATTGTCTGGTTATTTTGAATATCTTTTATTCCTTTTTTCTCATTATCATTGTGGCATGGTGGTTTTTCTGTAGGGATAATATTTGAGTCCTTTCTCTTTCTCAATTGTGTGTCTGCTTTACTAGTGAGCTTTATACTTTTGCATGTTTTTATGATGGTAGTTATCATCTAAACGAAATAGATACAAACATAACTAAATAAAATAGATACAAATATAACTAAATAAAATGGACACATAAATACAAAAAATGGATAAAATAAACAGTTGTTTTTTTAAAAAGATAGACATGATAGCTTGCAGATGTAGGACTCCCTTACACATTTCATATTTGCTGATCTAGTAGTGATGAATTCTTCAAGTTTTTGCTTGTCTGAGAGATTTTATTTCTGCTTCATTTTTAAAGGATAGCTTTTCCAGGTATAGTAGTATTTGGTAAAAGGTTTTTTTCTTTTAGCACTTTAAAAATATCATCGTATTCTCTCCTGGCCTGTGAGTTTCTCTTGAGAAATATGCTGTTAGTCTGATGGGGATTCTCATATATATGATTTAACACTTTTCCCTTGCTCTTTTTAGAATTCTTTGCCTTTGACTTCTGACAGTTTGATTATAATGTGCCTCAGAGAAAACCTTTTTGGATTGAACCTATATGGGGAGTTTTGAGCTTCCTGTATCTGAATGTCCATATTTCTCACAAGACTTTGGAAGCTTTCAGCTATTATTTCATTAAATAGGTTTTCTATACATTTTCCTTCCTCCTGTTCTGAAACTTCCATATTGTAAATATTTGCTTAACGGTGCCTAATAGGTCACATAGGATTTCTTCTTTAATTATTTTTTTGGCCTGACTTGGTTATTTCAAAAGATCTTTCTTGAAGTTTAAATTTTTTTCTTCTTTTTAATCTAATCTATTGCTGAAGCTCTCAGTTGCATTTTTTATTTACTCATTGAATACTCCAGTTCCAAGATTTCTCTTTGGTTCTTTTTTATGATATCTATTTATTTGTTACATTTCTTATTCAGATCATGAATTGTGTTTCTGATTTCACTGAATTATTTACCTATATTCTGTTGTATCTTACCAAATTTCCATAATATTATTATTCTGAATTCATTTTCACGCATTTCATAAATTTCCTTTTTGGGGGATATGTTACTGGAGAATTATTGTGTTCCATTCCAGATAATGTGTTGCCTTGCCTTTTTGTTTCTTGTGTTTTTATGTTAATATCTGTATATCTGGTGGGACAGTTGCTTCTTGCAATTTAGTGTACTACCTTTCAAAAGGACTTTTTCCTGTAGATGTGTGCTATAGTTTCATTTGGACAGGATCCTTTGGCTTTGTTCTGAGTGGGCACAGTAATGTAATCTTCATGATTTTTTCTTCTTTAATCAATGTCAGCAGTGTCTACAGGTGCCTCAGTGGCCCAGGATGCTGTTACTTGTGGAGGGTTGGGGACAACAGTAGACCCAAGCTGGACAGGCTTCAAGCCCCTAGGCAGTGCATGTGAGTGTGGGGTGACCCTTTCACTGGAGATGGTGGGGTCCACACTGGGGGTTGTAGTGGGCCCCAGTTAGGCAGCTGTCAGGCTTTGCAGTATTTGCATGTTGGCTCCCTCTTTCCTGGAGGAATTTTCCATGCTATGCTGGACTGTTTGTTCCCAGGAGTATAGGGTGATGTGTGGACTCATGTGCCAAGGGTCACAGCCGCACTGTTACGTCTGGCTGGTGTTGTGATGCTGTAGACCATTGGCTGGGTGTGGCAAGATGTCAGCGGGATCCTAGTGATGTGGAAATACAGGGGCTATTCAACCTCTAGGCAGGATTTACTCTGGTGGTGGCTCCACTCTCAATATGGTGCCATGCTGAAGCAGCCTGGGTTCTGTTGCCCTGGGCCCTGGAGTGGGGATGATTCAGCATGAATTTCCTCCCTGAAATAATACAGTCACATGGACTCCAGGCAATGCCCTATGCTGGGCTCAGGACTGTAAGTGCTCTGAGGATCTCCTGTAGCTAAGATTGCAGCTATCTGTGGTAGAAGTGTTGACTTCTGGGTATCTCTCACATATTTTTTCTCTTCAACAGAGACTCCCTCTTGACTCCAAGTCAATCCTGGCTGACTTCTTTATTTCTCTCTATATACTGCCATCCTGAGTTTTTATGCCTCATGGGGGTTTTTGTCACTCCCTTGTTTCATCCTGGCGCTCTCCCTTAGACAGTCCATTTAATGTGTGGTTATCCAGTTGGTGTTCTGATCTTTTTTTGTGGAGTAGGTAAGTGCTGGGTGCCTCTAGTCAGCCATTTTGATCTATTTTTTAAGCCTGAGAATATAGAAGTGGGAAGAGTACACAATGACTTGGTTTAGTGAAAGCTGAGTTTGTTTAAGATATGTTAATTTTGAGATGGTGGCAGAATACTAATCAGAAAGAGTAGGAATTTAAAAATGTAAGGCTTGAGCTCAGACTTGTAGTCAATGTTAAGCATTTAGATCTATAAATAAGTATAATGTGGAAACTTGTGTATGCATAAATAACAGAAAATACAGAGGTTAACTAAAGAGTGAAAATTAGATGCAAATGTCTACAAAAGACATGATCAATTAATGAAGTTATCAGGGACCTGTCCACCATCTGACAAGCTTCCAACTCAACTGAAATTTCCTCAAGAGCACAAATTGATGTATTTTATTTATCTTTATATCCCAAGTGCTTAACGCAGTACCTGGCCAATAGAAGATATTCAAAAAAGTATATAAAACCTACATCAACATAAATCATGGACTTTTGGCTTGTTATATCAAGCTCTACCTCATGTAGCTCCTTTTCAGAGTTCAATACTCACCTTGTCACACAAAACCCTTCTCTCTGGGTTTACCTGCCACTCTCCCCTGGTGCCAACACTTTGCTATAGCTAAGCATAACCATTTAAGCTCACACAAACATATCACTTTGTTGCAAAAGTACATATCATACACGTGCTATTTCTGCTAACAGAAATAAATTTTTCTGCCCCACTCATCACCTTTATCCAGATAACTCCTCCTCATCCATCAGTTTCATCTCAAATGTTGTTTTCTTCAGGAAACCGTCCTTATAACACATCTAATCTGACTTACAGTTAGTTTAGTTGAAGCTGGTTCAAACAGGCTCCTGAGAATCTATTGCGCAGGTTTCATCCCACCTCTATGTTCAGTGGCTTCATATTGATGCCCCAAATTATCCATAGTAGAGGTAGTTACACCAGGGGAATGGACACCTGCCTCAAATTGCTTGTTTTTCCTCCAAAGAACTAGTTGTTGAACATTTACCAACCCATACTGAGTTTCTCTTTTCCATGTTTTTATACTCCCCAGGAATTATATTATTAAAAATACTATATTTTCTCACTGTCCTAAAATCATTGATTTGTTTGCCTCTCTTGCTTTCTAAATCTTAAATAATTTCTCATAGATTTTGTATCCTTAGCTTCTGCCACGTATACTAAGTACTCAAGAAATGTTTATTAAATAAATCAATGAAAAAGAATACAATTTTGTTTCCTTTTATTGACACTTTGAAATCTTTTAACCTTGAGTTGATAGAAAGAGGCTTTCTCCAAGTGTAAGAATTACAATTATGAGAATGAGTTATTTTAAGGGAAAAAAGCCTCTTTCAAGAATAGAAAAATCCAAGGAGTGAACATTGCAAAATGTATATATCTGGAGGCATTGTTTGGGTAGGGAAAAGCAGAGTTGGAGAAAATAAGGAGCAGAGAGCAGAGGGGACAATAAAAAGTATATTTTGAGACATCAGAGACTATCAGGATAATGCATTGTGGTAGAAGAGAAAAGAAAGGATTTATAAAGATTGGGCTAATCAATTATCAAATGCTACTCATTGTAATTGATAATCCTTAATAATCCTTTAAAAGGAATAATTTGCCCAAGTTCCAGCATCAACATGGAGGATAATACACAGATCACATAATAACAAATGGGCTTTAGGATCACATACGGTGAACTTTTTATTTAATAAAATATGAGTGAAAATTTTACTATGAACATTTCCTAAGCAAAGATTTTACTTTTAAACAAGTGTCACAGATATTTGTGGAACTGGAAAATAACCCCCTCCCCACACACACAAACACACATATAGCAAACTTACATAATTGGAAAAATATATTTATCTCTTCCTAATACTTCAATGCTAGAAAAATATTTTACATTAACATTTATTTAAAAGCAAAACAATATTCTGTTAAAGTGGTAAACTGATAATTTCAATAATCCCTTCAAATAAAATTTTTAAAATGTTTACCATCTTTTACCATCTTAACATACATTTACCATCTTAACAATTTTTAAGTGTACAATTCACCAGTGTTAAGTGTATTCGCTTTGTTTCACAACCAATCTCCAGACCTTTTCACCTTGAAAAACTAAAACTCTTTACCATATCAAACAAAAACTCCCCATTTCCTCCTCCCTCAGCCCTTGACAACTACCATTCTACTTCCTGTTTTTATGAGTTTGACTACATTAGATACTTCCTATAAGTGGAATCATATAGTATTTGATTTTGAGGGAATGGCTTATTTCACTTGGCATGATGTCCTCAAAACATGGTTCATCCATGTTTTAACATGTATCAGAATTCTCTTTCTTTTTAAGGCTGAATACTTCATTGTATGTATATACCTTGCTTTGTTTATCCATTCACTCACTGACAGGCACTTGGTTTGCATACACTTTTAGATATTGATATGGATGTGTTCATATGAAATTTTAAAATTATTTTTCTTAGTAGTTATAAATAATAATTACATTGAAAGTTTGCAAAACTAGAAACCAATAAATCAAACATTATGTTTTTGGCAATAGAATAATAAAAGTTTCCATATAAAGTAAAAATAGTCAACTTAACAGCCTTTACCAAGTTCAACATGAAAAATCATATACTTGCCAAATATATAATTAGAAGAAACTTTTAGAAAATGAAAATAATATGCTTCACTTTTACATACATTATATATGTAAAAATCTCTAAATTTTACTAAATGCTTTGAATAATTAAAAACTAAAAGCAGATATAAAGCCATTGCTTTAAAATTGTTCAGTGTAATACAGAGAAATATTTCTTTGTTGATTACTATAACCAAACTCCCTCAAAATAAATGGCCTGTGTTAAGTTAAAAAAAAATCTTGCAATGTATTTTACAGGATATTTGGACAATAGCAGCTGAAGGCTTTTTAAAATAAAAACTGTATACATTGGATAAGAGAAATGACTTCAACATATGGCTAGTTTTGCAGCTATAACTTAGCAGATGGTTAATACTGTTTGAAAAACTGAAATAAAATTTGTTAGCATCTTAATATACCACGTGATCTTATTTACCTGTTAAATTACTGCTGTATCTTTCTATAACGTAAATTGCTTTAATTATGGCAAAAGAGCCAAAATAATAGAAAATACTTGTTAAATATAAGAAAAGGAAGTAAAAAAAAAATTTACTACAAGAATAATAACACCTGTTTACTCTATGAAGTCTTCAAATAAAAGTATAGTAAAACACCAATCTAATTACCTAGTTGTAAATTCTACTAAATAATGTCTACCATGTCTTGCATATGTAACTCTTACTCTAATGCCAGCTCAAACAACAGTGTTAATTATTCTGGGTCCCCGAGACCTGGAGATTTATGATAGAGTTCTATGCCTCGAAAACTAATGAAATTTCTAAGAAACAACCCCTGCCCCCTCTAAGACAGGCTCATGTGTTCACTAGAAAATTTTCCAAATGGATTGTGATATGTCCATAGGAAACAGGTATTTTAATCTTTAACTATCTATAGTCTACTTATTTTAATTTTTTATACAGAGAGTTCTAAAGTGTCCATTTTAAATTTTTTCTACACAGAAGAATACAGAGTTGCTTGCAATTAATTGCATTGTTCAGGCGAATAAATATCTAATAGTTACAAAGAAGATTACTCACTGATACAATGTAGCAAAGGAATTCAATTTTGTAGAGAACAAAACCATAATTAAATACATAGGGTTGATTCTTGTTATTCTTGGTGGTTATGTTTTATAAACTAGAACTCTGAACAGTTGTTCTTAGGGGAAATACAACGTTAGGTTCCCAGAAGCCTCTAGTCACAGTTTTCATCAACCAAAACACTATCTAGGTTATTTTGCCACTGCCCATGTTCAGCAAGCCATTCTCATCAGCGTTGAAAACTTGTTCTTTCACATAACTCTTTTCTTGTATAGCACTTAACAGTTATTTTTAAAAAGCATTCTGCAGTATCCTGATCAACAGAACCCACTTCACCTGAAAGTTAAACATTTTTCATACTATATGGCCTTTTGCAATATGTGAGTCAGCCGGCATTTGCTAAGAATGGCTTAACATTTTTCTGATGCTGGGTAACGTGACCACAACTTTCTTTGACTTTCAGCCTCACAGTAACACTATTCACTACATTTTAAAAATCAGTTGTCATCTCATGAATCCACAAATACAGCCATTTTCCCATAGCTTTATCACACACCATAGATGTTACTTTAGTACTTTATGGAGTGGCTTCACAAAGATATCAAAGAATTTATTATTCCCTTTTCTAGATATACAGTATTCTTGATTAATATTGAACTGATGACCAACCCCACTATACGCATACCTGAATGAAGCTTATCTAATGCCCATATTTGGCTCCATAAAGAATATTACAGTAAACTTGTGCTTTGGAACACCAGATAGCACTTCAGCATTACACTTGGGGGCCATTTTAAAAAGTGAAATCACAAACAAAAAGCCCCAAAATGCAAAAAACGGGGCATTCAATCGACCTGGAAAAGGTCACTTATATACAGTGTGAGAACTGAAAGAAGAAGGCAGAGTCTCGCTTTGTTTAACCTTAGCTAGAATGTGTGGGTCAGGCAGATGCCTCACATTTTTAGCAGTTCTGCACGTTTACAAAAGACCATGAAAGCACAAGTGTATTAATTTGAGGGTTAGAAATAAATTTTATCAAGTAGATGAATTCACAAATGCTGAATTTGCAAATAACAAGGACAAATGCAAGTCACAAATAAAAATGGTGAGCTTGTGTTTTGGGAGCAGGACTGACAGAATTACATCAATGTGCAGAAAGCCCTGGAGCAAAATAGAGCACTTGAAGAGCTGAGAATATCTAGTCTTGGTTCTAACATATTGCTCACTCACCACAGGATACGCCTTCTTTTATATTCTTAAAAATCATTGCTACCTATATGTTAATTTATCATAAATTGGAAAATCAAAATCAACCAGAAGGTCCTAATACATGGTCAGCATAATGACACAAAACTAATATTCATTACAATTTTAGTTCTCTTGCACTGAACTTACCTGTTAATGAGGTAACATAACACTTAATACAGTTTATCAAAAAAGCTTTAAAAACAGACAACCACAAGTAGAAAACAAGGCAAGTAGAAAAAGAAAAACATATACATTTACCATGTGCCAGATTTAAGAATCTAAGAGGAAGGAAAAAGAAAGCTAAACTTTATTAAATCCACTATTATCTATCAGGCGATTCAGTACTCCCTTTTTACATAGGGAGAACATAAAAATCAGAGGATAGCATGCCCAAGAATACAGTACAAAGTGATGAAACCATTATTCAAACCTGCTGTTACAATGCAAGGGAAATTTCTTTCCAATCAAGAATGTAAGGCCAACATCGGTTTAAGGGACAATGTTATAAGGAAATTAGCTTCTACTAGTGAGTTTGTAGATGTGTCTAGGATTGCAACTATGAGCAGGGGAAACGGACTTGTTATTCCCTGTTTGTCCCTCCATCTCATGCTTTGGGCCCTGACCTCTGAGGACTGTGCTACCAGGGTTCTATTACGCTCTGGCTTGCAGTTGGGTTTAGCCAGTGGGAAGCAGCAGCAGGAGAGTAGACGTCAGGATAGAACAAGGTAGTCCTAACAAAAAAGAGGTAATAAGGCTGCTAATATGCATTCATAGTTTAAAGAGATGTGGGGGAGGGAGCAGGCACGGTGATTCACTCCTGTAATCCCAGCACTTTGGGAGGCCGAGGTGGGTGGATCACTTGAGATCAGGAGTTTGAGACCAGCCTGGCCAACATGGTGAAACCCCATTTCTACTAAAAATACAAAAAACTTAGCTGGGTGTCATGGCACATGCCTGTAATCCCAGCTACTCAGGAGGCTGAGGCAAGAGAATCGCTTGAACCTGGGAGGCAGAGGTTGCAGTAAGCATAGATTATGCCACTGCACTCCAGCCTAGGAGATAAAGTGAAACTCTGTCTCAAAAATAAATAAATAAATAAATATAAAAACATAGTTTAAAGAGATGGGCACAGTGAGGAGGTTCCTGTCACAAAGCAGGATATCGCTATTTAATGTATAAATGGTGACAATGATACCTAGTAACACTGTTTTGAGAATTAAATATTAAGATAAAAGGGTAAAATTACATGCAAAGTTGCCAAAACCATTGCATAAATTCATAGTAATTTCTTTACTTTTTACTTAAAAAATAGAATATAAAAACTTTTAAAATTTTATAATACAAATACTTAAGTGACTTATACAAAATCAATGATAAACCATGGACTTCTAAGTGAATTTGAATTTTCTGCTTTCTACTTCCCAGTATACAAAGTCAGTAGAGTCTTATCAAAAGTTATGGCTCAGTCAATCCCATGAAATTCTCCTACCCCGGGCTCCACTAGTCCCCAGGTGAAGGCACTTTAGTATAGCTACAGACCCCCTGTTAAGGGTAAGTCTAAGGAATTTGAGGATGGTGACCTTTAATCTTTCTAACAGTAGGAAAATCTATTCTTGTCCTTTTCTCTTCTTATGTAACTCTAAACCATAAAAATCTATATTAAAGTCTAGAGGAACTGGCTGCTTCTTATGATTTTAAACAGGTTTATCATGGTACAACTGATATAAAATAAATTACAAATATTTAAATCATACAACTTGACAGGTTTTGACACATGTATAAACACATGGAAACATCACCTTCATCAAGATAATGAATATAGCCATTACACACAAAAGTTTTACTGCACCCTTTTATAATCCTTCCCTCCCATCCATCCCAATCTTTCTCCTCATCCACTGTTTCCAGATACCCATTGAGCTGCTTTTTGTCACTCTGAATCAGTGGTCCCCAACCATTTTGGCACTAGGGACCGGTTTTGTGGAAAACAATTTTTCCACAGACCGGTGGGGGGTGCTGCGAGGGGAATGGCTTGGGGATGATTCAAGCACATTACATATAATGTGCACTTTATTTCTACTATTATTACATTGCAATATACAATGAAATAATCATACAAATCATAATGTAGAATCAGTGGGATGCCTGAGTTTTCCTGCAACTAGATGGTCCCATCTGGGGGTAATCAGAGACAGGGACACCCAAACTGTGTTGCTTATGTCTGGTGTACTTCTTAATCTTGTTTTAGTTGCATCACTGTAGAAGACCCTGCTTCACAAACATAGGATGTTGGATATGGATATGTCACCGTGCTTTTGTGGCAATCTCAGGACATCCTGCTTTGACTTTAATCCAGAACACACGGAGATTTGAAGTTGTCCAAACATACTTTTAAGGCCACTGTCATTTGTGATCTCAACCAGTTGATCCTCTTCTAGCACAGACAAAGTTGATTCACCTGGCCTATTCACAGATGGGTCCCAACGGATCCATTCCTTCCCAGTTTGGCAGTTTTTACAGTTGGGAAATAATGCTCAATCTCTTTTGAAAGCTGGGATAGGTGATCATGCACCAGGTGGAAGAAAGGAGGCCCTGGCTCAGTCTCTTTCAAAATCTCTGCTAATGTTTGAAACATATCAAAAATTGCAATGTTCACTCATTGCTCCTGTAATTCCAGTTTGGCTTTGAATGCAGCCACTTTATCTGCTGACTTAAACATAGTTGTCATTCTCCCTTGAAGTGATATGTTAAGTTCACTGAGCAGGTTGGATATGTTACAAAAGTAAGCAAGTTTTGTGACCCATTCTGCGTCACTGGAATGTGCTGCCAGTGGTGACTGCTTTTCTAAAAGAAATATCTGGAGCAGCTCTCACAACTCAAAAACTCTAGCTACCTTTAGAAAGTCATCTCACTTCTGTGTATAAGACAAGATGTGTGTGCTCTGCATCCATCTCCTTACAGAACTGGGGGAACAGATGTGAGTTAAGGGCATGTACTTTAGTGTGGTTAATTATTTTAATCACATCCTGCAAAACATTGTTAAATTCAGGTGACATTTTTTGGCTAGTCAGCATTTCTCTATGGATAATACATAGATTCACATTCAGAAGTGGCATAGATTCACATCTGTGCACACTCAGAAGTGCATAGATTCATATTCAGAAGTGCCCTCTTTGACCTGAATAGTGCAACCAGAAAGCCGTCCAGTCATGGGCAGCTGCTCTGTCTATGCATATACCAACACAGAATAACCAATTCAGTTTTCCTGATACATAAACATTCAAAGACTTCAATAGTTCTGCAGACATGGTGTTGGTTGGCAACAACAGCGCACATAACATATCCTCATGCACATCCTCCTGAAAAATATATCACACAAAAATAAGCATTGTTGCTTTGTTGTCAACATTGGTAGACTCATCAACCTGGATTGTATACCACAGTGACTCATTAATCCTCTGTAACAATTGTGCCTCAATATCCTCTCCTATTTCATCAATTTGTCTAGTTATGCTGCTTGCCAAAAGAGGCACATGTGCCACCTTTTGAACTGCAGCCTCTCCTAAAAGTTCTCGACAAACATCCTTAACAGCAGGTCAGATAAACTCTTCACCAATAATAAAGGACTTCTCAGCTTTAGCAATGCAGTTAGCCACTAAGAATGATGCTCGCAGTGCAGACACATTTGATGAAGTGATGGTCTTCAATAATTACTTCCGTTCTTCATGTTCATACTTTTTTTTTTTCTTTTGAAAAACTTTGGGAACATCACGCACTGGGGCCTATCATGGGGAGGGGGGAGGGGGGAGGAGGGAGGGCTTGCATTGGGGAGTTATACAAGATATAAATGATGAATTGATGGGTGCTGACGAGTTGATGGGTGCAGCACACCAACATGGCATAAGTATACATATGTAACAAACCTGCACGTTATGCACATGTACCCTAGAACTTAAAGTATAATAAAAAAAAAAAAAAAAAAAAAAAAGAAAAACTTCAAAGCCTTGTCTTTTAATACAGGGTGCTTGGTCTCCATGTGATGAAGGAGTTTTGAAGGTTTTATGGCTTTGCTGTATAGCCAATCATCACATATAATACAAATTGGGTTTGGAGAATGTGAATCACCTGTTGCAATGAACCTGTACATTAGGTAGGACTCTTGGTATTTTCTTTTAAATGCAGCTTTCTTTCTGTTGGGAGTCTTAGAGTCTTCAGCTGCCTCATCCTTGGGTCTTCCCCCTTTTTAAAGAAGCTCTTCAATGACATTTGCTTTTTACTCATTTGGCTAGGGTTAGCTTGTAGGCTTACTAAAACTGTGACTGAGTCAAGTGCACAGTGCAGGAAAGAGGCATGAACAGAAGTAGTAAATAAAATAATGGATGGGCCATGTGCAGACTAAAGTGTCAGATTCTGACTTAAAGCCTGTCACCAGATGCAGCTATACAATTGAAGTACATTGCTTGCCACTATAAAGGCTGCCACCAGATGCAGCTTTTCACTGCCACTCACTAATAGGGTTTTCATAGGAGTCTGCAGGAAATTGATTTCTTATGTTCTCTGTGCAAACCTGTCTGTTAATGTTAATCTGTACTTGCAGACACTCCCCAGTGCTAGCATCATCACCTCAGCTCCACCTCAGATCATCAGGCATTAGATTCTCATAATGAGTGCACAATCTAGATTCCTCACATGCACATTTCATAATAATAGGGTTCAAGATTCTCCTATGAGAATCTAATGCCACTGCTGATCTCACAGGCGGCAGTGCTCAGGTGGTAATGCAAGTGATGAGGAAGAGCTGTAAATACAGATGAAGCTTTGCTTGCTTGCTCACCTCCTGCTGTGTGGCTTGGTTCCTAACAGGTCATAGGCTGGTATGGGGGTTGGCAACCCCTGCTCTAAATTAACTTGCATTTTCTAGAAATCTATGTAAATGAAACGATCAAGTATGTTTTTTTTGGTCTGGCATTTTTAATTCAGCACAGTTTTTTTTTTTTTTTTTTTTTGAGATTTGTCCCTGTAGTTGTGTATTTCAATAGCTTATTTCCTTTTATTGCTGAATGGTATTCAATTGTGTGTATATATCACAATTGTTTATTAATTGACTTGAGACATTTGTGTTGTATCCAGTTTGGGGTACTGAAAATAAAGTTACTATGAACATTCTTGGACACGTTTTGTTTGCATAATATCAAGAAACAATCCTCTATAAATATTTTTGCTTTTCTGAATGGTTGAGGCTTTCTGAGCAAAGGATACTGGCTCTTAGATTAGGAGATGAATGAATAGCAACTCTAAAGACAGAATTCTATAAGGAGATATAAGATATAGTCTCATCTCTCCTGAAGGCCATCATTTACTTCCATTTGCAAGAGTAATGGACCTAGAGACTTTCCTTCTTCTCCCTAGAGAGGATCTCCTGGCACTCCATATACTCCAGAGCAAATCTTTCTTCTCTCACTCTCTCTCTCTGACTTTTCTCTTTCTTTCTCTCTCAACCCAGAAGGGGTATATTGGCCAACTTCTCTATATAAACTCTGTAATTAATAATTTTGGAGTTCCTTTCCTATGGTGCAAACGCCCCTCCACACACTGTGTCATCGAGTATTGAAGTATGGAGAAATGGCAGGAAGATAGTCTCTGAATAAATAATTAATCTGTCTATAATCCAGTACTTTGTATGTACTATAAGGTTATATAAATAAATATAGACACATTTTTCATTCTCTCACATAAATATTTAGGAGTGGAATAGCTAGACTAAATAATAGATATATATTTAACTTTTTAAGAAACTTCCCAATTGTTTTATGAAATAGTTGCACCATTTTTCATTCTCACCAGCAGTGTGTGAGAGTACCCATTTCTTCATATCCTCACCAGTACTTGACGTAATTCACCTTTTTATTTTATCCATTCTTGTAGGTATATCATATCACTTGATTGTTATTTTAATTTGCATTTTGCTAATAATTAATGATTTTGAGTATATTTTCATGTTTTTATTTTCCATGTATAAATGTTCTCTAGTGATGTGTTCTTTTAACCCTGTTGGAAACTTTTTAATTGGCTGACTTTTCCTCTTATTGAGTTGAAATATTTCTGTATATAATTTAGTTACAAGGCCTTTGTTGGATGTATGTTTTCCAAGTACTTATTTACAAAACAGTTTATCTTTTTATGTTCATAATGGTGTCTTTCAAAGAGTAAAAAATTTAATTTTGATACAGTTGAATTTTCACTTTTTCTTTAAAAGTTCAGGATTTTTGCATCCTGTTTACAAAATGTTTGCCAAATCTAAAGTTATTAGTTCTTTCTATATTTTATTCTAGATTTTTACACATTTATGTTTTAAATGTATGCATATGATTGATTTTGAGGTGTTTTTGTATATCATATAAGATACAGATCTAAGTTCCTTTTTTTGCAAATAGATGCCTAATTATTTCAACACCGTTTATTGAAAAGACTACTCTGTCTCCATTGCACTCTTATTAAAAATACATTGTCCACACATGTGTGGGTCTATTTCTCTATTATCTTCCATAAATCTAGTTGTCTATCTTTGTCCCAATGCCACACCACCTTGACAGCTATAGCTTTATAGTAAGTCTTAAAATCATGTAGTGTTAACTCTATAACTTTGTTTTTTATCAAACTTGTTTTTCTTCTTCTATGTTAGGTGCATTTCTGTATGAATTTTAGAATTACCATGTCAATTTTAAAGCAGACTACTGGGATTTTGATTGGGATTTCATTGAATCTATATACCAGTTTGTGAAGAACTGACATCTTGACAATTTTGAGTCTTCTGACCCACTAAGATAGCATATATTTAGTTATGTCTTCCTTAATTTCTCTCAGCAATGCACTATAGTTTTCAGTATTTAGGCCTGCACAGCTTTTCTTAGGGTTATCTCTAAATACATGTTTTTTGCTACCATATTGTTTTCCAATTTAACTCTGATTGTTCATTGCTAGTACATAGAAAGAGAATTGATGTTTATCTATCAATTGCTTATCTGCAATCTTGATAAGTCTTCTCATTTTTTACTAGTTATTTTTTGTAAATTTTAGTTACTTTTTTACAGATTCTATAGCTCACTATGGCCTTTTAATTTTTTCCATTTTTAGTTTTATTTTGGATAGTTTGTGTTGAGGAGTGTGCAAATGCATATATCTCATATTCATCAGTGTCTAACATGTGTATTTTTATCCCAGTCTATTAATCACATATAGCATATTTTTCATCTCAGACATTGTAGTTTTCATCTCTAGAGGTTCATTTTGAGTCTTTTACAATACCTTTCACATTTCTACTTAAGCATTTAAAGATATATAGTGAAAATAATTGCTCAATATATTTGTCTGCTAATCATAACGTGTCATTTCTGAGTCAGTTTATATTGTTATATTTCTCCTCATTATGAATTGTTTTTCCACTTCTTTGTATGCCTGATAATTTTTCATTGGATATCAAACATTGTGCATTTTACCTTGTTGGGTACTAGGAATTTTTGTATTTGTATAAATATTCTTGATCTTTTTTTTTTCTGGAATGCAGTTAAGTTGCTTGGCAACAGTTTGATCCTTTCAGGTCTTGCTTTTTAAAATGTTTAAGGCAGGGCCAGAGTAGTATTTAGTCTATAGCTAATTATTTCCCTATATTGAATCAAGACACCTCTGGTTACTCTATCCACTGCTCTGTGATTTATGTGGTTTTCTTGACTGCCTTGTAGGTCTGTTCCCAATCCTGTGGTGATCACTGGGAACCGTCCCTCTAACAGTTTTGTGTGGTTCTTTCCACAGTCCTGGACTCTTGCTTTGTGTGCTTGCACTGATCAGTATACTGCTGAAAACTCAAGAGGAAATCCAAAATCTGGTGTTGTCTGTACAGATCTGTCTCTGGTACTCTTTCCTACAAATTTAAACCTTCTTGGTCTCTTTCAATCAGAAGTCTGCCAGGCTCCAATTCTGTCTCATCTCCCTGAGTCCAAGCCTGAAAATATTTTCAGACCTAGGACAGTCTTAGGACACACCTTGTTTGTTTCTCATTTCTTAAGGAATACTCTTGCTCACTGCCCAATGTCCAGTGTCTTGCAAATCATTGTTTTACATATGGAGTCCAGTTTTTTGTTGCTGTTTCTTATGAAAGGATAAATCTGGTGTCTATTTCTTGTCACAAATCAAAAGTCCCCCTCTGTTCTGTTTTTTTTTTTTTTTTTTTTTTTTTTTTTTTTGGAAAACTTACATTGTCAGAAGATACCTTTACTTAGGATTATATGACAACTATCAGCAGTTCCAGACATATATCTTCATAGCTTCACTCCCAGAGAAAAGATCTCAACTCCTTTCCTGGTTACTGAAGTAAAAATTTCCAAGTGGGTAGTGATTAAACTTGACTGGCTGGACATCACTCAGGTGTATATACTGAAGCAATTCCTGTGGCTTGCAGGGGTGCTGTGTTCTGCTGGGGTCAGCATGCATCTCTGTCAACCCCAGAACCAGAAGATAAATAAAACTTACTTTATTCACTCAATTAAAAAGTTTTAGGTCGTTTTGTTTTGTGGTCTGTTTGTTTTGCTTTTAAATCATTTAATTAACTGTTACAGTATTATACTAATTCAGTTCAGCGAAATTAATGTTTTGGTACCAACATTGTAGATATTCTCTGTTCAAGATCATAAATGAAATACTCTTTTATCAATAAGATATTTTTCATTGCAGAAAAGAATATTTAAAATAATAATAAACTTCTGCTTTATCTCTTTTCTACATCAAATGTTTGCATCATTTTTCCAATTAGTTAACTTCTCAAGTTATCTGTTTTCAGTTCTGTAATATAAAGACTTTCATGGTTTATTGATTAGGAATATGCAAATACAGATTCATTGTTAGTAAGGGCTTTTAAATTTTTATCTTGTTCTAAATTAATTTAAAGTTACTGATTCTTTGCTGAACAATGGTTTTCACACTGCTTCTTGTGAGTAAAACAAATGGGGTGAGGTGAAACTGTACTTTTACCTCCATCATTTATATTTCTAAATGACTTGTGAATAGGTAGATATATCCTAGGAAAGACATCAACATTATTATCAAATTACATATTACTTATTTTTTTAATGAACTTTCCCACATTTTCTAAAGTCTCCTTAAAAGTAGGATCATCATTAAAATATAACTAAAAAGTGATATTTAATACATCTTTCATTTTTTAACATAACAAGTAATCATGCACCTTATATTAGAATGATTTCCATCTTCTAACTCAAGCTGTTCAAAATGGCATGAAATTCATTTAAAAATTGATAGAACTATTGAACTGAGATTTCTTTAAATAAAAATTTGGTAACATAAATAAAGTTATATCTGCCTAACCTTCAGAACAATGGAATGCCTACTAGGAAATACCAGCTGGGAGTCACCCCATTGGATAAATTTAATTTACACCTGGCTACTTCCCTTCACAAACCACCACTAATTGCAGACAGGTACGATTATCTAAAGTTTGAATGACATTTCCTGAGCATGCATCAATGTATTCACTTCAGAAATGCTTAAGCTTTGCATTTTTCCTCTATTATTTTCCTAAAATGTTAGTGCTTTGAGAAAAAATGATATAACAGCTCATTAAGTTAGATTGAATAGTCCTTTTTATCCTGAGGACTACATCAATGCAATCTGTATGGTTTTATTTTTTATTTCTCATCATGATTGGATAGTGTTGATTTGCCTCTATACACATTTTAAAACTACATAAAACTCTTGTCAAAGTCCAAGAAGGGTTCTTAATTATAGGACTCTCCCTGTCTACATTTATAAAAACAATGAGTCAGAATGACAGTTGGTGAAACAATTAGCATTTTTGTGTTTCAGTTTCTCTTAGATGGCTACATGATGTGATTTGATTTTTTCAAGATATTTTTACAACCTTTTCTCATTCACTTTATCCCATCATAGTGTCATTTAAGTGAGTAGCTGCTGCTCAGAGACTAACATATAACCTCAAAATGAATATATTGATTTGTGACATGAACCCATCACTTAGCATGTTGTAAAATGTCAGGCTATTAAAATACTGATGGGTGGCTATGCACTTTTTTTTTTTTTTTTTAGATGGAGTATTGCTCTGTCACCCATGCTGGAATGCAGTGGTGCAATCTTGGCTAGCTGAAACCTCCACCCTCTGGGTTTAAGCATTTCTTCTCCATCAGCCTTCCAATTAGTTGTGATTACAGGCACCCCTACCACACCCAGCTTATTTTTCTATTTTTAGTAGAGACAGGGTTTCACCATGTTGTCCAGGCTGCTCTCAAACTTCTTCCTTCAAGTGATCAACTCACGTTGGCCTCCCGAAGTGCTGGGATTATAGGTGTGAGGCACCGTGCCTGGCCTAAATTCACTTAAAATTTAGAAGTAAGCATTCATTCAGTGTTGACATTGGAGACTCTAAGCCTCCTTCAATAAGTTAAATATATTTTGTTAAAAACTGGTCACAGATGGCTGTGTGCAGTGGCTCACACCTGTAATCCCAGCACTCTGGGAGGCCGAGGCGGGTGGATCACCTGAAGTCAGGAGTTCGAGACCAGCCTGACCAATATGGTGAAACCTCATCTCTACTAGAAATACAAAAAAATTAGCTGGCGTGGTGGCTGGAACCCGTAATACCAGCAACTTGGTAGGCTGAGGCAGGAGAATCACTTGAGCCTGGGAGGCAAAGGTTGTGGTGAGCTGAGATCGCACCACTGCATTCCAGCCAGGGCAACAAGAGCAAAACTCCGTCTCAAAATAAAAACAAAACAAAACAAAGACAAACAACTGGTCACAGACCAAAGATTTCATTTCTGGCCAAAGCAAAAATATAGAGATCAGATTTACCAAGTCACTTGAAACAAGGAGAAAACAGATATCAGACAAGTGATATCTAAAAACAGATATGAAATACAGTGATTCCTAAGAGACAGAAAAAAAAAAATGAGGTAATCCCTACTATTGTCCCCAAACCACTGCCTTGAGTAAGTTTCCAGGCTGTGGCCTAAGGACAGGAACATGGGCATGGGCTGGAAGAATCATAATTGAAGAGAGGAAGCTCAGAGCCCATGGAGACCAAGGCAGTTAAAGTACTCAGGAAAAAGAAACAGAGATGGTGTAGCTGCAAAGAAAAAGAACCCCAGAGTCCTGAAGAAGGTTTTCCTCAAGTATTCAGCAAAGTACTGATTGGTGTATACACACTAGGAAACTCTTGAGTCTAGGGAAGGAAACATCTGAAAGAAATAAAGGAAGTGGCACCTCGGTCAGGGTCAGAATTAGTGAATGCTTCCCTAAGCCAGTTTGGAAAATCCTATAATTCACAGGTATTGAGTGGAGTTATTAGACGAGTATTGCCTCAGAGTGAAATAATTCGCTCTAGACAAAACAGTATTGTGTCCTTACATAACAAATCTTAAAAGCAAGACTAAAAAATGAAATTGTTTCCAAGAAATTTAACAACATTATGGAACAAAGCTCAAAAATATTAATAGTAATACAAAACATCCAGCATTAAACAAGGTAATGTTACTTTCCTTATATGGTTAAAAGAGAAGGGACTTCTTTATTACACTGAAACAGGTTTAGCAGAATCTCTTCTTTTATAGAAAAATTGGACCACTTTAAAGTGTAGTTGGATAATGGAACACTTTGCACAAGTGACTTCGTTCTGGTTTGGTCTGATGCAGAAAGCTAGCTCAATCTCCCAGAAGCTTTGTTTCACAAGTGATGTTCAAATATTTTCATTTATTCCATAGGTTATCTTCTCACTCTGTTGATTGTTTTCTTGGTTGTGCAGAAGCTTTTTAGTTGGTTGTGATCTCATTTGTGTATTTTTGCTTTTATTGCCTCCACTTTTGGCGTGATATCCAAAAACTCATTTCCCAGACCAATGTCATGGAGCTTTTTCTCCATATTTTCTACTAGTAGTTTTACAGTTTCAGGTTTTACTTTAACTATTTAATCCATCTTGAGTTGATTTTTATATATGATATGAGACCAGAGTCTAATTTCACTATTTTGCATGTGAATATCCAGTTGTTCCAACACTATTTTAAAAATAACTGTTCTTTGCCTATTGTATGTATTTGGCACCTTTGTTAAAAATCAATTGACCATAATGCATGGATTAATTTCCAGGCTCTCTATTTTGTTCCATTGGTCTCTGGGTTTGTTTTTATGCCAGTGGCATGCTGTTTTGATTGCTACAGCTTTATAATATACTTTGAAGTCAGGTAGTATGCTGCCTCCAGCTTTTCTTTTATGCTCAAGATTTCTATGACTTTTGGGGTCTTTTGAGGTTGCATATCAACCCAGAACAGACTCATTTGTACTAAGCTTTATGTAATCAAACTAATCTTTAAAATAGGACAGTTTTCTTTAAAAAGAAGTGATTCCAATTAGCCTAAATCAGTGTAATAAGTCTCCTTAATTTTAATCCTATAAGGAAAGTAACTTTGAAATGACAAACCAACTTTTGTTCTGTTTCTGCTTTTTATCAGCCTTTTCCTTTGCTTAGAAAACCAATCTACCCTGCTCAGTTAATGCAAATACTCATTCTATTGTGTAGAATGAGGTGTTGCCTGATTTTAGAATTGGAGATAGAAACCAATTAGATCTTTAAGCTAAATTTGTTGTAATTTCATCTTTTGACACATCTGATACACATACATCTGATACATTCTTAATACATATGCAATATGTATAAAGAGCTCAAACAACTCAATAGTAAGAAAACAATAAGCTGATTTAAAAAAGGACAAGAACTTAAGTATACATTTCTCAAAAGAAGATGTCAGTATTCTAACTTTGTTGGTTTTGTTACTTTTGCCACTAAGTTTTATACTTTTAGATGTTTACTTATTACAGGTTAATATCCATTTCTTTCACAGAACTCCCTCCAGCATTTCCTTTAAGATAGGTCTGGTGTTGATGAATTTCCTCAGCTTTTGTTTGCCTGGGAAAGTCTTTATCTTTTTTTATGTTTGAAGGATACCTTTCCTGGATACAGTATTCTTGGTTGCCAGTTATGTTTCTTAAGTGCTATGAATATAGCATCTTACTCTTTCTTGGACTGCAGAGTTTCTACTGAGAAATCCACTGAAAGCTGTATTGGCATTCCATTGAATGTAATATGTTCTTTTTCTCTTGTTTCTTGAATAGTCTTTCTTTGCTTCAATTTTTACTAAAGTGATTATGATGTACCTTTAGGAATTCCTCTTTAAATTGAATTTTATTGGTAATCTCTGAGCTTCCTGTATCTGGATGCTGTCATCTTTTTCCAGACTTGGGAAATTTTCAGACTTTATTTGCTTAAATGTCTCCCTTGTCTCCTTTGGGACGTCCAATGGTGCAGAGGTTAGTTCACTTGATGGTGGTCCATAGTCCTCATAGGCCTTCTTTAATCTTTTTTAAAAATTCTTTTAAATCACCTCTAATTGAGATTTAAAATTGGGTGATTTTATATGTTTTGTCTTCAAACTTGCCCATTCTTTTCTCTGTTTGATCAAGTCTGCTGTTGAATCTTTCTAATGAGTTTTTCAGTGAGTTCCTATATACTTTACTTCTAGAATTTATAATTGTTTATTATTTTATTATCCCTTTGTCAAATTTCTCATTTTGTTTCTGAATTGTTTTCCAATTTTTATTTAGTTTTTTTATCCATATTGTCTTGTGATCCCCCAAACTTCTTTAAGAGGATTATTCTACATTCTCTGTCAGATATTTCATAGATATTCAATTCTTCTGGGTCTATTGCTAGAGCTTTCTTGGTTTCTTTCGGTAGTGTCATATTTCTCTGAGTTTTCACAATCCTTGTTTTACAATGCTACCTGTGGATTTGAGGAGACAACCACTTTTTCCAGTTTTTGTAGATATTTGTGGGTGTGTTCGACCTTTGCTTCTTAGTATCAGAACTTAAATGATGGTCTGTTGTTGCTTCCTATTCTCAGGATATATAGGGAGCACTGGAAAGAAACTACTGCACTGGAAATAACTCATCCTGTCATTGTTGTCCCGTAATTATTTCCCAGTCTGAATATGGCTTACAGTGAACAACAGAACTTAAATGCTACTTTGGAACTAAATTGATGCCCTGCCATTGTTTCCTAGTCTACAAAAGACTTATAGTGAGCACCGGAGCTTAAATGCTGACCTGGAACCATATTGCTGTCCTGCTGTTGTTTCGCAGTCTAGGAAAAACTTAAGTGGGCACTAAAACTTAATCCATACCTTTTAGTTGTTTTGGGGTCAGGAGAAGTCTCCACATAAGCACCTGAGCTTTGTAAAAAATATGGCTAGAGCAGTGGTTTGTAGTTCTCCTTGAAGAGGTCCTTTACATCCCTTGTAAGTTGGATTCCTAGGTATTTTATTCTCTTTGAAGCAATTGTGAATGGAAGTTCATTCATGATTTGGCTCTCTGTTTGTCTGTTACTGGTGTATAAGAATGCTTGTGATTTTTGCACATTAATTTTGTATCCTGAGACTTTGCTGAAGTTGCTTATCAGCTTAAGGAGATTTTGGGCTGAGACAATGGGGTTTTCTAAATATACAATCATGTCATCTGCAAACAGGGACAATTTGACTTCTTCTTTTCCTAACTGGATACCCTTGATTTCTTTCCCTTGCCTGATTGCCCTAGCCAGAACTTCCAACACTATGTTGAATAGGAGTGGTGAGAGAGGGCATCCCTGTCTTGTGCCAGTTTTCAAAGGGAATTTTTCCAGTTTTTGCCCATTCACTATGATATTAGCTGTGGGTTTGTCATAAATAGCTCTTATTATTTTGAGGAACGTTCCATCAGTACCGAATTTATTGAGAGTTTTTAGCATGAAGGGCTGTTGAATTTTGTCAAAAGCCTTTTCTGCATCTATTGAGATAATCATGTGGTTCTTGTCTTTGGTTCTGTTTACATGCTGGATTACGTTTATTGATTTGCGAATGTTGAACCAGCCTTGCATCCCAGGGATGAAGCCCACTTGATCATGGTGGATAAGCTTTTTGATGTGCTGCTGAATCCGGTTTGCCAGTATTTTATTGAGGATTTTTGCATCGATGTTCATCAGGGATATTGGTCTAAAATTTTCTTTTTTTGTTGTGTCTCTGCCAGGCTTTGGTATCAGGATGATGTTGGCCTCATAAAATGAGTTAGGGAGGATTCCCTCTTTTTCTATTGATTGGAATAGTTTCAGAAAGAATGGTACCAGCTCCTCCTTGTACCTCTGGTAGAAATCAGCTGTGAATCCATCTGGTCCTGGACTTTTTTTGGTTGGTAGGCTATTAATTATTGCCTCAATTTCAGAGCCTGCTATTGTTCTATTCAGGGATTCAACTTCTTCCTGGTTTAGTCTTGGAAGAGTGTAAGTGTCCAGGAAATTATCCATTACTTCTAGATTTTCTAGTTTATTTGCGTAGAGGTGTTTATAGTATTCTCTGATGGTAGTTTGTATTTCTGTGGGGTCGGTGGTGATATCACCTTTATCATTTTTTATTGCATCTATTTGATTCCTCTCTCTTTTCTTCTTTATTAGTCTTGCTAGCAGAACTACAAATCACTGCTCAGTGAAATAAAAGAGGACACTAACAAATGGAAAAACATACCATGCTCATGGATAGGAAGAATCAATATCGTGAAAATGGCCATACTGCCCAAGGTTATTTATAGATTCAATGCAATCCCCATCAAGCGACCAATGAGTTTCTTCACAGAATTGGAAAAAATGGCTTTAAAGTTCCTATGGAACCAAAAAAGAGCCCGCATTGCCAAGACAATCCTAAGTCAAAAGAACAAAGCTGGAGGCACCACGATACCTGACTTCAAACTATACTACAAGGCTACAGTAACCAAAACAGCATGGTACTGGTACCAAAACAGAGATATAGACCAATGGAACAGAACAGAGTCCTCAGAAATAATACCACACATCTACAGCCATCTGATCTTTGACAAACCTGAGAGAAACAAGAAATCGGGAAAGGACTCCCTATTTAATAAATGGTGCTGGGAAAATTGGCTAGCCATAAGTAGAAAGCTGAAACTGGATCCTTTCCTCACTCCTTATATGAAAATTAATTCAAGATGGATTAGAGATTAAATGTTAGACCTAATACCATAAAAACCCTAGAAGAAAATCTAGGTAGTACCATTCAGGACATAGGCATGGGCAAGGACTTCATGTCTAAAACACCAAAAGCAACAGCAGCAAAAGCCAAAATTGACAAATGGGATCTAATTAAACTAAAGAGCTTCTGCACAGCAAAAGAAACTACCATCAGAGTAAACAGGCAACCTATAGAATGGGAGAAAATTTTTGCAATCTACTTATCTGACAAAGGGCTAATATCCAGAATCTACAAACAACTCAAACAAATTTACAAGAAAAAAACAAACAACCCCATCAAAAAGTGGGCAAAGGATATGAACAGACATTTCTCAAAAGAAGACATTCATACAGCCAACAGACACATGAAAAAATGCTCATCATCACTGGCCATCAGAGAAATGCAAATCAAAACCACAATGAGATACCATCTCACACCAGTTAGAATGGCAATCATTAAAAAGTCAGGAAACAACAGGTGTTGGAGAGGATGTGGAGAAATAGGAACACTTTTACACTGTTGGTGGGATTGTAAACTAGTTCAACCATTATGGAAAACAGTATGGCAATTCCTCAAGGATCTAGAACTAGAAGTCCCATATGACCCAGCCATCCCATTACTGGGTATATACCCAAAGGATTACAAATCATGCTGCTATAAAGACACATGAACACGTATGTTTACTGTGGCACTATTCACAATAGCAAAGACTTGGAATCAACTCAAATGTCCATCAGTGACAGACTGGATTAAGAAAATGTGGCAAATATAAACCATGGAATACTATGCAGCCATAAAAAAGGATGAGTTCATGTCCTTTGTAGGGACATGGATGCAGCTGGAAACCATCATTCTCAGCAAACTATCGCAAGAACAGAAAACCAAACACCGCATGTTCTCACTCATAGGTGGGAACAGAACAATGAGATCACTTGGACTCGGGAAGGGGAACATCACACACCGGGGCCTATCACGGGGAGAGGGGAGGGGGGAGGGATTGCATAGGGAGTTATACCTGATGTAAATGACGAGTTGATGGGTGCTGATGAGTTGATGTGTGCAGCACACCAACATGGCACAAGTATACATATGTAACAAACCTGCATGTTATGCACATGTACCCTAGAACTTAAAGTATAATAAAAAAAAAAAAAAAAAAAAAGAAAGAAAGAAATGCACACAGGTAAAAATAAATCACTTATAATTTCACAACCAAAAAAAAAAAAAAATCGCCAGGTGTGGTGGCAGGCACCTGTAATCCTAGCTACTCTGGAGGCTTAGGTAGGAGAATCACTTGAACCCAGGAGGCAAAGATTGCAGTGAGCAGAGATAGCACCACTGCACACCAGCCTGGTGAACAGAGCAAGACTCAGTCTCAAAAAAATAAAAAATAAAAAATCTGTCCAAAGCAAAAAAAAAAAAAAAAAAAAAGAAAAGAAAAAAACAGACAAACCCATCAAAAAGTGGGCAAGGGATATGAACAGACATTTCTCAAAAAAAGACATGCATACAGCCAACAGACACATGAAAAAATGCTCATCATCACTGGCCATCAGAGAAATGCAAATCAAAACCACAATGAGATACCGTCTCACACCAGTTAGAATGGCAATCATTAAAAAGTCAGGAAACAACAGGTGCTGGAGAGGATGTGGAGAAATACGGACACTTTTACACTGTTGGTGGGACTGTAAACTAGTTCAACCATTGTGCAAGACAGTGTGGCGATTCCTCAAGGATCTAGAACTAGAAGTCCCATATGACCCAGCCATCCCATTACTGGGTATATACCCAAAGGATTACAAATCATGCTGCTATAAAGACACATGAACACGTATGTTTACTGTGGCACTATTCACAATAGCAAAGACTTGGAATCAACTCAAATGTCCATCAGTGACAGACTGGATTAAGAAAATGTGGCAAATATAAACCATGGAATACTATGCAGCCATAAAAAAGGTTGAGTTCATGTCCTTTGTAGGGACATGGATGCAGCTGGAAACCATCATTCTCAGCAAACTATCGCAAGAACAGAAAACCAAACACCGCATGTTCTCACTCATAGGTGGGAACAGAACAATGAGATCACTTGGACTCAGGAAGGGGAACATCACACACCGGGGCCTATCACGGGGAGGGGGGAGGGGGGAGGGATTGCATAGGGAGTTATACCTGATGTAAATGACGAGTTGATGGGTGCTGATGAGTTGATGTGTGCAGCACACCAACATGGCACAAGTATACATATGTAACAAACCTGCATGTTATGCACATGTACCCTAGAACTTAAAGTATAATAAAAAAAAAAAAAAAAAAAAAAGAAAGAAAGAAATGCACACAGGTAAAAATAAATCACTTATAATTTCACAACCAAAAAAAAAAAAAAAAAATAGCCAGGTGTGGTGGCAGGCACCTGTAATCCTAGCTACTCTGGAGGCTTAGGTAGGAGAATCACTTGAACCCAGGAGGCAAAGATTGCAGTGAGCAGAGATAGCACCACTGCACACCAGCCTGGTGAACAGAGCAAGACTCAGTCTCAAAAAAATAAAAAATAAAAAATCTGTCCAAAGCAAAAAAAAAAAAAAAAAAAAAAAAAAAAGAAAAAACAAACAACCCCATCAAAAAGTGTGCAAGGGATATGAACAGACATTTCTCAAAAAAAGACATGCATACAGCCAACAGACACATGAAAAAATGCTCATCATCACTGGCCATCAGAGAAATGCAAATCAAAACCACAATGAGATATCATCTCACACCAGTTAGAATGGCAATCATTAAAAAGTCAGGAAACAACAGGTGCTGGAGAGGATGTGGAGAAATAGGAACACTTTTACACTGTTGGTGGGATTGTAAACTAGTTCAACCATTACGGAAAACAGTATGGCGATTCCTCAAGGATCTAGTACTAGAAGTACCATATGACCCAGACATCCCATTACTGGGTATATACCCAAAGGATTATAAATCATGCTGCTATAAAGACACATTAACACGTATGTTAATTGTGGCACTATTCAAAATAGCAAAGACTTGGAATCAACTCAAATGTCCATCAGTGACAGACTGGATTAAGAAAATGTGGCATATATACACCATGGAATACTATGCAGCCATAAAAAAGGATGAGTTCATGTCCTTTGTAGGGACATGGATGCAGCTGGAAACCATCATTCTCAGCAAACTATCGCAAGAATAGAAAACCAAACACCGCATGTTCTCACTCATAGGTAGGAACTGAACAATGAGATCACTTAGACTCAGGAAGGGAAACATCACACACCGGGGCCTATCATGGGGAGGGGGGAGGGGGGAGGGATTGCATTGGGAGTTATACCTGACATAAAGCAGGAGTTGATGGGTGCTGATGAGTTGATGGGTGCAGCACAACAACATGGCACAAGTATACATATGTAACAAACCAGCACGCTATGCACATGTACCCTAGAACTTAAAGTATAATAATAATAATAATAAAAATCAAAAAAAAGAAATACAAAGGATGAACAATAAGCAAAACAACTTTGATTTAGAAAAAAATGTTGGATGACTAACACTCCCTACTTTGAATTCTTAAATCTACAGTAATCAAAACAGTGTGATTTGGTATAAAGATAGAGAAAAAGGAGAATGGAACAGAATAGAGAGTTCAGAAATAGACTCAAACATATATATAGATAACTGGTATTGAACAAAGGTTCAAAGGCATGTCCTTAGAGAAAGGATAGTCTCTACAACAAATGATGCTGAAACTATTGAATGTCCATATGCAAAAAACTGAGCTTTTATCCATAATTTGCACCATATATAGAAGTTAGCTTAAAGTGGATTATAGACCTAGATATAATACATTAAACATAAATCTCTAGAATAAAACAAAAGAAAATACTTTTGTATCCTTAGATTAGACAAAAGACAAGATAAAACATCAAGAGGACATACTAATGGCAAATTGTCATAAAAAACATCATCAAGATAATTACAATGAGATAATACTACAAACCTACTAAAATGACTAAAATTAAAAATATTTACCACACCAAGTGTTAGTGACGGGACAGGGGAACTAGAACTCACATACACTACTGGTGAAAATATGAAATAATACAACCATTTTGAGAAACAGTTTGGAACTTAATTAAGAAGTTAGAAATATATCTATATCACATGTAATTTCCTGAGAAATGAAAGTATATATCTATACAAAATCTTGTATATGAGGGCCTATAGTAGCATTTTTTTGCAATAGACAAAAATGGGTACCACTGAAGCATGAACCAACTGGTATATGGATAAACAAGTTGTGTTGTATCCATACAATGAAATAATATTCACTATTCACCAATAAATAAGAATTAACTATTAATATACAAAACAACTTGGATAAATTTTAAAATAATTATCCTAAGTAAAAATAAAAAACAAAAACATAAAACAAGCTGAGACAAGAAATGACCAGGGTCTGGGCAGCACATTGAATATAGCTAGGCTGGAAGTCTGATATACCCCAGCACTTTTTTTTTTTATACTTTAAGTTCTAGGATACATGTGCACAACATGCAGGTTTGTTACATATGTATACATGTGCCATGTTGGTGTGCTGCACCCATTGACTCGTCATTTACATTAGGTATATCTCCTAATGCTATCCCTCCCCCCTCCCCCCACCCCACAACAGGCCCTGGTGTGTGATGTTCCCCTTCTTGTGTTCAAGTGTTCTCATTGTCCAGTTCCCACCCGTGAGTGAGAACGTGCGGTGTTTGGTTTTCTGTTCCTGCGATAGTTTGCTGAGAATGATGGTTTCCAGCTGCATCCATGTCCCTATAAAGGGCATGAACTTATCATTTTCTATGACTGCACAGTATTCCATGGTGTATACGTGCCACATTTTCTTAATCCAGTCCGTCACTGATGGACATTTGGGTTGGTTCCAAGTCTTTGCTATTGTGAAGAGTGCCGTAATAAATGTACGTGTGCATGTCTTTATAGTAGCATGATTTATAATCCTTTAGGTATATATCCATTAATGGAATGACTGGGTCAAATGTATTTCTAGTTCGAGATCCTTGAGGAATCACCACACCGTCTTCCACAATGGTAAAACTACTTTAAAGTCCCACCAATAATGTAAAAGTGTTCCTATTTCTCTGCATCCTCTCCAGCACCTGTTGTTTCTGACATTTTAATTATCACCATTCTAACTGGTGTGAGATGGTGTCTCATTGTGGTTTTGATTTGCATTTCTTTGATGGCTAGTGATGGTGAGCATTTTTTCATGTGTCTGTTGGCTGCATAAATGTCTTCTTTTGAGAAGTGTCTGTTCATATCTTTTGCCCACTTTTTCATGGAGTTGTTTGGTTTTTTTTCCATGCTCATGGATAGGAAGAATCAATATCATGAAAATGGCCATACAGACCAAGGTAATTTATAGATTCAATGCCATCCCCATCAAGCTACCAATGACTTTCTTCACAGAATTGGAAAAAACTGCTCTAAAGTTCATATGGAACCAAAAAAGAGCCTGCATTGCCAAGACAATCCTAAGTCAAAAGAACAAAGCTGGAGGCATCATGCTACCTGACTTCAAACTATACTACAAGGCTACAGTAACCAAAACAGCATGGTATTGGTGCCAAAACAGAGATATAGACCGGTGGAACAGAACAGAGGCCTCAGAAATAATACCACACATCTACAACCATCTGATCTTTGACAAACCTGACAAAAACAAGAAATGGGGAAAGGATTCCCTATTTAATAAATGATGCTGGGAAAACTGGCTAGCCATAAGTAGAAAGCTGAAATTGGATCCCTTCCTTATGCCTTATACAAAAAATAATTCAAGATGGATTAGAGACTTAAATGTTAGACCTAAAGCCATAAAAACCTTAGAAGAAAACCTGGGCAATACAATTCAGGACATAGGCATGGGCAAGGACTTCATGACTAAAACACCAGAAGCAATGGTAACAAAATCCAAAATAGACAAATGGGATCTAATTTAACTAAAGAGCTTCTGCACAGCAAAAGAAACTACCATCAGAGTGAACAGGCAACCTACAGAATTGGAGAAAATTTTTGCAATCTACTCATCTGACAAAGGGTTAATATCCAGAACCTATGAAGTATCCCAGAACTTTTTAGATAAGTATGCGATTAAACGTAATCTTTGGGCAACTTATTTCAGATTATATTTGCTGTCATATGAAACAGAAACAATAATGTAAATTGTCTTTTTAATATTATCCTCTGAGGAAAATTATCCTTCAAAATTATATCAATCACATTAAAAAGTTGAGACTTGACATAATTAGCAAAGTATTACTTGATCTCCCAAAGCCCTGCCTTCATTGCACGTAGCTTTATTCCTGGCAACCACAGTCTGCATTACTGTGACGGCATTTTCCCTACCTTCCAAAAGCTAGCAGATATCTGAAATATCTGCAGATATTGGAATGTAGGGGAAAAGCATCATCATTTCCTTTGTCTTAACCATGTCTGAATAGAGTTCACAAGTTTAGCAAATAGAAATACAAATATTGCATGAACCATAGATAGAATAAAATATTATTCTTTGTTTATCTGAAATTCAAATGTGACTGGGAATTCTGTACCTTCTGTAGCAACCATAGATAAGATAATTTCAGGTCTTTATCTTTGACATTCTATATCCTAGAAACACTTTTGGTACCAGAGAAATCATTTTAGGTATTTCAAGCAGAATGGAATTGAATAAAGGGAATTATAGGCTTGCAAATATGTTGGAAGGGGGAAAAATAACAGGGAAGGCTCCTTCTACCTCTTAAGTTTGCCATTAGATTTCAGGAAAATCTTCTCATGTCAGGAACTGCAGGATACCAGTTGCAATGCCCATGGCTACCTACAACACCAAGGAGATAATTCCTGAGGGAGCTTTCTAAAGAGGCCCAGTTGGAGGCTGATGCAAGTTTCTCATCTTCACATATGACCATTAAAGACATATATTTGTAAATGTTTGTATCAGCTTTACTTTTAAGAGCCAAAAACTTCTAACAGTACAAATGTCCATTAAGACTACAATAGATAATAAAGTATGGCATGGTCATATAATGGACTACTACACAAGAACTAAAAAATGAAATACTTCCACATACAGCAACATGGATAAGTCTTACAGACAACATACTGAGTAAAAGAAGCCAACCAAAAACCGTATGTAACTGTGTGAGACAATTTATATGAATTCCAAAGGCAGGCAAAGCTAATCTGTTATAAATCAGAATTGTGGTTACCTCAGGTGGGTATTGATTGACAAATGACATGAAGAAAACTTCTGGGATGCTGAAAATGTTGTTTCTTTATCAGGGTGTTGGTCACACAGATATATGCATATGTAAATATTCACCAAGCTGTAAACTTAATAATAATGCATTTTACAGGGTACATTGTTTTTTGTTTATTTGTTTATTTGTTTTAAGTCATGTTTTCTGGAGCCCACACAACTATCTACCACTACTGGAGGCAGAATAACATTCCCCACTTTCCTTACAACTTCCAAATTTCATCAAGTGTCTCTTGGTAGAAACTAAAACTATATGAGCAAGGGACTCTAGAGAATTCAGTGACCAGGATTCTGGCTCCAGCAAAACAGGGGACAGGATAAGATGGAGTAGGAACGATGCTGAGTGTTCTTCACAATACTTTTATCTTGTAGAGAGGGAATGAAAAGCAAAGAATAAAAGTGTTTTAGATTGTGGTACTACAGATGATATTTTAAAAATAATTCCCTTGGAATATCCTACTATCTATAATTTGTGGTTAGCTAGGAACTAGAATATAAAAATTATGAGTCCCTATACAATCACATGATAAAAATTTAAATATTCCTAGAACATGGGAAAAAAATCTTAATTAGACTATACTTTAACAAAACAAAACACAAGTTTTCATTCCCTAACAAAAGAATTTTTGTTGAAATGGCAGAAAATGCAATACAATTAAAAACGTATTTCAATAAATTTCTTATCATTATTGCAAATATGGAAGATATATACTATATTCATGTTTTTATTTTCCTTGTTTTATTTACCTTCCTTAGAAATAAATCTTTGAATGTATCCTGTCTAGCTTCAAGTCCATCAATCCAATTTTATGACTTTTAAAATTAGCACATTTTACTACAGAGAGAAATACTTGGCATGTTATAAAGTGCATTGCCATTAATGGCATACTTTTTAGGTTTTTCTTCAAATTAAAAAAAAAAAATCTGTAATTATGCAGGCTACAAACCAATAGTTCAAGGTTTTATCACACCACATTACAATGACAAAACACATTATAGAGAATAAGTGTTGTAAGTCTTATAAAATACTATAAAATTATCTTTTTAAAGACTTGTTGTCTACTCTTCTGCAAATTTTCATCTTTAATACTATCCCTACTGCTATAATCTGTCCTGTGTCTTCCAGCATCCTGTTACGGCTCAGACAATATCATTTAACAAGCAAGGCCCATATACTTCTTTTTAATTTGGAAGCCTCCAATTGTACTCTTAACTTGGTATAGATTTGTCACATTTCCTTATGAAGAAGAACACAGGACAACTTACGTAATAAAGATATGTTGTTTCATTCCATCTGTCATTTTATCTTTTCCCACCTCCACTGAGTATGGGCATCCTAGGTTCATTTGGATGCATTGTGCTTATATATCCCAGCATGTTCCTGGAGAGAAAAACACTGTCTGTCTAAACTATTCTCCCTACCTTCCTCATAGCATATTTTGTAATTTCAAGTTCACTGGCCATTTCCTTCTGATTTGTGGCACACCACTGCACTGCAAGTGTCAACCAGTAACTATTCATGAGAACAGCTGCTGCAGGATTACTAGGGGAAAACAGCAACTTGAAACTGTTTACCCATGTCAAGGGCCTCTCTTTTCCCATACTCTTTTTAAAAACATGACTAGCGGCCGGGCGCGGTGGCTCAAGCCTGTAATCCCAGCACTTTGGGAGGCCGAGACGGGCGGATCACGAGGTCAGGAGATCGAGACCATCCTGGCTAACACGGTGAAACCCCGTCTCTACTAAAAAATACAAAAAACTAGCCGGGCGAGGTGGCGGGCGCCTGTAGTCCCAGCTACTCGGGAGGCTGAGGCGGGAGAATGGCGTAAACCAGGGAGGCGGAGCTTGCAGTGAACTGAGATGCGGCCACTGCACTCCAGCCTGGGCGACAGAGCGAGACTCCGTCTCAAAAAAAAAAAAAAAAAAAAAAAAAAAACATGACTAGCACATTATTGCAATATTATAGTCATTTGACACTTTCCCATACACTTTCCCATAATCATTTAATACTATTGTCAGAGGTTGATGAGAACATTTTCAACTGTCTTGAATTCAGTTTTATGTCTCTCAGACCCACCATAATATACGTAACTTTTCTTTCCAAGTTTTGGTTTCTTCCTCCCTGCTTTGACTTCCACATGCTATTTGGCATTCTTTTCCTAATTCCTGTTTCTTTAATGATATCTCAACTCATTTCATAGAATTTTCTTCAATTTTTCTCTTCTTCATCACACTTATCTAAATCTGACCACAGTTCTCTTAAATCATTCAACATGCTTTTCTTGAATGTTTTAATATATGTAAATTGTACTCACTTTTTTGTTTTTAATTCTCTTTTCCCCCATATTTATCATATTTTTTCTCTTGTTCTCTTAGTTATTTATATTTTAATTTTCTCTCACACTTTTTTCTATCTAGGCTTACAAGAGGTCCCATGATACAGTGGGGAAGCATTAAACAGGAAAGAAGTCTTTGGTTAACATTGGCACATTAACTCTTCCTCTAACCTTGGGCAGACTACTGCTCCTCTACAGGCCTCCTTTTTTTTCACTTGTAAATGGGAAGATTGGTTGGAATGTTTTGTGAGGTTGCATCTAGTGCTAGAAATTTTATAATTCTAAGAACCAGTAACAATATCTATATCTATATCTAAATTTATATTATATCTATGTCTAGCAAGCTAGCTATTTTCCTGCTGTATTCAATCTGTTTCTTGCACTAAAGTAGAATCAAACTTTTTCTCCCAGTTTCCAGTTCTAAATTCTGCAATATATGTTACTTATTGTTCTTATTCTGGCTTTCATTTGTACTTTATTTTTACTGATTTCTGTCTCGTTTTTGTCCGAACTCTAGAGAAATCAGAATATAAAATTTACCAATATCCTGCTCTGTACATTTTAAACCTGGCAACATTTGGTAAACTACCCAACAGTTCTTGAGCATATGCACATGTGCGCACACACACGCACACACACTGCTGCCTTTGGAATCATACTGGTCTAAGTTCAAACTCTAACTATATACAGTTATGCATCACTTAATGATGGAATTATGTCCTGAGAAAAATTTGCCGTGAAGTGATTCTGTCATTGTGCAAACATCATAGAGTGTACTTACAGTGACTTAGATGGTATCGCCTACTACACACCTAAGCTATATGGTGTGTTCCTACACTGCAATCCTGTTATATCATGTGACTGTACTGAATACTTTAGGTAATTGGAACACAATTATTATAAGCATTTGTGTATCTAAATATAGAAAGGTAGAGTAAAAATGTGGTATAAAAGATAAACTGCGGTACACCTGTATAGAGCACTTACCATGAGTGAAGCTTGGAGGACTGAAAGTTGCTTTGGATGAATCAGTGAGTAATTGGTGAGTGACTGTGAAGGCCTAGGACATTACTACATACTACTGTAAACTTTACAAACACTGGACATTTAAGCTACACTAAATTTATAATAACTTTTTTCTTCAATAATAAATTAACCTTATCTTAAGTTTGTCTTTTTAATTTTTAAAACTTTCTGGGTCTTGTAAATACCTTATATACCTTGTATGCAAATACCTCGTATCTTATAATACAAACACATTGTACAGAGGCACAAAAATATTTTCTTTCTTTATATTCTTATTCTATAAGCTCTTTTCTACTTTTTATTTTTTAACGTTTTAAACTGTTTTATTAAAAACTAAGATACAACACACACATTCACCTGGACATATACTGGGTCAGGATAATCAATATCACTGTTTTTCACCTTTATATCTTGTCCCACTTCAAGATCTTCAGGGGCAGTAACACACATAGAGCTGCCATCTCCTATGATAACACTGCTTTCTCCTAGAATACCTCTTGAAGGATCTGCCTCAGCTGTTTTACACTTAACTTTTTCTGTAAGTAGAAGGAGTACACTCTAAAACAATGATAAAAAGCACAATATAGTAAACCCATAAACCAATAACATAGTCATTTATCATTATTATCAAGAATTATGGGCCGGGCGCAGTGGCTCAAGCCTGTAATCCCAGCACTTTGGGAGGCCGAGGCGGGTGGATCACAAGGTCAGGAGATCAAGACCATCCTGGCTAACATGGTGAAACCCCGTCTCTACGAAAAATACAGAAAAAAAAAAAAAAAAACTAGCCGGGCGTGGTGGCGGGCGCCTGTAGTCCCAGCTACTCGGAGGCTGAGGCGGGAGAATGGCGTGAACCCAGGAGGCGGAGCTTGCAGTGAGCCGAAAAAAAAAAAAAAGAATTATATACTATACATAATGTTATGTGCTAGACTTTTATAGTACTGGCAGTGCAGTAGGATTGCTTACTAGCATCACCATGAACACATTAATAAGTGTTGTGCTGTATTGTTACAATGGCTAAAGGTAATTGTTCAGATACATTATAATCTTATGGTACCACTATTACATATGTGGTAGGTCATTGACCAAACTGTTGTTATGAGGCACATGACTATACTTGTGGACAAGTCACTTCCCTCTCTAAACCTGCATTTCCTCAAATGTGCAAAGAAGGTAATATCTCTACCTCAGAGCTCTGTTATGAGGACTGCACAGGTAATTAATGTATGGCACTCAGTACAGCATAGGCATATGGTCTTCGGTAATTGTCCAGCTGTTTTCCTCCTCCTCATGATGATGATGATGATGATGATGATGATGATGATGATCATTATTATTTAAGATGGAGTTTCACTCTTGTTGCCCAGGCTAGAGTGCAATGGCATGATCTCCATTCACTGCAACCTCCGCATCCCAGGTTCAAGTGATTCTCCTGCCTCAACCTCCCAAGTAGCTGGATTACAGGCATGTGCCCCCACACTCGGCTAATTTTGTAGTTTTAGTGGAGATGGGGTTTCACCATATTGATCAGGCTGGTCTCGAATTCCTGACCTCAAGTAATCCACACACCGCAGCCTCCCAAAGTGCTGGGATTACAGGTGTGAGCCACCACACCTGGTTTATTATTAATATTATTTCAAATGCAAGAGTTTCTTGAGGCAATCCAGATTCCTTGGGCTTCCATGAAGGGCACCATAACTGTGACCTGGTAGAAAGATGGGGTCCTTCAAATCCTTAGATCTATTTTTAATAACCCCTGGAGGAATTCTTCCTTGGGAGATTTTGTGGCAATGATAAAAGGATTTGTTAGCAATGACTGAATCAACTCTATGTAAAGAAAACTATGTAAGTTTTATTATATGGTGTGAATGGCAGTTCTAGTTTACATCTTCATCAGTGAGAAACTGATGTCTCTTAGCTAGTATCATCAAAAGAATAATATTTGCTCTGGTCCTGAACAAACAGATTTGTCACACACAGCTTCCTCCCTCTTTGCCCAGATAGCAACTCCTTTGTCTGCCAACCACCAAATTGGTGGACTTTACTGTATCCTAACCCTCATTCTCTGCCTTCCCCTTTTTCATTGGTGGAAAGCATGTCCTACCAACTTTTCACTCATGTTCCAGATCCTGTTTCCACTCACCTTCTCTGGGGCTTTTATTCCACAGTCATTCCTGTCTCTCCTGCATTATTTATTCCTTCTTCTCTACCATGCCATTTCTATCTGCTAATGACAGGTTCTAAGATCTACTCTCTTTAAAATATAAACCTTCTTCGGTTCCAAATCCCTCAGTTACTATTTCATCTCTCATGCCCTTCACAGGAAAACTGAAACAATAGAAATAAAAAATGTTCTCATGTTCTTCACTTCCTTACTTTCCATTCACACTCAGGCTTCTTTCACTTTTGAATCAAAATGACTCTATCTATAACAATCAAAAAACTATCATTTTGTTAAGTCCATATTTACTTCACTGGTTTTCTCTGCCTTGGCCTCTCAGAAGCATTAACAGAGCACTCACTTTTTCTGAAGTATTTTTCCTTCACTTCCATGGTGTCACACAGTCCTCATTTTCCTTTTCTTCTATCCTCCATCTCCTTTGCTAGATTATCCTCCTTTCTGACTTATTAATATTTTTCTTAATTTGGACTGCTGAAACAGAATGCCATGGACAGGGTGATTTATGTACAACAGAAATTTATTTCTCAAAGTTCTGGAGGCTAGAGTCTGAGATCAGGGTATCAACATGGTCAGCTTCTGGTGAGGACCCTATTCTGTCTTCTCTTTATATACTCATATGGTGGGAAGAAGGTAAGAGACTCTCTGGGGTACCTTTGATAAAGGCACTAATCCCATTCATGAGAGATCCACCTTCATGACCTAATTACCTCCCAATGGTCCCACCTTCTAATCCCATCACACTGGGAGTTAAAATTTCAACATATGAATTTGGTGGGGAGGGGGAATACATTCAGTTGATAACAATATCAGGGAGCCTAAGGGCTCTGTTCTGAGACGTTTGCTTTCATCTTCTTGTAAGTAATCTCTCTGTGTGTAACCTCTTCTAGTTCCATGGATAGAACTGCTGCTTTTGAATTGAGCTCCAAAATTTTATCCCTGGCACAAAGCTCCACTCCTGTATATCCAGTTTCTGCTTTATATCTCTACCTAGATCTCCAATAGGCATCTCATACTTGACATGTTCTAAATAACCCTCTTAATATAAACCCCTCAGTTCCTCTTAAAATCTTCCCACCTCATTAAATGGCACCATCATCTTTCCTGTTAGACTAAACTAAAATCATAGCCTTACCACTGACTCTTTTCTTTTCTTTTTATCTCCTTACATTTAATTTAGGTTAGCCCTGCCTATTATTTCTATCTATGAAATGCATCCCAAATTATCCACTTATCTCTATGTCAGATGCTGCCATAAATATAAAGAATACATGGCCCCAATAATCAATCCTTAGGGACTTTCCAAGAAAAAAGTATAATATAAAGATATTTGAAAATGTGTTAATAACATGTCCATTATTTGAACATGTGTTAATCCAAAGTGCCTTCAAAATGTGTAACTCTGTCTTTCTAATTTAAATATTTAAATCTGCAACTTTTAAGAATAATCAGAATCCTTATGTTTGCAATATGCTATGGCAATAAATAAAATTTAAAATATGCTTTTGATAGAAAATATCTCTTTATATTTGAAGTTAGAACTTAATGTATCTTATTTACTCCTCTCTTCTTCTTCCTCTTGCATTCCCATGCTCCTAACTCTTCGCCCAAGAAACAGTATTTGGGAACATTACTATGTAATCTCTTCATGTTTTAAAGAAACAAATTACTAACATATAATTTTTTGGTGTAGGATCTAGCAAACATATCTTTCCCTTTATGTTAATCTTCTGTTTCTCCTATTGTCACTTCACTTGGTGAGCAGGTTTGTAAACTTTTGTTTATTTTGCTTAAATCCAATAAGCCTTACACAACCTTCCTGGGGGCTAATATAAAACAGACCACACAATGATATGCCGGAAATAATGCCACCCTCTGGGTATCCTCTGCTCGTGTATGTAGATTGTGGGTCTCGGCAGTTGGCTTTTCCTGCTCTCTAGGGCAGACTGTCCAAAGCGTTTCTGCTATGGATCTTCTCCAATATTTTAAGAGTACTAAAATCTTACTTTGCTTTCTCCCTTTACCATCTTTCTTTTCCCAGATTTTACTAACCAATAACTTTTTATCTTGCCCTCCAACTTCCAAGAGGACTCTAGTTTCTTCAGCTGTCTCTTCAAGTATCTCCTGCCAATCAGAATTCAATGCTGTCCTACTCCACAGTATGTTCTGCTGCAGTTTTGTTAAACATATTTGCGTTAGTCATTCTCTCAAGATCTCCTTTGAATTCCTTCTTGTCCTACTGTCATTCTGTTTCACTTTGTTTCCCAATTAAGTTTTTCTCCTATCCTATATTTCCACTTCTGATACAGCTTCTTTATTTTTACCACTATCAAAGTCACAATATCTATTAGCCACTCCTTTTTCTGACATTTGCTTTTTTCCTGATATTCTTTAGTTTTGGCATACTCAGAAGAATTATTAAAATAATCTCAAGAGTCTTGGCCTCCTTTTTCATATTATATATTCTCCAAAGTTGAGTCTACTTCTTTTTGCCCAGTATGAAGCATACAGCAAATTTATTATTAAGAAGGACTTTAATTATCTCAAATATGTCTCTTGTGTTCAATCCAACTGAATTTCTAATCTGTGTTCCCTGGCCCAACAACTCTTTTCAGCCTCCTGTGACACATCTTCACTGTGATTCTCCCCTTGAAGGCATCACCAGCAGCCCTCCTATTCTTTTAGAGACTAAACAAGTTCTTTCATGACTACTTTTAAGCTCCTCCCTAAGTTAATCCTTTAAAAAAACACAAAATATCTAAACCAACAGGCTTAGTTTGCTTTTCTTTTCTTTCTTCTTCTGTTTCTCTTCTCCACACTAACTCCGTTTCTTAGTATGGTCCCTCTTTTTCAAAGTCCACATTTGCATTTGGCCTAGACATGGACAGTGGACTTGGTCTCAGCTTGGGAATACCACTGAGAGGTCATCTCAGGTAAACTTCACCCACTGTAGCTCTCCCAGAAAGAGTCTTTCCTTCTCCACTAGGATCACAATAGCCTGAGCACATACTATTCTGTTGCTTTCCCTTGACTCCTCCAACACCTGACCTACCTGAGTCATTAGCCTTCAATTGAAAGATTGAAGCACTAAAAATTGTTTTAGGAGTTCTGGCTCTTTTCTCTAGATTTCATCTCTAAGTTAAATCTGTGTTGCTGTCCTCACTCTTTGTTCTTCCTTTGCTTCTTATCCTAGGAGCCATCATGCTGCCTCATCAGAAATACAAGTCTCTAATGCAGGTAAAAGAAGATCTACAAGCTAAATTTAGCAGTAACTGTATTTAAACTTATAATGGCTCTAGCATATGTAATGACTTCTAACCTGAAAATTATAGGGGTCTGCTGTGATCCAGCCAGGCATGGTAGCACAATCAAAGAAACATTAAAACAAACACAATTAAATACAATTTACTTCAAATCTGCACTCATCTCTTTAGAAAGCCCACAAGACATAGTAAAATATCTTTAAAATCCTTTTTAGCTATCACTGCCACTCATATTCGCTATACAGATGGAGATCCTTACAAAAACTCAACCCACATGGCTCTTCTCACTTGCCATATGTTCTCTCTGTCATGTCAATGGCTAAAGGCACTCCTTCTTTAGTTCATCAGTGCACCAACCTTTGCTTCACAGTGCTTTTCTATTTTCTTTCCTGCATGCTTATGCCATCACTCCATCCATACCATGCCCTCCTATATTTTTGAGACACCCCACTGTGCAGAGCCCAAATTCTATATTTTTGAGACACCCCACTGTGCAGAGGAAAGAGGTATAGTGTAATATATTGCTCTCACAAGAATCAGCACATCACCCAAACTGTAAACAAAAAAAAAAAAAAAAAAAAAAAAGAAGGATTCTATCCTGCATGACCTATCCAGGCAGGATAGAATCCTCACTCATTTGAAGGGTGCACAAGAGTGAGAAAGCATATATGAATATGGTCAATACTTATTCTTTCTTTTGAAAAAGTTCAAGTTCACATTATTCAACCATCCTTCTGCATAAAAAAGAGCTAGAAGGGATATTTTCTGACTCTATTTCTACCTTTCTGATGTGTTTAATGTAGTCTTTCTACATAAATGTCTAGAGTTAATATCAATCTTAAGTCTAGTATATACAGAACAGTTCCAGAATGCAATAGTAAAAAGAAAACTGGTATAAGACTTAGAAAATCTGGAATTAAATATCTGCACTACCACTGGCATTTAACTAACAAGTCACTTGCTCTCTTTGTGTGGGTTCCCCAGAAACAAATTCTAATTCAAATATTTCAGTATAAGTAATTGACTTGGAAGGTGATTCCAAGAAACACCAGTGTTTGAACAGAAAAGTGGAACAGAAAAAGGAACAAAGTTAATAATATATGTATTATGAATTATCACCATGGGCAACTGGAGATTGATTTTGTTAGAGAACTTGGGAGAAGGTAGAGAAGATAAATCACCAAGTTATTCCGTTCCAAGATGAGGAAGCTATGGTATTTAAATAGCAACCCCTATTAAGTGTTGGTTGAGAGCATGTGTGTGTGTGGTGCGGGGGGGGGGCAGGGCGCATGGAGGGTGGGGATTAATTCTAGCCTGCCTTTAGAACAGACAGAGAAGGATCTGTTGATCACAGTGAGCACTCAGAGTCACAAGTTCTATCAGTCGGAAGAGGTGTCAGGATACAGGAAAATAGTAAATACACTGATTCCACAGGTAGGGCACTTGCATGTCTTGCTACTTCCTCCCCTTGCATGACTAAGATTTACTCATAACCTGTATGAAGGTCATTCCATCCCATCACTGATTCACAATGTCTTTTGTGAAATTAGATTAGGAATATTGGTGGAATAAACTATGGCGCTCACAGTTTCGGTTGATCCTGAGGCCATAACTGGTATGCATTGTCTCCTTTTTTCATCCCCATGCTAGTTTTTTCCCAAAAGAATCCTCAACTAGTGATTCAGCTTCTCTAGGTTGCTTTCCTGGTAGGGTGACTTAGACTCTCATTCTTGAAGGATCTGAGTGCCTAGTTACAGTACTCTTGTTAGATATGGCTGCTGCAGTGCCCATTTAGTTATCATCATAAGAAGAAAGCCCATTTATCTTACTGTCTACTGTCTCTGAAGAGGAGGAGAAATTAAAAGCTGAAAAACAACAGGAATGAAGTCAGTGGAAAGACCAACCAGTGCCACTGACCAGGCCTGAGGTTAAAAGATTAACCCCCACCCTGACTCTAACCACATGTGCTATCTATAGATCTCCGTCTATCATGACCCTTTCACGTGGACCCCTTAGAGTTGTAAGCCCTTAAAAGCGCCAGGAACTCTTTCTTTGGAGACCTCGGTTCTTGAGATGCAAGTCTGCCGATGCTCCCGGCCAAAGAAAGCCTCTTCCTTCTTTAACCTGGTGTCTGAGGGGTTTTGTCTGTAGCTCATCCTGCTGCATTTCTTGGTTCCCTGACTGGGAACTGAGGTGATTAACGGATGGTTGAGGCAGCCCCTTAGGCAGCTGAAGCCAGCCTTGTGGAGCTTCCCTTTGGGGGACTCCAGACAGTTTGAATGATGCAGAGCTGGAGAGTGCTTCTGGTAGGCATTTTCCCTGGTGGTATGCCTCATCAGAGCAGTGCACGGCAGGTCCCCACAGAGGATCAACACAGCAGCTGAACACCGGGAAGGAACCGGCACTTGGAATCCAGACATCTGGTACGGTAGGACTGGTCTGTTTCAGGAAGTCAGGGACTCTGAACAGAGGGACCAGCTGAAGGCATGGCAGAAGAACATAAATTGTGAAGATTTCATGGACATTTATTAGTTCCCCAAATTGATACTTTTATAATTTCTTATGCCTATCTTTGCTGCAATATCTGAATATAAATTGTGAAGATTTAATGGACACTTATCACTTCCCCAGTCAACACCCTTGTGATTTCCTAAGCCCTTTTAAGGGCTTACAACTCTAAGGGGTCCACGTGAAAGGGTCATGATAGACGGAGATCTATAGATAGCACATGTGGTTAGAGTCAGGGTGGGGGTTAATCTTTTAACCTCAGGCCTGGTCAGTGGCACTGGTTGGTCTTTCCACTGACTTCATTCCTGTTGTTTTTCAGCTTTTAATTTCTCCTCCTCTTCAGAGACAGTAGACAGTAAGATAAATGGGCTTTCTTCTTATGATGATAACTAAATGGGCACTACAGCAGCCATATCTAACAAGAGTACTGTAACTAGGCACTCAGATCCTTCAAGAATGAGAGTCTAAGTCACCCTACCAGGAAAGCAACCTAGAGAAGCTGAATCACTAGTTGAGGATTCTTTTGGGAAAAAACTAGCATGGGGATGAAAAAAGGAGACAATGCATACCAGTTATGGCCTCAGGATCAACCGAAACTGTGAGCGCCATAGTTTATTCCACCAATATTCCTAATCTAATTTCACAAAAGACATTGTGAATCAGTGATGGGATGGAATGACCTTCATACAGGTTATGAGTAAATCTTAGTCATGCAAGGGGAGGAAGTAGCAAGACATGCAAGTGCCCTACCTGTGGAATCAGTGTATTTACTATTTTCCTGTATCCTGACACCTCTTCCGACTGATAGAACTTGTGACTCTGAGTGCTCACTGTGATCAACAGATCCTTCTCTGTCTGTTCTAAAGGCAGGCTAGAATTAATCCCCACCCTCCATGCGCCCTGCCCCCCCGCACCACACACACACATGCTCTCAACCAACACTTAATAGGGGTTGCTATTTAAATACCATAGCTTCCTCATCTTGGAACGGAATAACTTGGTGATTTATCTTCTCTATCTTAATTCCATCATCTTCATAAGCTGAGGAGGATGTCCATCACCTCAGGACCCTGTGATGATCGTGTTAATTGCACAAATTGTTTGTAGAGCATGTGTGCTTGAACAATATGAAATCTGGGCACCTTGAAAAAAGAACAGGATAACAGCAATGTTCAGAGAACAAGAGAGATAACCTTAAACTCTGACTGCTGGTGAGCCAGGCAGAGAAGAGCCACATTTCTCTTCTTTCAAAAGCAAATAGGAGAAATATTGCTGAATTCTTTTTCTCAGCAAGGAACATCCCTGAGAAAGAGAATGGCCCCTGAGGGTAGGCCTCTGAAATGACCACTTTAGGAGTGGCTGTCTTTTACGGTCGAAGCCAAAGGAATGAAATAAGTCCCAATCCCCTGTAGTGCTCCCAGGCTTATTAGGATGAGGAAATTCCCACCTAATAAATTTTGGTCAGACAGGTTGTCTGCTCTCAAACCCTGTCTCCTGATAAGATGTTATTAATGACAATGCGTGCCCGAAACTTCATTAGCAATTTTAATTTCACCCCGTCCTGTGGTCCTGTGATCTCGCCCTGCTTCTATTTGCTTTGTGATATTTTATTATCTTGTGAAGCATGTGATCTCTGTGACCCACACCCTATTCATACACTCCCTATGCTATTGAAAATTGCTAATAAAATTTGCTGGTTTTGTGGTTCAGGGAGCATAATGGAACCTGCAGACGTGTGATGTCTTCCCCGAACACCCAGCTTTAAAACTTTTCTCCCTTGCACTCTTTCCCTTTATTTCTCAGACCAGCCGATGCTTAGGGAAATAGAAAAGAACCCACATTGAATATCGGGGGTGGGGATTTCCACTGATACCGGTTCTTGGAACTTGCCCACTCCATGTGAGTGGAAGTGTGGCCTGATCACCAACAGTGTGCCCTTATTGGCACTTTGGTCTCAGTATTGATTTTGATTAGGCTTGACTTGTTTGCAAAAAGAAAAGTGAAAGTGAGTGAGTGCTTGAGTTTGAGAGGGGCAAGGTGAGTGAGTGATCCCTTTACCCTTTCCTTCTTGTGGTGTGAGTGTTTTGTCTCGGGAGGAAGATGGGTGGAACGTAAAGTAAGCCATCTCTACTAGGAACTATGTTGAAAAATTTCAAGAAAGGATTTAATGGAGACTATGGAGTTACTATGGCATCAGGAAAACTTAGAACTTTGTGTGGGATAGACTGGCTGGCATTAGAAGTGGTTAGCCATCAGAAGGAAGCCTAGACAGGTCCATTGTTTCAAAGGTATGGCACAAGGTAACTGGTAAGCCAGTACACCCAGACCAGTTTCCATACATAGACACTTGGTTACAGCTGGTTTTAGATCCCCCACAGTAGTTAAGAGGACAGGCAGCAGTAGTACTAGTGGCAAAGGGACAGACAGCAAAGGAAGAATCTCACTCCACCCACCGAGGGGAGTAGGCTCCTAAAGTCCTGTTTGACCCAACATCAGAGGGTTCATGGCAAGAAATGGCACCAGTGGCCGTCCCCCTTTCACCAAGGAGGAAGGCCTCCCACTCGTGAGCCCACTGAGCCCAAGCTTCCACAAGGCCTACATACCCCTAGGCCACCCAGAGTAGTAAGGAAGGATGCGAGACCTTGGGAGAAACCCCTCCCTTGGCAACCTGTTTGAAGCCTGGAACTGGGATAAAAATGCCCCTGAGAGAGCAACGGTATACTGAGCTAGACAAGGATGGGCTTATGGTGGAAAGGCATGCCTTTGTGTACCAACCCTTCACCTCTGCCAATCTCCTTAATTGGAAAAACAATATCCCATCCTATACCAAAAAGCCTCAAGCTATAATTGATTTGCTCCAAACTATTATCCAGACCCATAACCCCAACTGAGCTGATTGTCACCAGTTGTTCATGTACCTCTTTAACACAGATGAAAGGAGGAGAGTGCTCCAAGCAGCAACTAAGTGGCTGGAAGAACATGTTCCAGTTGATTAGCAAAACCTGCAAGAGTATGTGAGGATCCAATTACCAGGAACAGACCCCCAGTGGGACCCAAATGAAAGACAGGGTATGCAAAGGCTAAACCAGTACAGGGAAGCCCTACTGGAAAGGTTAAAGAAAGGAGCTCGGAAGGCCACAAATATTAACAAAGTCTCTGAGGTCATCCAAGGGAAAGATGAGAGCCCAGTATAATTCTACGAGAGACTCTGTGAGGCCTATCATATGTATACTCCCTTTGATCCTGATAGCCCTGAAAAATCAGTGCATGATTAACATGGCTTTAATTAGTCAAAGCGCAGAAGACATTAGAAGAAAATTGCAGAAGCAGGCTGGGTTTGCAGGCATGAACACTTCACAGTTATTGGAGATAGCCAACGAGGTGTTTGTTAATAGAGATGCAGTAAGCCGCAGAGATAATTGCAGAGAGAGCGAATGCCAAGCCTGGTGAAATGCCGACCTGCTAGCTGCAGCTATTAGAGGGGTACTCCCGAAGGAGTGAGAGAAGGGGGGCCCCAGGAAAAATATCCAGTCTGGCTGTCCACGCTTGCAGTGTAACCAGTGTGCTTATTGTAAGGAAATAGGACATTGGAAGGACAAGTGCCCACAGTTGAAAGGGAAACAAGGTGACTCTGAGCAGGAGGACTCAGAAAAGGATGAAGGGGCCTTGTTCAATCTGGCAGAAGGGTTACTGGACTGAGGGGGACCAAGCTTATGTGCCCCCAAAGAGCCCATGGTCAGGATGACAGGCGGGGGCAAGGACATCAAGTTTCTTGTCAATACTGGTGCTGAACATTCAGTAGTAACCACCCCAGTCACCCCCTTATCCAAAAAGACAATTGATATAATCAGAGCCAAAGGGGCTTCAGCAAAGCAAGCTTTGTGTTTGCCCTAGACCTGCACTGTGGGGGGGGGGGCATGAAGTGATTCACCAGTTCCTATACATGCCTGACTGCCCCTTGCCTTTGCTAGGAAGGGACCTACTTAGGAAGTTGAGAGCCACCATCTCTTTTACAAAACTCGGCTCTTTACAGCTAAAGCTACTTGAAACAGGAGTCATCATGGCCCTTATGGATCCTCAGGAGGAGGAATGGAGACTCTTCTTAACTGGGCCAGGCCAAGAGATAGGATCAGCTTTAAGTGGTGGCCAAAGGTGTGGGCAGAAGACAACCCTCCAGGGTTGGCAATCAACCAGGCCCCTGTACTCATAGAAGTTAAGCCTGGGGCCCAGCCAGTCAGGCAAAAACAGTGCTCGGTCCCCAGAGAAGCTCTTGCAGGTATCCAGGTCCATCTCAAGCACCTGAGGGCCTTTGGAATTATAGTCTCTTGTCAGTCTCCATGGAACACTCCCCTCCTGGCTGTTCGCAAGTCAGGGACCAAGGACTACAGGACGGTACAGGATTTGCGCTTGGTCAGCCAAGCTACAGGGACTTTGCACCCAACAGTACATAACCTGTACACATTCTTGGGGTCACTGCCAGCTGAGGACTGTTGGTTCACCTGCCTGGACCTGAAGGATGCTTTATTAAGCATCAAACTAGCCCCTGAGAGCCAGAAACTGTTTGCCTTTCAGTGGGAGGATCTGGGGTCAGGTGTCACTACTCAGTACACTTGGACCCGGCTTCCCCAAGGGTTCAAGAACTCCCCCACTGTCTTCAGACAAGCACTGGCTCGAGACCTCCAAAAGTTTCCCACCAGAGCCCTGGACTGCGTGTTGCGCCAGTAAGTCGACGACCTCCTGCTGGAACACCCCATGGCAGTTGGGTGTGTCAAGTGAATGGATATTATGCTCTGCCACCTGGAGGACTGTGGGTATAAGGTGTCTAAGAAAAAAGCTCAGATCTGCAGACAGCAGGTATGTTACCTGGGATTTACTATCTGACAGGGGGAGCGCAGCTTGTGATCATAAAGAAAGCAAGTCATTTGCAAACTATCAGACCCTAAAACCAGCAGGAAGGTGAGAAAATTCTTAGGAGCTATGGGGTTCTGCAGGTTATGGATCCCAAACTTTGCAGTACTGGCCAAGCCCCTGTGTGGAGAAACAAAGTGGGGCAACAAGGAACCTTTTGAATGGGGGTGCCAACAGCAACAAGCTTTTCATGAGTTAAAAGAGAAACTCATGTTGGCCCCAGCCCTGGGGCTGCCTGACATGACAAAGTCATTTACACTACATGTGTCAGAGAGAGAAAAGATGGCGGTTGGAGTTTTGACCTAGACCATGGGGCCCTGGCCGAGATCGGTGGCCTACCTCTTTAAACAACTAGATGGGGTTTCCAAAGGTTGGCCCCCATATTTGAGGGCCTTGGCAGCAACTGCCCTGTTAGCACAAGCAGTGGATAAGCTGACTCTTGGTCAAAATCTGAGTATAAAGGCCCCCCATGCTGTGGTGACTTTAATGAATACTAAAGGACATCATTACCCAACAAATGCTGGACTAACTAGGTACCAAAGCTTGCTCTGTAAAAATCCCTGCATAATCATTGAAGTTTGCAACACCTTGAACCCTGCCACCTTACTCCCAGTATCAGAGAGCCCAGTTGAACATAACTGTGTAGAGGTGTTGGACTCAGTTTATTCTAGCAGGCCCGACCTCCAAGACTGTCTTTGGACATCAGTAGACTGGGAGATGTACAAGGACGGGAGCAGCTTCGTCAACCCACAAGGAGAGAGGTGTGCAGGATATGCAGTGTTAATCCTGGATGCTGTCACTGAAACCAAATCATTGCCCCAGGGTACTTCAGCCCAGAAGGCTGAACTCATTGCTTTAATTCAGGCCTTAGAACTAAGTGAAGGTAAGACTGTAAACATTTACACTGACTCTCGGTATGCCTCCTTAACCCTCCAAGTGCATAGGGAATTATATAAAGAAAAAAGCCTGTCGAACTCTCGGGGAAAAGATATAAAGTATCAGTGAGAGATCCTACAATTGTTAGAGGCAGTGTTGAAGCCCCAAAAGGTGGCAGTCATGCATTGCAGAGGACACCAGTGAGCTTCCACCTTGATTGCCTTGGGTAGCTCCCGAGCAGACTCAACAGCATCCACCCTTTACCAGGCAGTCACTGTCCCCCTGCTCCCTCAGGCATCTGACCTTGTACCTACTTATTCTAAAGAAGAGAAGGATTTTCTCCAGACAGAGGGAGGACAGGTGATAGAAGAGGGGTGGATCCGGTTATTGGAAGGAAGAACAGCTGTGTCACAACTGCCAGGAGCTGCAGTCATACTGACTGTGCCTGAGACCACCCACCTAGGCCAAGAGTCACTTGAAAAGTTGTTAAACCGGTACTTCTACATCTCACATCTGTCAGCCCTTGCCAAAACAGTGGTGCAGCAGTGTGTCACCTGCCAACAGCACAATGCTGAGCAAAGTCCAACCATCCCGCCCAGCATATAAGCTTATGGAGCAGCCTGCTTTGAAGATCTCCAGGTAGACTTCACCAAGATGCCCAAATGTAGAGGTAACAAGTATTTCCTCGAGGATCCAGTCTGGATCCACCATAGTCATGTAAAACCTGCAGCACCTGAGACCTGGGAGGCGAGACCAAGCCTGGACAACCCCTGCAAAGTTATTTTGAAGAAGACAGCAAGCCCTGCTCCAGTCACACCTGGAAGCTGACTGGTCCACCCATAGCTGAAGCATGAGGAAGTCCATCATGGGACTCATTTTTCTTAAATTTTGGACTTGAACAGTAAGGACTTCAACTGACCTTCCTCAGACTGAGGACTATTTCCAATGTATACATCAAGTTACTGAGGTAGGGCAAAAAGTTAAAACAGTCTTTCAGTTTTATAGTTATTATGAATGTACTGGAACTCTAAAAGGGACTTGTTTGTATAATGCCACCCAGTACAAGGTATGCAGTCCAGAAAGTGACCAGCCTGATGTGTGCTATAACCCATCTGAGCCTCCTATGACTACAGTTTTTGGAATAAGATTGAGGACTGGCAACCGGAGAAAATATGATATGAGTAAAGTAGTAACTAGAACAGAAGAAAAAGGAGTCCCCAAACAAATTATCTTAAAATTTGGTGCCTGTGCAACAATCAATGGTGACCCATGTTGAAATAGAATAAGATGTGGCTCTCTATTTTAGGAAAAGGGCTATATAGTAGAAAATAAGTATATTTGTCATGAATTAGGACTGTGTAGTGAAGATGAGAGTAAGAACTCCCACTAGTGAGGATCTCAAAGGGGGGAATAAGGAGAGAGGCCATTTCTCTTACTGTCTCCCGTCACTGAAGAGGAGGAATTAAAAGCTGAAAAACAACAGGAATGAAGTCAGTGGCAAGACCAACCAGTGCCACTGATCAGGCCTGAGGTTAAAAGATTAACCTCCACCCCGACTCTAACCACATGTGCTATCTATAGATCTCAATCCACCACAATCCTTTTACGTGGACCTCTTAGAGTTGTAAGCCCTTAAAAGGGCCAGGAACTCTTTCTTTGGAGATCTCAGTTCTTGAGATACAAGTCTGTCGATGCTTCCGGCCAAAGAAAGCCTCTTCCTTCTTTGACCCGGTGTCTGAGGAGTTTTGTCTGCGGCTTGTCCTGCTACAATCAGGCATGGGAGAACTAACAGCATCTCATTGAATACCCTAAGTTCTATCCATCCTCTTTCTTGCCCTCATTTATAACAGAAATCCTAGCTCCTTTTGACAACCAGGGTCAATTATCCTGCCAATGTGGTAACTTCTTTCTTTGCTTGATTGGCCACTATTATGAGAAGCACAAAATGATCAGGTGATAGCCATAGCCAAAGCTTAGTGGAACATTTACTATGTCCATTGGTAGAAGCCTTACTTTTTGTTCTTAGTAACAAAGACCTTTAATCCAGGGTTTAAAGTTGTGGCAACAGTAATCACAAAATTGTCAATTAGACTGAAACTGAGATGAGCCATACCAACTTCCACTCTTTGGTTCCTTGTCTATCAAGAGACACTGCATCATATAATGGCAATCAATTTAAAGAATATAACATCTTTTGAAAGCAGAGGCCAATTCCCCTAGAGCTAGAATCTAGCTTCTCAGCATCCCCATCTATTAACATATATAAAAATCAATGCAAAAATGGGTTAAAGACTTAAAGGTAAGACCTGAAACTATGACATTATCAAAAGAAAACGTTAAGAAATTGCTACTGGACATTGGTCTGGGCAAATATTTTTTGGGTAAGACCTCAAAAGCACAGGCAACAAAAGTAAAAATAGATAAATGGGATTGCATTAAGCAAACAGCTTCTGCACAGCAAAGGAAACAAACAACAAAGTGAAGAGACAGTCCACAGAATGGGAGAAAATATTTTTAAACTATGCATCTGAAGGATTAATAACCAGTATATATAAGGCACTCAAATAACTCAATAGCAAATAAACAAATAACTGGATTAAAACATGGGCAAAAATATCTCAATTGACATTACTTAAAAGGAGACATACAGGCTGGGCATGGTGGCTCTTTGGGAGGCCGAGGTGGACAGATTACCTGAGATCAGGAGTTCCAGAGCAGCCTGGCCAAAATGGTGAAACCCTGTCTCTACTAAAAATAAAAATTGAAAAATAAAATTAGTTGGGCGTGGTGGTGGGCACCTGTAGTCCCAGCTACTCAGGAGGCTGAGGCATGAGAATTGCTTTAATCTGGGATGCTGAGGTTGCAGTGAGCCAAGATGGTGCCACTGCACTCCAACCTGGGTGACAGAGTGAGACTCCATCTCAAAAAAAATTAAAAAAAAAGAAAAACAAGATATACAAATGGCCAAGAGATATATGAAAAATGCTCAGCCAGGCCCAGTGGCTCACACCTGTAATCTCAGAACTTTGGGAGGCCAAGGTGGGTGGATCACCTGAGGTCTGCAGCTCGAGACCAGCCTGGCCAATATGGTGAAATCCCATCTCTACTAAAAATACAAAAAATTAGCCAGGCATGGTGGCGGGTGCCTGTAATCCCAGCTACTCAGGAGGCTGAAGCAGGAGAATCACTTGAACCCATGGGGTGGAAGTTGCAGTGAGCTGAGATAATGCCATTGCACTCCAGCCTGGGCAACAAGAGCAAAACTCCATCTCAAAAAACAAAAAAGAAAAGAAAAGAAAAGAAAAGAAAAGAAAAGAAAAGAAAAGAAAAGAAAAGAAAAGAAAGGAAAAGAAAAGAAACGAAAAGAAAAATTCTTAACAACACTAATCATCAGAGATATGCAAATCAAAACCACAATGAGATATCATTTCACCCCAGTTAAACTGGCTTTTATCAAAACCACAAAGAATAACAAATGTTGACAAAGATGCAGTTATATTCCCACCAGCACTCATATATTGTTGGTGGGAATGTAAGTAGTACAGTTGTTACTGAAAACAGTATGGAGGCTCCTCAAAAAACTAAAAATAGGACTAACATATGATCCAGCACTCCCACTGCTGGGTATATATCCAAAAACATAAGGGAAATCAATATATGGAAGAGATTACTCTGATGTATATTCCAGCACTATTCACAATAGCCAAGATATGGAACCAATCTGAATACCACTTATCAATGGATAAATCGATAAAGAAAATGTGGCATATATATACAATGGAATACTCTTTGGCCATAAAAAATAATGAAATCCTGTCCTTTGGAGCCACATGGATGGAATTTAGATCATTATGTTAAGTGACATAAATCAGGCACAGAAAGACAGGTATTATATGTTCTCACTCATATGTGGGAGCTTTAAAAAGTGGATCTCCTGGAGGTAGAGAGTAGAATGCTGGTTACTATAGGATGGGAAGGGAAGCAGGAGAGGAAGGGAGGAATTAGGAGTTGGTTCCTAGGTACAAAAATGGTTAGATAGAAGGAACATGTTCTAGTATTTGATGCTACATTAGGGAAATTATAGTTAACAATAATTTATTGTAGATTTCAAAATAGCAAGAAAAGAATTGTAATGTCCCCAACACACCTTAAAAAAATAAGTGTTTGAGGTGATGGATATCCCAATTACTGTGATTTGATCATTATGTATTGTATACATGAGTCAAAATATCACAAGTATCCCAAAAATATGTACAACTGTGATATATAAATAAAACACACACAAAAGAAATATAAATAAAACACACACAAAAGAAATAGGTAGCACGTTATCAGGCCAGCAGCTTTTGGGTCATGCATACAAAGGTAGAGCTAATGGCCTGAGGTCGTGTGTCTGCTATTGAACCTCCATCCTTGTAAGTAGTTCCCTTGGTGAAGCAATATCTTGTGGAATTCCATTAGGATAAATCAAACACTTTGTGGGCCCTCTGATTGTGGCAATGGAAAAGCAAACGGTCACATTTACTGGCAGTTTGAAAGCAAGCTGGCATGCCCAGATATGATAAATGCAGAAAGAGTATGGCTGGGGCATTGACAGTATCTTCTATACTCCCTGAATCTTGTTTCCTCATCTATAAATTGGATCCAATAATAATGCACCTTAAAGAATTTGTATGGAAACCTTCTTTTGAAGTATTATAGAAATTTAAGCTGTAAATATTCAGTTTTGTGATAGAAGCTACAAATGAAATAAATATCATCACCTGATCCTCCAGAAGGTGAGAACCTGTTATGAAATTTCTTTTACATTCCATCTTATACTTTTCTATCTCTGGCTAATATGTGACTTTAAATCTCAGATATAAAAATCAGGCAACTAAAAAGAAAAGTTATCTTAAAGTATAAATGCAAAATAAAAAATGTTGAGTCCATTTACAAAAAGATCATTGCTATTGATAACACACAAAAAAAGAAAACTAAGAAAAACTCATTTTAAAAATAAAGTGTAATTAAATACTTGGGCAGTTTATTGGGGGGAGAGGAAAGCCATTTACCTGTCTATGATTGATTGACATTGTTACCTAATCAATCAAAAGAATTCATTTATTTTAGAAATATGATTACTGAAGGGTACCCTTGATTTCTAAGATCAATAAAATCAATACTTAGACTTTAAATTCTTTTCAAAATTTTCTTAATTAATTTAAATGTCCCAGTGGTATTTTCTTCCATTGAGGATCAGCTCAAATTATTTTCTATACAGTAAGTACATATCCATTTTCATAAAAATCTAGTTTCTTTTAAGTTATATTAAGTTTTGTACACTTTATAGGCAAAAATGATATCCTAGTCTTAGGTACATGAGGCTACTTTGTGAAATGCAAGAGCTAGATAAGTAGAAAAAAAGGTCTACTAGGAAAGAAAGGGTATTATGCTGACACCTTAAGGAAGCAGAAAAGAAAGTTTACGTGCACAGAGAGAGGTGGGGTTTTTGTTGTTGTTGTTGTGGGAGTTTTTGTTTGTTTTTTGCCAAGAAGGTCCTTTTATAAGAGAAAGAACAGATTTGATCTAGTTGGTCCAAACAGTAATGTTCATGAGCAAGATAATCCCGGGGAGACCGAAAGCATTCTCTTAGAAGAATGAGAGTGTCAATTGACTGTCAGGTGAGATATCAACTACCTCTTTGAATATATTGTTATTTTCAAAGGGAGACAATTTCCATTTTTATAAATTTTCTCTATTTGCCTATTCTTTTTGTTTTTATTATAAATTATAATTGCTTTAACTAAAAATACATATATTGTTATAAGCAAATATTGATAACCTTTATGATGCCATGTAAAATCTGTTTGCACATTCCTGAAGCTGTCTAGATATTCACTCACAATTAAGAAATGCTCAGTATATCTTCTTTTTTTTTTTTTTTTTTTTTTTGAGACGGAGTCTCGCTGTGTCACCCAGGCTGGAGTGCAGTGGCGCGATCTCGGCTCACTGCAAGCTCCGCCTCCCGGGTTCCCGCCATTCTCCCGCCTCAGCCTCCGAGTAGCTGGGACTACAGGCGCCCGCCACCACGCCCGGCTAGTTTTTTTTTTTTTTTTTTTTTTTTTTTTTTTGTATTTTTAGTAGAGACGGGGTTTCACCATGTTAGCCAGGAGGGTCTCGATCTCCTGACCTCGTGATCCACCCGCCTCGGCCTCCCAAAGTGCTGGGATTACAGGCTTGAGCCACCGCGCCCGGCCACTCAGTATATCTTCTTATTCAGTGCCAGTAACATAAGAGTGAGCACAAAATCTTAGCTGTATCTGAGAAGTGGAGTTGGAACTACCTCAAGCCTCAAAACAATAAGAAAAATAATGGGCAACACTTGTTAAAAAAAACAAAACAAAACAAAACAAAAACCAGGGTAAGATTCTTCACGTCCTTTACAAAGGGAAATGATGAAAAGAAAGAAGTCATTAGTGACAACAAATACTCATCACAAGACCTAGGGCTTGACAAACCAGGACTTATGACCATACCAACATTCAAGATTAATGTTCTTTTTGGTTCACCTGGAGAACTCTAGACATGATTAAAAGTTTGTCTCTCAACCACATCCTCTCTTATGTATGTTCTTCCCACAAACAAATGTTTTCATCACCCTTGGAGAAGGCTATACCATAATCTTATTCCCACAATCAGGAAAATTATATTTAGTATCGTGAAGAAGATTGACGTTGTGTATTTTACCACCTACAGAGCTAGTTAAAATTACATATGTATGTGTAATTTTAATAAAGGAAACTATATATATGTATATATATAAATATGCAGCTTATATATACAATAAATTTTTAATTACTTGACTAGTTATATTTTCTTCTACCAGCATAAAAGTATTTCTTATGTAATATTTGAATCTAAAGTTACAAAAGAAATAATATTTTGGGCAACACCTGAGGGAAAGGAGTTTACTCTTTTTTATTACAATGTACTAATGCAGAGATTTATTTTCTTTACACTTTTACACTTGTATGGCATTTTAAATAGTGCTTTTCATACTATGAAAAAATATTTATCTCAAAGTATTTATGGATAGAAGCAATACTAGAAAATAAGGAGATATGCAGAGGTGAGAAGAAAAAATAGCAAGAGAAAAAATATATATGATTGCTGGGATAGCAATGATTTTTAATTAGAAGGTAATAATTAGATTCAAGTTTCTAAACCCCTGGTCTTATACTTTATAGTAACATAAATTTATGAGAAATGTAAATACGCAGAAATCATATTAATGTCTATCTAAATGGAAAAATCAGATCAAATGTTTTGTCAAAAATGGATGTTTGATTCCATTTGAAAATTTTAATCAAAAAATGAAAATTTTAATCTAACCACCAGTTGCATTATACAAACTGAAACACTTTTGTTCTGTTGGATGAAGAATATAAACAATTATAAGACATAGTTTCTGAATTTATGATATGGATAATTATTATTTCATGTACTTGGTCTATTATGTTTAACAACATACGAATTTATACTTGATTTACTTAACCGGATAGATATTCAACTAACCTGATCACCATACCACAGTTCTAAATATTGAATAAAAGCAGATACAAGACAAAGTTTATGTTCCCTATTTGCTTCAAACACTTGGATTTTCAAAAACAGTAAATTACAAAGAAAATTCAATGAACTAAATATGCCACCCTTATATAATATTGCTATTAAACACCTGTTACAGTTAACTTATATATTTACAACAATCTGACTTAAAACTTTATCTAATGTATATTGAAGATCTTTAACAAAAAACGGTGATTCTAGTATAAATTCAAATATATAAAACTATTCTAATAAGTAACTGTATTTAACAGTATGAATGTACTCTGAATATTTTAAATTCTCCTCAACTGACTTCATAACCTGAAAAATAATGGGGGAAAAGATGAAAAAGTAACGTATTAAATGCTTGCTCTGTGTTTGTCTCTGTTTTCAGTGCATCGCAAATATCATCTTAAATGCCAGTTGTCCTCATTTCTACACTCTAAATGAAGGGTTGGCATTTTCCCTTCCAGAAATGGCTAAATAGTAAATATCTTAGACTTTGCAGGGCTCTGTCTCAATTGCTAACTCTGTTGCTGGAACATAAAAGTAGCTAGGTATGTTACATAAAAGGATGAACTATCTGTTCCAAATAAAATTTTATTTATTAAGACTGAAGTTGGAGTTTTATATATATTTATGTGTCAAAATATCATTATTCCTTTGATTTTTTAAAACTATTTTAAAATGTAAATATTATTCTTATCTTGACAGCTGTACACAGACAGGTGTCAGACTGGATTTGACCCACAAGCTAGAGTTTGCCAACCTCTGCTCTAAATTTATCTCAATATAATCCATATTTTAACAAATTAAAGTATTGGCATTTTAAAAAATTAAATTGAAGTGATGGTTTAATAACTTTTTTTATTTATCTCTGTGTTACTACAGATTACATTAGCTTATGAACTGACTTGTTAGTCCCCAAATCTCAAATATTTGGGTAGAAATTTATAACTAAAATCAAGAGAATTTTTTACCATACTAAAAACTAAAATGTTACTAATTTTAAAATTAAAATTTAAAAAGTCATGCTTATCGCTTTACAATAAATGTTAAAGCTCTTTTTAGGATAAAATGTTATGGCAGGTGTGGTGGCTCATGCTTTTGAGGGGTCATCTTGGGAGGCCAAGGCGGGTGGATTGCTTGAGGCCAGGAGTTTGAGACTAGCCTGGGCAAAATGGCGAAACCCCACCTCTACTAAAAATACAAAAATCAGCCAGGTGTGGTGGCGCACATCTGTAATCCCAGCTACTAGGGAGACAGAGGCACGAGAATTGCTTGAACCCAGGAGGCAGAGGTTGCAGTGACTGGAAGTCACACCAGTTTACTGAAGCTTGGGTGATAGAGTGAGATTCTGTCCCAAAAAACAAAAAGAAAAAGAAAAATTTAAAAGGTAGTTTGTACAGCAGTCAGAAAACTGTATTTCACAGTATATACAAAAGTATGTCTATTTAGACAAATTGTGACAGAAAAACATCAATTTAATACTCAATAAAAACTTGAACTAGTGAGAATTTTAGATGTTTCTGAAAAAAATCTCATAGTTCCTATTATGCCACCAACTCTTGATTATTTCCTTCTGCATCCTGATGACATTTTCAGTTTTCATTGTATAATCCTTATCTGACCACCAATGTCAGTGTGCTCTGGGGTTTGGTTCTAGTAAGACATCTCTTCTAATCTTTCCACAAAGACACACAGATGATAATTACATTTTTATAATCAGAGTAGACCACTCTTTTGAGATACACATTTCTATAGTCAGCTGTTTACTTAATGTATCCAGTGGAACATTTAATAGATGCCTGTGGCAATGCATAGCCATTGACCAAAAATGAAAGCTTCTTTCCCACTTCAGAGTTTCTTCTGGAAAGTGGTTACTTTTGCTGTGAGGGGATGATATTTCCCAGATTCTTTTGCACCTTATTTTATTTTTAAATTTGACAGATACAATTATATGTATTTATCATGTACAACGTGATGTTTCAAAGTATATACACATTGTAGAATGGTTAAATCTCACTATTGTTATATGCATTATCTCATTATTATCAATTTTATGGTGAGAACACTTAACATCCACTTTCAGCATTTTTCAAGAACACAATATATTGTTGTTAACTGTAGTCAACATGCTATACAAAAAGATCTCTTGAACTTATTCCTTCTATCAAATGGAAATTTCATATTCTTTGGCCAACATTTCCACAAACTCCCCTAACTCTCTACCTCACTACCTTGTGAGACATTATGTAAAGTGAACTAATACAGGCACAGAAAGACAAATACTGCCTGTCTTACTAATATGTAGAATACTAAAAAGTTGATCTCATAGAAGTAGAGAGTAAAATGGTGGTTACCCTTTTGCATCTTGGTGGGACCATATGACTGATTCCCCCCCAACAAAATATAAATGGAACATATATGTGTCATTCTGCTCCAAGAATAAGAAGCAAGTGTGCATTCTCCATACTCTCTTTCCTCTTCTACCCACTGGATTGAGAGGGCTTTGTTCCCCTAGTGCCTGGGGAAACTAAGGGTGGAAAGAACTTGAATCCTTGAATCAATATGTTATATATTATACATATTATATATTATATAATAAAAGTAGTATACATAAAAGTAGCTAGGTACATTACATAAAAGGATGAAGTATCTGTACTTATAATATATAATAATAATATAATAATTATATATATAATATTATATACATTATATATAGTGACAAAAGCCAGCCACTAATCATGAAACCAAACTTCTATTTTGGTAAACCACTGAAATTTGGGGTTTAGTTGCTATGGTAGCTAACATTAGCCTAACAAATACATCTCAAATATAACATATCCAAAATACAACTCCATTCCCCCAATATATTCCTCCCCTAATCATTCCCATCTCAATAAGTATAGCAACAACCACTGAACTTCTCAAGGTCAAAACCTCAGTATCACCAATATGTATTTCTAAAACGTAAAACAGATTATGGCAATTCCCTGCTTAAAATCTTTCAATTGTTTGTCAGTGAAATCAGAAAAAAAAAAATCCAAATTTCTTAGCACAGGCCCTCCCTGACTCTTCAACCTAGATTTTTGCCACAGATCCTCTTAGTACACTCCAGCCATATGGGCCTTCTTTCAGCTCCTCAAATGCACCAAACTCTTTGCCACCACAGGAACTCTGAGCACAATGTACTCTCTTCCTGGAATGCTCTTCCCACCGTACTTCTTTTGGTTAATTCAGACATAGCTAAAATGACACCCCCTCCTCGGATCTTTCAACCTCACTATATAATTTGGGTCTCCTTTCTCTTTCTCGTCTTTTTTTCCTCTCTCTCATCACGACATTATTTTATAGAATTTGTTATATTTATATACTTATAACAAATTTATATAAGTATATAACAAATTTATATAAGTATATGTAATTAAATAATGTGAGTAGGAGTATATAATTTATATAAGTATATAACAAATTTATATAAGTATATAAATATAAGTATATAAATATAACAAATATAAATATAAAAATATATTTATAAGTATATAAGTATCATCACGACATTTTTTATAGAATTTGTTATATTTATAAGTATATAAACATTTTTCTCTCTACTGATTCAATGCCTATCTCATTTACTAGGCAGAGCTTCCTAAGTGGGTAGCAGGCGACCCAGGAAATACATTTGAAAATGTATTACTAAAACTTTAATTCATGTTTCCTTTTATCTTACCCTGTCATAATTTATTCTTGAATTGGTTTTTTAATGTGCTTCACATATTAGTAAAATAGTACATGCATGTTATTTATAGGTAAATATACATATATCAATGGTGCATTGACAAATATTTCTGCTGTTAGAGCCGTGCAATCAAACAAGTTTCTAAAATACTGCACTAAACCAAAAACTCCACAATATGAGGGAAAATGTCTGCCTTTGTACATGATTACCCCTCAGTAAATAGTTGTTTAGTAAATAAATGAATAATATGCACCTCCAGTGTACTATCTTTAATAATTATTGGGAATTATTACATGTATACCAGAGTAACTAAAACTATATTTGTAAAAACAAATTATTCTAAGCTTGTTTTAATTAATAGACAAAAATCAATTCATAAATAAAAGCATCTATTTGTACACAATGTTCTAAAGCCTTCTAAATTATGTTGTCTCTTTCATAAAGGTTAAATATTTTCAACCATCTTCTTTAAACTATTCATCTATTCAGTTAAAACTTTCTTCAAGATAATGCAAAAGGAAATGTCAGCCTTGGCAAACAATCACAAATTCCAAATTACGTAGAATATGAATTAATGAGGTCTTATCACATCTTCAAACCAACAAAAATCACTTTATAATGTTTGAGGTCCTTAGTTCTATTTTTAAAATGGTAAATTTGACTTTTAAGTAAATGTGTGCTCAATATTGATTCTCTGAGCCAAATGGTGAATCCATATCTTGGAATGTCTTAGAAAACATCAAAATAATTATTGCTAATAAATATTCATATCTTAACTATAATAAAAAACATTGTTATAATATTTGAATCATAGCATTGCTTTATTACTTTTTTTACTATAGCCTCCTTCGGCATACTAAAAATGTGAAACCTTTTCCTGTTTTTAATATAACCTTTTTTTATACAATTGATTTTGTTTAAATAAATTCCAATTTTCTGCCCCAAATTCCAATTTATTTCTTTTTCTACTTCTCATTCAGATGCAAGAACCCACCTTCCTCCTGCTAGCAAGCTATTAGAATGAAGTGACAGAAAGTTTAGCAGGACTTGATCTTTGATATCTCCCAGTCAGTTTCTCTGCAATCAAAATGGGAAGGATTAGTTAAGAAATGACGTTCAGTAGCTGGTAACAGACACTAACCTTCACACACAATTACTAGTAGGATTTCCTCTTATTTCTTTACTTATTAGTCAGTATTTATAAACACCTTTATGTGTCAAGTGTTATAAATTCAGGGGTGCACACAACAGGCTTAAACCCTCCCATCATGGAGTTCATTTACAATAAGAGAGGTTTTACACCTGTGAACAGATAGATCGGTATATCCTTGCAAAATATGATAAATGCTAAAAATAAAAAGAACAGGTATTTTTGCTATGTTCTACCCACAAACTGATGATTTAATAAAAACCACCAGTCAAAATAGAGAAATATTTTTTAAAAATTTCATTCTGGATATTGGTAGAGGCTGAGACCTTCCTGGTTAGAATTCAAACACTTCTGTACTGATTCAGTTTCAGTATTATAACCATATCATGCCATGATTTTCTTGCCTGATTTTATCTCTGTATTCTTTAATCTTTCATGATTATTCTGTATAAAAAAATTATGAAGGACAAGGTGGGGTGTGGCAGTTAGAGGAAATCAGAACACCAATTTTTTCCGCCTGTGTAAATAATAAAATGTTTACCACCGTAAACACTTAGGAACACTGAGGAAAAGCAAAGGAAAAAACAAAAGGCTGTTAAACTGCTGACAATGCAATGACAATTAGCTTGGGCACTTTATCAATTGATCTATCAATCATGATCTATCAATCAATCAACTATCTGTTCCTCAGGCAAATGTAATCAAGACAGATATCAAACTGAAATGACATCTCTTTCCAAGCACAGCCAAGCTGCGATGCCCGACAAAATCTAACACGCTTCTAATGTATACATATTCCAGACTAAAAAAGTATTCTTAGTTGTATGTAGCAACAATATTTAACATCAACTAAGGAACAGTTTCTCTTCAGTTTCTGCTGTAGAATATACTAATGATATTTTTTCTGAGCTTCCAGCACAATTATCAATTTAAACTTAGAAGACAAGTGGGAATACAGGTTAATTATCACTATTAGTTCAGAAAATGCCATATAGTAATTTACTAAGGTGAGGAAGCTCAGAAGGACATTCTGTGTAGAGAAACAGCATTAAGCATTATATTTTCTTGTTTCTTCTTCTTGCTTTTTTTTCTTTACCTTTTCAATGAATATTTTTCTTATTAATATCACCATGGGCTTTCTTTTATCCAAAACACAGAAAAGCAGAATATATCCTTATAGAAAAGGCTGGTATAGCAATAAATTATTTCTACATTCTTAACTTTCGCAAGGTGAGTCATATTTAAGTGCATTTTACTGTAATGATTGTGGGTTAATTAACATTATAAAAGTATGCCGCTTTCTTATTTTTCTAGATAGATGTTAATCTCTAATTCAATTTTGCGATAGTTTAAACATCATTTTACATGTATCTAGAAATGTCTGAATTTTAGAATTTTAGGACTGTTGCATTTCTTCTATCAAGTATTTTCTCTTCTAATCTTCTGGGTTTTCTTTTCTGCTTGTTATTCATCTTTTGCTTAGGATATGGAAGAATAATTTTAAGTATTAAGAATTTTAAACCTCTGTCATGTGTTATTTTTATATATTATTATATATTTTTCATTACTTAAGGACTGAAATACATTTTAGTTTCATGGCATCTTGGGTTATATAGTTAGGAAGATATTTTCTACTTTCCATAAGGTAAGATTGTCATTTCTTTCTAATGCTTTTTCAAAAAAAGCAGTTAGTATTTTTTTCCCATCCAATTTTAAGCAAGTCCCCAGAATAACTAACCAGCATCATACTCCTGAATAGACTGCTACTGTACCCATAGCAATGAAAGATAAATACATAGAAATAAATAAATAAATGCAACTGTGACCAAAAACCTCACTCTGCTGACATCCAAATGCTATAGGGATCTGAGTTTGAACACAGTCTTCCCCGGTCTCCTCAGAAAGGGCTCAGGCTGAGAGCGAGGCTAAGATCTGAAGTTGACCCTTCTTCAGAGAGGGTTCAGTCCATAAATTTGTCTGGGACAGCCCTCCTTCCCTAGCCATCTTTACCTTGTTCCACAGCCTTAAAGGTGATGTTCCACAGCTGACTGGGGGCACTGCACTTTCTACCTGAAGCAAGTGCTAGTCCATTTCAAGGAAAATGACATTTCTCCTTATCAGATGAGGAAGGTGAAAAATGAAGAAACTCCAAGTAAAGAAGGACAGGTAGAGGAAACAATACAAAGCTAGTATCTTCATTTTTCAAGGTGGAGAACGAGCAGTTCTGTCTGAAATTCATACAACCAAGGATAACAAGTGAAATGATTTTTTCACAGTAACACACAATAAACAGATAAACTGAAAATAATAAAACAGCATTAGGAATATGAGCAACATAAGATGAAGAAGCAGTATAAACAAGTCCTCCTGGATGGAGTATGTCTAGGATAGATTATGTCCGAGAGTTCACCAATCAAGAAAGAAGAGTATAAGCATCTTGTTGGAAGGCTAAACATAATTACCATAAGAACTAAACATGAAAATAGTTAAATTTGGATCTGGGGATAGTGCAGGATGGAACAGAGGACAAGGAGGCTGGAGCCAATTGTATATTTTAACCGTGTGCAAGTTCTAATTTTATAAAAAGTAAGTATACGTGTAGAGTGCCAAGATACACTCAACGACCAGCTCTAGCATCACCAAAAGTTAGGCCTTATCTCCTAATAATGAAATACAATAACAATAGATGCCAATGACTATGAATTATTTTTGTCTTAAAAGAAGCTAACTGTAATCAAACATTTATATTCTAACAACCAATTTATTGGAAATACATGGAATAAAAAAATTCAAACTGAACAACAGAAGAAGAAAACAATCAACCAAATTTCAAAATGTTGGACATTCTAAAGGACAAACGATCAGTGTTCTAATAAATCAATAAATAAAAAGGGTGAAGAAGAAGAGGGATATAAGAGACATAAATTAAACAAAATATGTAAAGCACATTTGATTCCTGGTTAGAATAAGCCAAGTGTAAAAAGTACATTATTGAGAGTCAGGCAAATGTGAATATAAACTGGGGAGAACACAAAGCAATTGCTATTAATTCAATCAGTTAAGACAATGGCACAACGACTATGTTAAAAAATGACTTTGCAGTGAGAAAGGAATATGAAGGTATTTATAGGTAAAATGACATAACATCTAAGATTTGCCTTAAAATATTGCGGCAAAACAAAATGCTATGGGTAGTAGTGAATAATAAAACAATAAAAAGTGTTGATTGCTGGCTGTGATCGGTGGGTACACAAGTTCATTCCACACTATTATGGTCTCCATTTTCCATAGGTTTGAAAGTTTCTGAAACAAAAATATTTTTAAAATTTTCATAACAAGTGCATGAGACTCAAACTACTAAGACACTTCAGTAACACATAATCATGTAGAAAAATTTTAAAATATAGATAAGCAAAATTAAGATTTTAAAAAATCACACAACAATATCATTGTGGTATACACCATTTCAAACCTTTTTCTGTATATGTGTGTGCAAAATACAGTGGATGTTTCCACTGAAAGAAATATTTATTCTGAGAGAGAGGAACTGGGAGCCAGACTAAGTCCTCTGCGCTGATTCTACCATTAGTTTGTGACAACTTCGAAAATGCTCTGGATTAAGTCACTGTAGATTTGCCTTGGAAAGCAGGGCCATGAGTGAACACTGCAACAACCATAAGTTTGACAGTATAAGCAATCTTGGTATTGAGTATCTTTGGCCAAGGAAAACACAAAAGAAAACACATTTTTCCTTCACACACTAAGGAGTGGGTTGCACTGGGCAGAAATGTGTATCGGCAGAAGGGACACTGACCAGAGCAAAAGGCTTAGCCCTAAACACACTTTTCATACCAATAAATTACAAGGGCAATATTCACTTCCAGTCTTGTTAGAAATCTAGGGGTACGGTGACTTATTATGGAGCAAATGGAACTCAGTGGTAATGTACAGTCATTCAGCCTCAAGGAAGAGCTTCTGAATTCTGGCTCTTGCAACATGGCTAAGAAAACCAGAATAGGTCCTTTGGACATGAGAAAACAGCCAAAGGTGTTCTTGGAAATATCTCTGAAGAAGGGCCTGAAGGAGAGAAAAACATTCCACCAGTCTTTGTAGGAAGGTGCTCTAGTGTTGTGCTTTAGGTACTACTGAAAAGCCATTATATGCTCCCCAAGCAATAAAGCAAAGAATCTCACTTAAATACATATTTACATAAATATAATCACATGTACACACTCTTTGTTTTATTGCACTTAATAAATTTGAACATATCAGTAAATAAACTACAACATCTTATCACATAAGTATTTGATTATATTACTACACTTCGATTTGCTCAATTTATCTTCAATATTTAGAGGCTTAGATTGTTTTCCAGTTTTCACTACTACAAAAAAGTGACACAATAAGTATTATGTAGTCAAATCTTTGTGGTGATCCTTAACTATTTTCTTAGGATGAATATCAGGCAATAGAGTTTCCGAGTCAATGTAGTATTATGAATGAGAAAAAAAAAAAAAAAAAAAAAAAAAAAAAAAACAGAAAAAAACAGAAAGAAAGAAAGAAAAGAAAAAAGAAAAACAAATTGCCCCAAAACAGAGCTTAGTATATGTAAAGAATTAAATATGTAACAAAGACATCATGGATTCATGCAGAATAAAAGTTTTTCAATAAATTATGTTAGGTCAATTGCTTAGCTATTCATGAGATTTATATTTTATACCCCCTTTGTTACAAAAATGTTTTAAGATGCCTTAATATGTATCACACAGCAAGATAAGGCAAATTTAAGATGGGAAAAATGAAATAAGGGAAAGATAAAGACAAAAAGGAGAGAGGTTAATTTTTAATGCATGCATTAATATATACTTGCTGGACATGAGCCATAAACTTTATTTTAACTTTCTAGCATCCAGAAAGCATTAGTTACTTAATTCACATAGACCATAAGATAAACACAAACTGGTTGCTAAGGAGAAAAAAAAAAAAAAAAAAAAAAAAAAAAAACCACACAAATACTTGTGTGTTGACCGCTGCAGGAACTTTCTCCATATGTTCTCTTGGAGAACAAGGTGTAAATGTAATGCACAACACCCTTACCGTATGAGCAGCAATGCATTTTATCAGGCTGCTTCCTGCAATATCCTTCAACCCAAGTTAATGTCATTGTGTCAAAGTGCAAGTCAATACAAACTCCACAGGGTAAAGGAGCAATAAAATAGAGTTCACACAGGCAGCTCCCTATTGTACTGGGTTTATCCAGAGACAGAGTGCCTGAAGGAAGACGAATGGCATATTTTTAAAGACAATCGTCCTTAAATTTCTGTCAACAAGAACTTTGATAGATGTTGAGCAGCACTGAATTAGTATTAATGTAATATTTTCTCGATGTACTCTGAGTGCAGCAATATTAAAAGAAGAGAATGGGACATTGAAGTTCCTTACAAGCATACACAAACCTGTGTAGAAGTCATTCTCATCCTCTTGAAGTAATCAGGACAACTTTAAACTCTTTAGATGGAATAACTAAATCAGTTAATGGGTCCATACTCTTTGCATCACGGTTCTTTATACCACAGTAGTTAAATACTTATGTAATAAGACATTTCATGTATAATCCCCCTGCTAGACTGTAAGCTCTGAGGGCAGGAATCATAGCAACCTCAACCAACACAGTACTGAAACATCACAGGCATTGACAACCTATCACTACCATCACAATTTTGTGTCTTGCCTGGAATACTGACCAATAAATTCAGGCCTGTAACATATTAGGCAAAAGAATGGCACACATTTTGGGCAGATTGTTCAGTAAGTCAATAGTCTATACTTTGAAGGGATTAAAAGTGCCTCTGTTTTATTAAAAGGAATACACTCAGACCTGGGAGTTCATATAATTAAATTCTACCTGTTGAGCTGATAAAGTTGAACATGTAAGCAAGAGCTAAAGGCCAAAATTCAGAGAGACTCTTGATAGTGTTAAGGTCAGGAATCCCTCCCCAGTTGCTTCTTTTAGCTTAAAACTTTAATTATATTCTACCTGGGTTCTGCAACGTTTGAAGCAGGTGCCTCTGGTTTATAAACTGGAAAGAATAAAATCTTCCAGGTGGTAATTTCCCAGAGGTATTGAACTTGTTAAACAAATGAATCTCTAATTGATGGAAATGCAGACAGTTGTGGAGCTCATAGTGTAGGGAAGTGAACTTTCTTTCATATGATACACTCTGTCTATTGGTAGATGAAAGTGGGGGGAAAGAGGAAGAAACATATGAGCTCCTTTCTCTTTCCCATTAATCCTTGTTTTCTTCATTTATAATTTTTTCCAGTGCGCAGACCACTTTATAGCATATTTTGCACTATGAGGTACTTGGATTCTCTCTTGTACATATTCCATGTTTTTAATAAATTGCCACATTTTATTAGAATTATTTAATAAGATATCCAATAACATGCTTTTCCTAAATAATGTAGCAAAGAAAAAAAAAAAGCCCTCTGAGATTCTATAGTAGTACCCCCAATCATGAGATATAAAGAGTTTAGTGAAAATATGATCATACTGTAATGAGGTATATGTTTAGAATACTGACTCTACAAAAATAATTTTTTAATTCATATTTTTGTTTTTGCTCTGGTAGAACATGTAAAAATAAGCAACCTTATTAATACAGCAGTGAAAACATTCATATTAATGGAAGACTTTTTTGCTATCACTTTAGATAATATTCATAATAAAACTAAACCTTTTAAGCTAAATATTTAACTAGCTTTAAAATCTATCTTTGATCTTAGTATTAGTGAGAAAAAGTAAATTTCTGTAATTATGGATGAGTTTAACAAATTTTGCATTTAATCCAAGAAACCAAACTAAACTCACCTGTTTCATTTGCCTATATCTCAATGGCCAAGACAAAATACTAACTTTTCTTGAAACTAAGTAAAATTAAATTCATTATTGAAACAACAGTTTATACCATTAAAGCAATAAAAAAAAAAAAAAACAGTAGTGTACCAGGCTAAATAAAACAAAGGGCAGAGTGCCATCTATGCATAATTATCTAGAGGTCTGTACCACCCTTTCCCATTCTTGGGACCCTGATCACTTGTATCACATCTTCAACTCTCAAGAGAATTCCAAAGTAGGAGAGAGGAGAAATAGTGAAGGGGAAAAATAGAGCAGAGGGAGAACAAATGCCTGGGGCTGCAGGAGAGGCAGGAAGGGTCCCTGCAAGTTTTCCAGAGAGGAAAAAAGAGAATCTTTTTTTCACTGAGTCAACAAACATGAATGCTTTCAACATGCTAGAAAATGTTCTAGACATTATGGCATCAATTTCAAGTAGTTAAAATAACACCTTCAAAGATTCAGACCATAACAGTCCTTGTCCAAAATATCATATGACTGATGTGGAGTAAGAAATGTGTCCATCAAGAAATCCAGAGTAAAGGCAGGAGTGGCATCAGCAAATGAGAAGGAATGATATCAACCAGCTTTTGACTGTCATGATGAAAAAGCAACATCAGTGGAGGGATGCCAAATGACTCATGTTTTGCTTTATTTTTGTTTTCTATTATGATGGAGCAATATGCTTTTTGACAACTCATATTTTAGAATATGACTTAGATTTAACAATTTAAAGCATAAGTTTTAAGTCTATGGCAATTCTTTGGTAGCAGATCTTGTATACATGTGGTCTTCCCTGAACCCCACCATACCCACTCCTGATGTTCTTCTTATTTTGGACTTCCTTGTAATTTAGGACAAATTTTGTAAGAGTGAGAATCCTAAATATAATGGTGACAAAAATTTTAATTGCTTGACAAAATGACTACTACAGTGCAAGACCTAAGATAAAAGCTTACTTTGGAACATATAACATTTCAAGGCTTTGGGGCCATATACGCCCTGACAATGTCAGTTACTCTCTTTTGACCCAACTCCTTCTGAAAATTTCACAGCTGTGCTATCTTGCTCCTTTTCTGTGTTATCACATTAATCCTCTGACCCTATCCTCACTAAGCGTCGTTGAATACAGGTGTCCTCCTCTGTCAGCTCCTTGATGCTCATTGCTCACAAAAATAACCAGATTCAGAAACAAACAAAAAAAAATCCTAACCTGCCTTTACCCCCACCTGTCTGAGGGAAAACTTAAGAAAATATCAGGAGTCATAAATAATTGTATAAATGGTAACTCAGTTAAAAAAAAAAAAAAAAAAACTATTATAACCACAAACATCCAAAAACCATATTCTAACATCTTAAACACAGTAGTGGTTCAGTACACATTTATTGAAACTGAACAAACAAATGATAAAGAAAATCAGTCTTCCTTTCCACTCACTAAATTGTAGTTGAATTACAGTCATTTAATAAGATGGTAAAGGTCTACTTATGCTACATAATGTAGCCCACCCTCTGTATCTGTGGGTTCTACGTGCACAGATTCAAGCAACTGGAGATCTGAAATATTTAAAAATTAATAATAATAATATAAATAAAATACCCCAAAACAACTATTTTTGTAGCCTTTACATTGTTTAGGTATTATAAGTAATCTAGACACGACTTAAAGTATATAGAAGGATGTCCATAGGTTATATATAAATACTATGCCATATTATATAAGGGATTTGACCACCCTCAGATTTTGGTATCTATGGGGTATCCTGGAACCAATCCCCCATGGATATGCAGGGATGACTGTATTTTTCATGATTTTGTTATTACTGTTCTCTTTTCTAACCTATGAAATACTACAGTCTGCAATTTAAATAGATGTATGTATATATTTAATTATAAGTAGCAAATTTTAGGTTGGGGACTTTTCTCCTCAATAAAAGCTATTTTAATCCAGAAGATAAGAAATCTAAGACCACTTTAATTTATTTGGTCAACAATCACTGAACTAAAATGTCCTAAATTAGGTCATAGTACAGGAGACCCTACTGACTGAAACAAGCCATTAAACTATTTCAAGATCCAACTTCTCTTACTTCTTCTAGATAATTACAAGATATAACAAAAAAAGGAATAAACAGTTTCTACGTCGTCATGCAGACATGACATTTAGGCCTTCACAGTTCATAATTTCCACAAAAGTCAAATGGCTATTACTAGTCATCCAGAGCTGTCATAGCTTATAAAGCAATTAAGACATTTTCAAGAGTTTATAATGGCTATTTTTGCTTAAAATACTATGGCAAGAAACAAATGACATTTGGCTGCACTTAAGTCATTTTAATGGTTTGATTGGATCACATTCATCATTACAACAAAAAACTCAGAGGGCACATTTCTCATAAATCTCTTTGTACAAATTATGGCTGCACATGCATTACTTAACAGACTGTTCTCAATTCCTAGGTACAAGGACATAAAGGTAGTCTTGAAATTTAAGCTGAACCTCTATTATCATACCTTGAATTGGTGCACTAACACCAGACTACATCCTCAGCATTTTATAGGACCTCTTTCTGTTGCTATAGAGTCTTCATGCCTACATATGTTTATGTATGGGAAGACATATGGCTACTACCAGAAGGAAGCATTTTTGAAAGCAATCTGTAATCATAGCTAAGTCTTTTATGCTAGGTCTTTTAAATGATGTGGAAGACAAGTGTAATGAGCAAATCTATGTACTGGCTGGAGTGACAGGTGCAGATAAAGTCAAGTTCTGATTATCAACAAAGAACAGGCTGAAGCTCAGTGCTTAAGAGAAGTGAACAGAAATCTGCCGCCTGAAGGCTCCAAAGCAAATGCTGAGGCCTTGATGACAGCTTCCATTTTCACTTACTACTTGCAAAAGATTGATGACAAGTGGTAGACGAAGGAAAAAGATAGCCTGATCCTATATATACACAGCATATTTCAGCAGTTTCTTTGGGAATATTAAAGTTATTGTTTTTACATCCTAAATCCAGATATAGTTCCAACGAGTAATCAAGAATCTAACCAAAATTACATTAACCCACAGGAATTGAAAGCATAGAATAATGAAAGCTAAAAATGTATTTAAGAAGAGAGAGCTGAAATTTAAACTAGTCTTTCATAATATTCAATATATAATTGAGCTGATGCATGCTGTCTTAGTGTGTTTTTGCTGCTATAACAAAATACCTTAAATTGGGCAATTTATAAAAGACAGAAATTTATTTCTCACAGTTCTGGAGGCTGGGTAGTCCATGATTAAGGCACTGGCCCTGTTGCATGTTTGGTGAAAATTGCTCTCTGCTTCCAAGATGGTGTCTTGTTGCTGCATCCTCCAGAGAGGACTAACCCTGTGTCCTCACATGATGGAAGGAATGAAGGGCAAGAGAACTCTCCTTTCAACCTTGAGCCTGTTTACAAGAATGTGACTCCCATTTATGAGGGTGGAACTCTTATGACTTAACAACCTCTCAAACGTCATACCTCTTAATACTGTTGCATTGAGGATTAAGTTTCAGCATAAATTTTAGAGAGGATGACATCACTCAAATGATGGCACATGTGCTTAACTTCATGGGATGTAAATTAACATGCAGTAATATTTTCTTTTTGCTACACTTAGGTGATCACACTTCTTTTGGTTACCATCCATGATTCATCGTATTGTTGCAATTACTCCTCTTTGGTAGCATAAAAAGCCAATAATCAATTAAACAATAAGCTTTCTCCTATCATTTCTGAAATAGAGAAGATTGATTGATAGGTAAGTTAGGTGGTTATGGTTTTTTGTTTTCTATTTATCAACTCCCTGGTACTGCATTGAATTTTAGACACTATCAATTATAAGATATATCATTATTTTATATACCACTAAAAAAGTTTTTAAAAGCCTGATAACTGAACTAGGACATTAAACTATGACATACTATCAACTGTATGCCACATTATAATTTCAAAGATGTTAAATGTGAAAAATACGGTAATCTCAGAATTGCTGAAATATGGTATCATACTGCACATGAAGGGCCACATCTTGGTCCAAAAAAATGCATAATTAGATAATTAATTAACCGTTACCTAATACACAGACATAAAACTTTAATTTTATAAGCAATTGAGATCCAGAAGAGCAGGTGACTTAAATCACAGAGAACTGATGGGGTTGTTGAGATTTAAATGCAGATTTGCACCAACTGTGATGGCAGCTTCCACAACTGCAACTCCTACTTCAAACAGTAGGTGATTATGTGCCTGGGAGTGAGTCACGTAACCCTCTCTCTGGATCACTGGATTAAGAATGAAGGTCTACAATAAGAAGGTGGCACCAAGTTCTCTCTATATCAGAAGAACTCGCTCCCGATGTTTAACGTGGGTTCTTTTCTATTTTCCAAGTGTCTCGGCTGGGTTGAGAAATAAAGGGAAAGAGCACGAGAGAGAAATTTAAAGCTGGGTGTCAGGAAAGACATCACATGTCGGCAGGATCCGTGATGTTCCCCGAGCTGTAAAACCAATTAAATTTTTATTAGCAATTTTCAAAAGGGGAGGGAGTACATGAATAGGGTGTGGGTCACAGAGATCACATACTTCACAAGGTAATAAAATATCACAAAGCAACTGCAGGCAGGGTGAGATCACAGGACCACCGCATGAGGTGAAATTAAAATTGCTAATGAAGTTTCGGCATGCATTCTCATTGATAACATCATATCAGGAAACAGGGTTTGAGAGCAGATAACCTGTCTGACCACAATTTATTAGGTGGGAATTTTTGTCCTAGTAAGCCTGGGAGCACTATAGGAGACTGGGACTTATTTCATCCCTTCCGCTTCGACCATAAAAGACAGGACGCCTTAAAAAGGGGCCCTCTATAGGCCTACCTTCAGGGCGCATTCTCTTTCTCAGGGATGCTCCTTGCTGAGAAAAAGAATTCAGTGATATTTCTCCTATTTGCTTATGAAAGAGGAGTAATCCAGTTCTGTTCCCTCCCGCTCATTGGCGGCCAGTTCAAAGTTACCTCTCTTGTTCCCTGAACATTGCTGTTATCCTGTTCTTTTTTTAAGATGCCCAGATTTCATGTTGTTCAAACACACATGCTCTACAAAAAATTTGTGCAGTTGATACAATCACAGGGTCCTGAGGCGATATTCATCCTCCTCAGTTTACAAGGAAAATGACGGGATTAAGAGATTAAACTAAAGACAGGCATAGGAAATCACAAGGATATTCACTGGAGAAGTGATAAGTATCCATGAAATCTTCACAATTTATGTTCAGAGATTACAGTAAAGACAGGTGTAAGAAATTATAAAAGTATTAATTTGGAGAACTAATAAATGTCCATGAAATCTTCACAATTTATGTTCTTCTGTCGCGGCTTCAGCCGGTCCCTCCATTTGGGGTCCTTGACTTCTCACAACATCTCCACAATCCCTTTCAGACTCAATGGTCTTTAGTTATTATGTATACATGCAGTAGCATATTCTGTACAAAACTATAAAGTAAAAATCTAAAATGTTTATGAAGGATCTGATCTTCACTCATGCTTATTATAATCAACACTTACTATTTTATTGTCTGTATGTCAACTAATTTCAGAAATAATTTAAAGGAGCTTAAAGAAATAGACAAATATATAATAAAGCCATTAAAGTAAATCAGAGGAAAAAGAAATAATAAAGGATAGAAGATAATTGTATCATAAAACCTAGGCCAAGAAGAGTTATATAAATTTAATCAAAAAATTAGTTCTGGGCTTCTTTCAAATTCAAAACAACAAAAAATATATAAAATGATTTAAGGAGCATTTTTAAGATTTATTACAGGAAATATTCCTTAAGAGGAGAATCACAAGGAAAGACACTGATGCTTCTGGACAGAGTGTTGAGCCAGATTAATAAAGAGATTCCTAACTTGTATTGCATCATTGACCCTTTTAACATTTGCTTTGAGCCCTGCCCCAAATTTCCATATGCAAATATGCATAAAATACTGCATGTCATCTCAGGGAGTTCTTGAAACTAGAATTAAAAACTTCCGCCTTGATTTCTCATCCTTCCGTCTGTGCCAGAAATTCAGGCTTGCATTCATGGTTTGGGCAATTCCTACCACACATGAGCTGAGGGGAACTTCCATTTTTCATTCCTCCCGCACTGAATTCTCCTGGAATCCCTTTACACCAAAGTAGGACACATGCTATACACAGATGCCACTGAGATGTGGCATCCCAGTGAGATGTGATCTTCAACTTTGCTGAAGGGTGTGATTCCCCTGTCCCGGGGTGAATTCTTTAATGCCCTCCCCCATAACTATTTATTTCTATGTTCTTGTACATCCCCATGCCAAAAAAAAAAAAAAAAAATCTGTAATTTTTGTTGCTTTTAGTTCTAGAAGTATGTTCCATTTCCTTCTATTTAAATAAATCTTGATTGTCACTTCAAAATTGACTTAAATTATAAAAGTAGTACAATTTATCACGAAATAGTCAGTCTAGAAGTGTAGGTAGTATGAAATCATGTGGAAAATCTTCCCATGTGTCACTCTTCAATCTTAAAATTTGAGTGTATTTTTCCAGAACTTTATCCATGCTAAAAAAAAAAAAAAAAAAATCTGTAATTTTTGTTGCTTTTAGTTTTAGAAGTATGTTTCATTTCCTTCTATTTAAATAAATCTTGATTGCCACTTCAAAATTGATTTAAATTATAAAAGTAGTACAACTTATCAAGAAATAGTCAGTCTAGAAGTGTAGGTAGTATGAAATCATGTGGAAAATCTTCCCATGTGTCACTCTTCAATCTTAAAATTTGAGTGTATTTTTCCAGAACTTTATCCATGTTATAAACCAGCATACTTCCGTGAACTCAAACATAACGATATGTGAATTTATTATTATATTAATAGTATGAAACTTATTGCTTTATACTCACTGCTTTGCTCTATAATACCATGTGCATATCAAGTAGAAGTTTACTGCAAATGTAAGGTAAATTTTTACTTTCCCAACAAGTGGATCCAATATTTTTGGAAGGTGGCCAGCTTTAGTGTACAAACATTTAGAGAGATATATATAAAATAGTCAATGTCTGCTTATAATGTTGACTTAATTTTGGAATGATACATTCTTTAAATGAAACATTGTATGAAATAACACTTTGTTCCCACTCTCCAATTTCATGAAACTGAAACATTTCAGATGTATCTTGAACATAAATATTTGTGATCATTCAAGTTAGTTTTGGAGTCTTGCAACTTAACTTTTTGAAGCATTTTATCTTCAACTCCACCTAATTGTTGGAAATGCCATTACAGAAAATGTATTCCAAACCATAAGAACTCATTCACAAACTACTAGAACAAAAATTTTTTATTATGAGGATTATTTCCACTTATCTAATAGGCCAGCAGTTATCGAAGTGTGATTCTGAGCCAGCAGCATCAGCATCACCTGGAAACTTACCAAAAATGCAAAATGCCAGACCTGGCATTTATCTGACCTATGAATTAGAAACTTCGAGGGTGGGGCCAAGTAATCTGCATTTTAACAAATCCTCTAGATGCTTCTGAGGCACACTGAAGTTTGAGAACCACTACAGTAGATATTTATTTCCATTTTCCATATTTACTTATAGCACTGCTTTTAAAATTAATATTTTTAAACTTTATAAACAGTTTCAAACACTTGTATCTGTGAATGTATATACACAGAAAGAAACAACTAACTCTACTTCTACTTCTCTACTACTTGGACTTCTTTGAAACTGTTTTATCGATTATGTCAGGTGAGCTTAACAAGACAGCATAAATGGCATTGATTAAAATTATTGAAAACTATATCCTCCAAACAGCATTTCTTGCTTCAAACAGGATAATTGAGATAACATTCTGTAATATGATTTTAAGAGATCTCAAACATAAAGTAATTGTATCTTTTTTGAGGAATAACTTTTGGAAAACAATATTTCCTTACAATTATGCATATATACTACTTCCATAGCTTCATAACATTTACCACTGTTGAGAATTTACACGTATGGATTGAAACTAGGTCCTGGTTATGGCAACTTACCAGAGTCTCCCAGGTCATACAGGAAAGATGAAATAGGATATAATGTTCACTATCCCCATTTAGAATCAACATATAAGGGCTTTGACCCTGCTTCATGACACCTGCTTCCTCTGCAGGACTGTCTGTTGTTCTTCCACTGTTCCAATGCTGGAAGGTTGAGTCTCTGGTCATAAGCTCTGGACTTGGCTCTGACAAGAGATCCTTGTACTGAATCCTATCCACAGTGATGATCTAGGCAGCCACCGGGGGGAGAGGAACACTATAAGGTGACTAAGGAACAATCACAGATACCACCTAGATGCTACTATAATGGAGGCTATGGTATTCCACTCAGATGCCCCATTTAGGACCAAGGCACTCATTGCCCCAGCTGCCAGGAATGTTTGCCAGCCATGCTTCATAGCTCAATCCCACTACAGGAATTGGCCTCAACCAAAGAAACTTCCTTTACCCACACTTATACCCTCCACAGGGACAACCTATATTCAAAGACTGGTCAATGTGAGGGTACAAAGACTCAATACTCTTGCCTCCATTTATGACAACTCTGAAAGTCCATCCCAGCCCCAGAGATCCCCATGGGGTCAACTAGGTATTCCAACAGCATCACAGCTCAGCTTTTCCCACTGCCAATCTGGCTGCCCTCTCTCCCTCACAGGTATTCCCCAAAGCACTCCCAATACATTACCTACTTGCAAATCTCTGTCCCAGATCTGTTTCCCAGAGAAACTGACATAAGACAGGAACTGTGGCCTCCTGCCCATACTGTCTCTCTTCTCAAAAAGTGTTGGGGGGAGATTTAATTTATACAGATTACATAATTTTATATTAAATAATCTGTTGCATCAAATAATTCCATGATAAATGTAAGTATTCTGTGAAGGTTACCTTTGTCAGTTTCTACATTTTTAGATTAAATCCAATTGATGTGGTATTTTATTACAGGTTTTAGACCCCAGTTGTTTGGTTACTACCTTTGTGTCTGGAATTTATTCCTTCTGGTGGATTCTTGGTCTCCCTGACTTCAAGAATGAAGCCACAGACCTCTGTGGTGAGTGTTACAGCTCTTAAAGATGGTGTGTCCAGAGTTTGTTCCTTCAGATGTTCAGATGTGTCCAGAGTTTCTTCCTTCCAGTGGGTTCGTGGTCTCGCTGACTTCAAGAATGAAGCCGCGGACCTTTGCAGTGTTACAGCTCTTAAGTGTCACAGGTCCAGAGTTGTTTGCTCCTGCTGGTGGGTTCATGGTCTCACTGACTTCAGGAATGAAGCCACAGACCCTGGCGGTGAGTGTTACAGCTCATAAAGGTAGTGTGGACCCAAAGAGTAGGCAGCAGCAAGATTTACTGTCAAGAACGAAAGAAAAAAGCTCCCACAGCATGGAAGGGGACCCATGGAAGGTTGCCACTGGGGGCTTGGGTGGCCAGTTTTTATTTCCTTATTTGGCCCCACCCACAACCTGCTGATTGGTCCACTTTACCGAGTGCTGATTGGTCCATTTTACAGAGTACTGATTGGTCCATTTGATAGAGTGCTGATTGGTGCGTTTACAATCCTTTAGCTAGACACAGAGTGCTGATTGGTGCGTTTTTACAGAGTGCTGATTGGCACGTTTATAATCCTTTAGCTAGACACAGAGCACTGATTGGTGCGTTTCTGCAGAATGCTGATTGGTGCATTTATAATCCTTTAGCTAGACACAGCGCTGATTGGTGCGTTTACAATCCTCTAGCCAGACAGAAAAGTTCTCCAAGTCCTCACTCAACCCAGGAAGTCCAGTTGGCTTCACCTCTCACCCTCATACACTTTTTAATCCAAATGTTGAATATTATTCTAATATATGGATATACTACAATCTATTTAACTAATTCACTATTAATATAAGTATTTTTAGATTAGATTTAATATTATGGAAGTAATTTCTACATATGATTTGAAAAGAGTAATTACATAGTAGAATATATGTAATATCTCCTTTACTGCCTCCCCAAGTTCTAGTTCCCAAAAATGATCACTTTAATGTATGTAGTTTTTGATCTTTAGGGACTGCCATTACAATTCTAAATAATATAAATGCACTTTTTTTCAGTTTATCAATTTGGATAATATTTGTTGATATCTCTTATGAAAGAGGACTACTTTGTTTTATCAGTCACTTCCTCATTTTATTTAGATATATTATTACATGTAGTTGTACTGAATCCTCAAATTCTTGATTCACCATTGTAAGACATTATTAACTTTTGACTATAATAATAGTAAGTAGTATGACTAGACCTGAAGTTAAATATTTTCCTTCCTCTTAAAAGAAAGAAACATCTATGCATTTAAATCTTCTGAAGAATTTCCTTAGCTGCCTTTATTTATTGTATCCTATTTCATCTTTCCTGTATGACTTGGGAGACTCTGGTGTGATGAATCACCAGTTGAGTTGTGAAGTGAAAGGATCTGATATACATTTTTATTTTATTTATTTATTTATTTAGAGATGGAGTCTTGGTCTGTCACTCAGGCTGGAGTGCAGTGGCATGATCTCAGCTCACTGCAACCTCTGCCTCCCAGGCTCAAGTGATTCTCCTGTCTCAGCCTCCGGAGTAGCTGGGACTACAGGTGTGTGCCACCACACCTGGTAAAATTTTGAATTTTTAGTAGAGACAGGGTTTCACCACGTTGGCAAGGCTGGTCTCAAACTCCCGACCTCAGGCGATCCACCTGCCTCAGCCTCCTGAAGTGCTGGGATTATAGGCGTGAGCCACCACGCATGGCCCTGATATACATTTTTAAAGGATAACTGTGACTGTTTGGAAAACAGATGGTAAAACAAGAATTCCAGTTAGAAAAATATTGCACTGGTCCACTCTAAAATGGGAGAGGTAGACGTGGTCAATAGTCAGACCTAGATACATTTTGAAGGTTAAACTGATGGCCTTGGTGTGAGATTGGATACCATATTGCAAAAACAGAAGCAGAACCAAGGATGACTCTTAGATTATTGTGTTAGAAATCTGGGAGAATGATGAAGCCAACTGCTATGGTTTGAATGTTCGTCCTTTCTAAAACTCATGTTGAGGCCAGACGCAGCGGCTCACGCCTGTAATCCCAGCACTTTGGGAGGCGGAGGCGGGCGGATCATGCGGTCAGGAGATGGAGACCATCCTGGCTAACCTGGTGAAACCCCGTCTCTACTGAAAATACAAAAATATTAGCGGGGGGTAGTGGCGGGCACCTGTAGTCCCAGCTACTAGGGAGGCTGAGGCAGGAGAATGGCATGAACCTGGGAGGTGCAGCTTGCAGTGAGCCGAGATGGCGTCACTGCACTCCAGCCTGGGTGACAGAGTCAGACTCCCTCTCTCTCTCTCTCTCACACACGCACAAAACATAAACACCTCATGTTGAAATTTAATTGCCATTTTAACAGTATTAAAAGGTGAGACCTTTAAGAGGTGATTCGGCCATGAGGGATCTACTCTCATTGGTGGAATTGGTGCCTTTATAAAAGGGTGAGTTTGAACCCCTCTTGACCTCCTCTCACCCTATCACCTTCCACCGTGAGATGACACAGGAAGGGACTTCCCAGACTACACAACTGTGAACCAATACATTTTGTTCATTATAAATTACCTAGTCTCAGGTATTCTATTATAACGTCACAAAACAGACAAAGACACCAACTAAAAAGATGTGAAAGACTGGGGAAAAGAATAATATATGAAGAGAAATATCAAGAGAGTCCTACTAGATGTCTTGAAAACACTTCGAACTTAGCACGTTTTAAAACTAAAAGTGCCTAGCACATAATAGGTCATCAATATATTTTTATTAGATGAAATGAAGGGAGAAAAAACAGAAAAAGTAAATAGAAAAGATTCAGCTATATAGAAAGCAATTCTTATTCTACTTATCTATGGCCCAGTTTTTCTTTTTCTAATTATTGATTCTATCTTAGAATTTCCTGGGGTTCACTTGGGAAAAACTATTCATAGCTTTTATTTTCATTGTTGGTCTCTCTAGTTTCCTTATCAGTTCCAACCTGTCTGCTTTGTGTCTTCCATGAGGTCCTTAATGTCCCTGACTTGTTGATGTTGCTCTTTCTTTTCTTGCAGCACAGTTATGACTTCATTCTTTTTATATTGACTTTATGTCATTTGCATAATACTTTGGAGAAAAGGAGAGATGAAAGTGGGTACTTAGCACACTACCTTGAACTAAAGGACTCCAAAAATAATGTTTAAAGTTGGTAAGAATTACTTCAACAAAATTTTAAATATCTAGATTGTGTAAGTATTATGTTGCAAATTTATCATTTTAAAATAGCATTTATGCTAGGTGGAAAACAATGTATTAGAAAGAAGAAAAAGGATATCTAGTTCCTTATTGCAGGAGTTTGTAATATTTTTAAAATGACAAATTAAAATAAATATATATAAAGGAATATGAAAATAGTCTATTAATTATACAATAATCCAAAAAATAATGTCACACCAAATTCAAAAACTGCAACAAAAAATATATGCAATAACAAGGATTTCTGTCTTACATTTTGTTTTTCATTTGCTTTCTTTTCTTTCTATATGTGAGAAGCACTGAGTCAAGAACGAATGTGTCATTTCTGTTTCTTAATTGGTGAAAAAATTCAGAGAAGTGAGATTTTATAGATATTATCAAAAGCTGATATTTACTGTCCCTCTTCCACCTGATCTAAAAAGGATAACACAATAGCAGACTCCATTGCATATTCTGTATGTTGCAGTAATATTCAATGAAAATACCATTTCATTATCCACTTTGCCTCTTCAACATCCTATACCACCAAGAAAATCTCTTTGCACAGAATGGTTTTAGAATAAATATAATTGATTGACAAACTTAGAAGAAATGGCAAATACTTTAAACCATTCCCTCATTTCCATTTTTTAAAATTATAGCTTATTGAGCTTCTCTGAAGTCAAAGCAGCTGGGGAAGTATGCAGGAGTTTGAGGGCAGGCCAACAACCTAATCCAAAACATTACATATGCCTAGAATAGATGTAAAATGCATTGCAACAGAATACAGACATGGCTACTCCTACTCACATGCAAGGGGAAATGTGAAATAAAACTTACTATGAACTGATTATCTTCCTTCCTTTCCTGAATATAGGTTTTCTAAATTTCAAGCTATGAGTAATGACAAAGGAATGAGATAAACTCTATGTTGTCTGCATCTAACCATCTGCTTTTCAAAGATATGTTTTAAAAGAACACATAGGGACAAAGCAATCAGAATCTCTTCTACTGCAAACATTCTTTAAATTTCTTTAAAAAGATTGTCCTTAAATAGAAAGAATCTGGGATGAAAATAAATCTTGAATGTTTAGTCATCCATTTGACCATGAAAACAAAGCATTGAGACATTTTTAATAAAAATGCCATATCAGTTGGGATTTGAACCTAATGTTTTTGAAATATAAGGTACTTAAAACTGTTTATAGTGCTCTTTTTATTTGTTTTAATGAGACTGATTCCACATATCTAGCATTTCTAAAAAGCTAGTCATGGAGAAATGAAATTTTGACACTTCTAGTTCTATAAAGCACACACACACACCACACACACATACACATGCACTCACACAAATGACAACTTTGCAGCTATTTACAGATAAATGTTAAAATTTAAACACATTTTTTTCTAGCAGTCGTGTCTTCTAAATATATAGCACATTATCTGAGTATTCCAATAATTACATAGCTCTCCTTTCTGTGTCTGGTTTAATTAGCTCTTATTTTTCCTATTAATGAAGTAAATCAGAATCATAGATAAACCAAAATACGGTTGTGTGATGGGCTGCATATATGATGGTAGTCCCATAAGATTATAACAGAGTTGAAAAATCCCTATTGCCTAGTGATGTAGTAGCCATCATAATGTCATAGCACAATGCATTATTTATGTTTGTGGTAATGCTGGTATAAAAAAACCTACTGCACTACCAGTTACATAAAACCATAGCATACACAGTTACGTACAGTACATAATACTTGATAATAAATGCCCGTGTTACTGGTTTATGTGCTTACCATACTTTTTATCATTATTCTAGAGGTACCCCTTCTACTTATTAAAAACAAAAAGTTAACCACAAAAACACCTCAGGTAGGAAGCATTCCAGAAGAAGGCATTGTTATCACAGGAGATGATAGTTTCATGAATATTATTGCCGCTAAAGACCTTCCAGTGGAACACAATGTGAAAGTGGGAGACAAAGAGTGACACTGGTGATCCTGACCCTGTGTAGGCTAATGTGTGTGTTTGTGTCTTAGTTTTTAACAAAAGAAGTTTAACAAGTCAAAAATAAATAAATAAATAAATAAAATAGAAAATTTTAAATAGAAGAAAGTTTATATAATAAAAACATAAAGAAAAAATATTTTTGTCCAAGCTATATACAATGTGTTCATGTTTTAAGCTAAGTACAATTACAAGAGTCAAAAAGTTAAAAAGATAAAATTTCACAAAGCAGAAAAGTTACAGTAAGTTATTACTGAAAAAAGGAAAAAAATATATAAATGTAGTACAGCCTAAGCACACAGTGTATATAAAGTCTACATTAGTGGCCAGGTGTGGTGGCTCACACCTGTATTCCCAGCACTTTGGGAGGCCAAGGTGGGTGGATCACCTGAGATCAGGAGTTCGAGACCAGCCTGACCAGTATGGTGAAACTCTGTCTCTACTAAAAATACAAAAATTAGCTGGGCATGGTGGCAGGTGCCTTTAATCCCAGCCAATCAGGAGGCTGAGGCTGGAGAATTGCCTGAACCCAAGAGGAGGAGGTTTCAGTGAGTCAATTTCACACCACTGCACTCCAGCCTGGGCGACAGAGCGAGACTCCATTGCAAAAGAAAAAAAAAAACAAAAACAAAAAAACAAGTCTACATTAGTATACAGTATGTCCCAGGCCTTCACGTTTACTTACTACTCACTCACTGACTTATCCATAGCATCTTAAAATTTTCCTGCAAGCTCCATTCATGATAGGGGCCCTATCCAAGTGTCCATCTTTTATCTTGATATATTTAAACACACAAATACTTAACATTGTGTACTATTGCCTACAGTATTTAGTATAGTAACATTCTACACAGATTTGTAGCCTAGGAGCAATAGGCTATACCAGATAGCCTAGGGTGTAGTAGGCGATACCATCTAGGTTTGTGTAAGTACCCTCCATGATTTTTGCATAACAAGGTAACTGTCTAACAGCACATTTCTAAGAACGTATCCACATGACTGCAGTATACAACTAGAGTATACATGACTATAGTATACAACTCTCATCCCTCTGCCACCCAAAAAAGTCCACGAAACTTTTGTTGGAATATAATTCCATCCCCTAGTATTGAGAGAAATAATGTAATATGGTTAGAAATAGGTACTTGGAATCCTATCTCCTGGGATCCATTTCCAGCCCTCACTATGTTTGACCCTGTGATCTTGGAAAAGTTTCCTAATGTGCCTAAGCCCTAGTTTCCTCATCCACAAAACTGGAGATACTGATTGATATCTACCCAATAGTGTGGTTGTGGATCTTAAATTGGTTGATGTATATAAAGTACTTTGAACAGATTCTAGCACATGGTAAGTGCTTAATAAATGCTAGCTGGTAGTAGTAGACATAGAGGTACTAGAATTCTGTAAATGAATTTTTTTTACATTATAAAATCACTAAGAGGAAGACTGAATCAGGGGGCTCTAAGGAACAATATTTACCATGAGTGTATCTTAGAGAATAATATCCCTATAATTTAAATGTCGACAATATTCTCACAATTAGAATGTCTTGCTCTTCCTTGAGACAGATGTAGGTATCACACCACAGTGTTCACCATAAAGACTCAAAACCCTGTTAGATACAAAGACAGTTCAATTAAATAAGACATATATCTTATTTATATGTGAAAATAGTCTAATAGTTATACATCTATATTATACACATGTACAATTATACATATATATTATAAATATATACACATATATATTTCATAGAGTATATACCCAGAAAGCAGGAATATGTTTTAATTAAAAAGGAGCAATCAGAGAAGAAGAAGGAACATGAAAATATGTATACTTAAATGTTAAAAATTCAGTGGATCAGAGATGCAGAACTGCTGAGAGTTGTGAGAATGGGTATAAACTATTAAAAATCAAAAAATTTCATGGTTTAGCAACAATCTGGCTTAATGTTAAAGAATCTCTTTCACTAAAAACTAGGAAGCCTGGATGCTTAAACAGCAAAAACCAACCAAGGAGAGAATGACTGTAACAACTTTAGGCCAGTTATTTTATCATTCCTGTATCTCTCTCTGCTTGGAAGATGAACTCAAGGAATTTTAGCAAAAGAAAGAGACGAGAGAGCCCCTGCATAATTTTTCTCCATCTTTCTAACCTGACTTAATTTGGAAGTAGGAAATATTAAATGATAATGACAAGCTAAAAGATAATTTAAAGACTCCCCCTATATAAATATGTAATGAGCAATGAACTAAACCTATTCTGTCCCATCAGTGGCTGTTTCAAAGAACAGAACCTGAGGGTCGAAGTGACAGCTTCCTTCATAATGAGGCAGCAGTTGAGGGAGAAAGGCTGCAGGGATTCTAGGCTAAGGTGCTCAGCTGCCAAACAATGGCAGAGGTGCCCATTGCAACTGACCCCCGAACACCCCAGCTCTTAAGAAAAGTAGTTCCAGAATTATTGCTTGATCACAGTTAATTAAAAGAGCGAGAATAAGTGGTATTGAAAAGATACTAGATTAAGCCTCACTTTTTGTTTCTTTTAAATACTGCTGTTTTAATATGTTCTTATTTATCAACTTCATGTAGCAGAGTGTTAACAGTATCCATTCCATAGATCTCTTTTTTTATTGTTTACCTCTGTCTGCCTTTAATATGTTTCCATCTTTCAACTTTGTTAAAGCTCAATTGACATTCCACCACAAAGTGCCTTCTTCACCTTGCATCAATTCCTTCAATATGTAGAAATCAGCCTGAAGCCAGTAATAAGCCTAAAGGGGGCATTTCTTGCCAATACAGTATGATTTTAGTGACAGCTCATAAGATTTGGAACTGAAGTAACTTAGCTATTCATCATATTAGGTCAAGACTCTAAAGCCAGAAGGGATGAAGAGAGGTATGCAAGGTCACATGGCTAGCTCGTGACAGGTTTTAGACTAGAACCAGATTTCCTAATACCTAAACTTATGTGCTTCCCAGGGTACCACCAAACCACACAACCATTCCTGGGGAATAGGAATGAGGAGGAGATGAAAGAATTTGGCTCTGCAACCTGCTATGGATCTTACCTAGATTGCATGCTGCTTCTGCTGAGGAGTCTGCAACCAAAGACATGTATCTACTTGACTCTTGACCACTTTGCACAGTTATGTAGGATTATAATTAGTGAAAATGTTTTTAGAATGTATATCAAATGCAATTTCTGTGTCCTCCAACCCCAGAAATTTGCTTGGTTCTGCCGTCTTCCTAAATCTTCTGCCATGCGCTCGATGTAGAGCTTCAACCCCTACCACCATTGCCTAACTTCTGAGCATTGTCAGTGTCTCACTCTCCTCAAAAAAAGAAGCAGGCTCTGGCTAGTCCTCCATGTGCCCAGTGCAGCAAGAGCTACAGCATTTCCAACTCTCACACTCTACCAAGTTGGAACCAAAGAGGCTTGTGCTCCTCTGACCATTTCTGGACTCAGTTGAAACGTCTTTGTGTGGCAAATGGAATCCAGCCCCCACCAGCACTAACATCCAATGGGTTCACAGAATCCCTGATTCTTCAACATGGCATCCCCACAACATGTCTTCAGACCACAAGATTTAAAATATGTGTGTGTGCGTGCGTGTGGGTGTAAGACAATGGGTTCATGACTATGAGAGCATTGCTAGAAGTATTGCCTGATAAAAGTGAGATAGTCTCTGAAAAGCTCAACTAGAGCACTAGCTTGGGGCAAACCCATCTCAGAATTGCAGCACTGTCTTTCAAGATGCAGTACCTGTATTTAAACAAGGACCAATACATGGTACTATCTTCTCAACAGTTGGAATGCTTGGGAATTAGGTGACACTCTGCACCACCATTCCCAGTGACCCACTTACAAAAATGTATGCTTTCACATGCTAAAAACCTAAGATCTGGAGGTTGAAAATCCTGGACCCACGAATGGGCGGTTACTATTTCTCCCAGAGGACATATTGTGTCTACTAATTTGTAAGCTGTGACAACCACTTGACCACATTGAACTCCTTATGTCAGTGGACAAGCAGGGCAGGAAAAAAAAAAAAAAAAAAAAAAAAAAAAAAAAAAAAAAAAAAAAAAAAAAAAAAAAGAGTTACAGTACTTTGTGAGCTAATCAACCCTAATTACAATAGCAAGCTAGGATTGTAACACAATCGGGGCAGGGAGGAGTGTCTAAAACCTAGGGAATTCACTGTGTTCTCTTAGTATTTTCATGCCCAGTGCAACTGTCAGTGGGCAAGCAGTAACCATATCCTAACAAAAGAAATGCAATTAAGAACTCAGACCTTTAAGAAATCCTTGAGAAAGATGCTGAATATCAATTATAGCAGCAGGATAAGCAACAACAGAAGGCACTGTAGTCTGACTTAGAGATTGTTGATTTTTCAGATTGCAATAGGTCACCATCTTAAAAGATGATTTATGATTGGCTGGATTTGTATCTCCCTTTTGAGGGTGAAATGAGAATCCCTTGTTCTTACAAAGATGGAAACCCCACTATAAACTATCACAAGAGGGTATGAGCAAATCTGAATGCTGCAAGGGGAGGACTATACAAGACCCAATTTATGTGTTTCCCAGATTTGCACGGACTCACCTGCCTTCTGATCCCTCGGCTGTTAGGGGAAACTTGTTGCCTTACCTTCTAACACTACCAGCTGTCTCTGCCACCTCTCAGGATTTGGGTAGGCTGTGCCAGCTGCTATTATACCCACTGAGGAAGGAGCTGTCACAGTTCCAGACCCCAAGCCCAACTCAGGATTCTGGCTTCTCCAACTATTCCACCAACTATTCCATACTCAGATGAAGTGTCATGCCAAGGGATGTAGGATCTGGCTTCTGCACGGACTGTCCAAAGGGGTCAGGTGACAAAATCCAGAAGTGTAGGAGAAGATAGTGAGAAGCTAACAGATTCCCCTCTTCTCCTCCCTCTTCTAGACTGTGCCAAAGTACTGTGATTCCGTACAGCTTTTCTCATCCACATGATCAAACTGGCTGTGTTTTTTCATGAAGTCATGCCAGTTTGCTAATGAGCCACCTCGTATTTCCTGTCCCTCCTTCTCTGCCTCCCCATCCTTCTTCCCTCACTATTGCCATCCTGGGATTATGCTTCCTAGTAAAGTATTATCATGGAAAGTTCTGCCTTGGGCTATGTTTTCTGGAGAGCCCTGGCTAAGGCATAAATATTTTGAGTCACTCCTCCAAAAGAAGTACTCCAAAAATCAAGAACACATTCTATGTGCTCCTTTCCCTGACTTTACCACAAAAAGGAGTATAGCATTATCTAAGGATTCTATTTCAATCGATAGTCTTGATTTACACTTTCAATAAAATAAAAAGTTAGTGTGTCTCAAATGTTATTTGTTCTCCATAATTCTCTGATATGCATTCTATTAAAATTTTTGTGTAAGCGTACTTGAAAGTGTTTTCCTGGCCGGGCGCAGTGGCTCAAGCCTGTAATCCCAGCACTTTGGGAGGCCGAGACGGGCGGATCACGAGGTCAGGAGATCAAGACCATCCTGGCTAACACGGTGAAACCCCGTCTCTACTAAAAAAACAAAAAACTAGCAGGGCGAGGTGGCGGGCGCCTGTAGTCCCAGCTACTCGGGAGGCTGAGGGAGGAGAATGGAGTAAACCCAGGAGGCGGAGCTTGCAGTGAGCTGAGATGCAGCCACTGCACTCCAGCCTGGGCGACAGAGTGAGACTCCGTCTCAAAAAAAAAAAAAAAAAAAAAGAAAGTGTTTTCCTTCTAGCTTACTTTACCAAGCATCTTCTTATAACTTTTAATTGGCAACACATTGTTTAAGCTTGAAATATTTGTGCACTTTAAACAAGGTTTGATAGCACATTGTTACGATAAATATATTTTTGAGTATCTATCAATAATTTCAAGTTTTAAAAGGGAAGTGTGTTGTTCTTAAAAATGCGGAGTATGAGTACATGTAAGAATAGAATATTTAATATTTTTGTAATTCCTCCTCTGTTGAAAATGAGCACATAAGACATATTTTTGGAGGATAAAATATAAAAAGCAGTGATAGCTGTTGAAATACTGATCCATCACCTCTAGATGACTGAGTAGAGAAAAAGTCACACCATCAAAAGGAGAAAATTGATCCATTAGCAGAAAAGACTGAAAGACTATCAAATTACAAATAACGAATTTACAAGAAAAATCTAGAGGTTTTGTTTCAATATGTTAAATGGAAGCTTTCAGATATATTTACTAATTAAACACAATGGTAGTGATATGGTAAAAATGAATTACGTCTTCATTAATAGAATGTTGAGAGCGTCCAGGGAGACTTCCTAGATCCTAAAGGGGGTCATTGTAGATATTCAGTCTGCACTTGAGGACCGGGTGTTCAAACCACAGGATCTTGTCATAAGTCATTACAACCAAGCAGAGTAAATGAAGAATTCACAAGGGTGCAGGCTCTCAAAAGAAGGAAAATATTAGGCTCTTCTGCTTTGTAAAATACATCTTCTGTTGGATTTTTAAAAGTTGTTTCCTAAAATGTAGCAGAAAGCTAAAAAGTGCTTTCATGAAGCAGATTCAAACACAACAAAAGGAAACACACAATTCAGAAAGCATCAGTCGAAGTCTCAGCATAGAGGTGGTGATTCTTACCAATTACAAATTAGAGACTTAAGACTTAGTGAACAGATGTCTACCACTTTGGGAAGTAGCTCATCCACCTTGTTTTCCTCTGGGGAAAGTGGGGTGGACTATGGTATGTGCTCTCCTTTTCAGGTTTGACCCAATGGCCTTTGAGAAAGTCACCAATCTAAGAATGTGAATTTCATTTTTGTCAATTCATTTCATTTGTATGAGGCAGCCATAGCAAAAACTTTCAAAACTGTTCTAAATGTGATCAGTTTCAGAAAAAGGTGACTCCTTAGCTTTAATCAAGTAAAAGTACAGAAGCCCACACATCTTTTTCAGAAAATCAGGTCCCTCTGATCTATATGATTGGCAAATATGGTTTATAAAGTATTTAGAAAATCATGCTTTTTTATAAAACGTTGTTTTTATATTTAAAATGTGTTTGAAGGGTAGAAAGAAAAAAGTAACTTTGAAATCAGTGGTCTACTTGCTTCAGTAAAGAAAACAATTTTATCTTTAGGAGATAATGATTAGGAGGGGAAAGGAAGAAAAAAGAGAGGAACTGAGTAGGGTGGTTGCCTTGGCCAGAATAAAAATAGAAATAGTCTGTGATAGAAGCTTAGAAATGTAACTATTGCTGATTGGAAGTTTGGCATCATAGGGAGACAGGAGAGAAAAAGAGAGAGAAGGAATAGTATATTTTCTATTTTTATCTGAAATAGGCAACATCAAGCAGTAGCCCTTCTAAAGACTGCTATAAACCAGCTTCCTAGGCTGTGAACTCCTGGAGAACAAAGCCTGTCTTCTTTATATCTTCATCCTCAGCCCATTGCACAGTATGTGGCATATAGAAGGCTGATGATAGATGTTTATTGAATGAATAAATGACTGTGCAGCTATTTAGTGAGAGGGAAGCACAACTAAGCATGATATAGAAATGTCAGGAAGTTAGCACACAGAGGAAGTTATGTGTCAGTGATTGCCACATACGGAGCAGCAGAGAAGCAGCATGGTTTGAGAGGGCCCTTGTCTTTTATCTACTGTCCTTGCCATTTGACTTTTATGAGATTCCTGATGAAAACCTCCTTGTGCTAAGTGAAAGGTTACTTCGTAAACTTTATATTTTAGTCACTGCTGAAACCTAAAACTCTTTCTTGAAATATTATATTAACTTCTGAAATGTTACCATTAGAGGCTAGGACATCCATGCCCCACCAGTATATTCATGCCTCACTCTTCTTTCCCTGTTTGCTTTATGAGTAGCTCTGTTTGACCCCTATATCAGAGATATGTATATTCAGAATCACATTCACTTTATTTACTTGCACAGCTCACAAACTCATTGCACCCATTTGATTGAATAGCTTGGGAATGTATTCTAGTCACATTTTATGTTTATAATTTAAAAAAAAAATACTGGCTCAAATCCCAATATGTAGAGATAAATCTTCCTCATCTACCACAAAATGTATTTAGTGGCTATTTGTTGGGATGTTTTAATGTCCCCAAACACCAATTCAGAACAGAACACAGACTAAGTCATTACTTAAAACACAGTTACATTTTCAATTGAACATTTACGTGACCTTGTGAATTTCTGTTTTCTCCAAGTGACATTCACATTAAGTTTACTATTTAACACACCAGCATGGGAATCTCCTGAATGCAAGCATGAAAAAGCACTGCTCACACTACTGGACACTCTCCATGATGACCCCTTAGCACAAGTGTGCCCACTACAAGAGCACATGCCAGTTAGCACACGCAGGGGCATACAGACGCAAGTCCTTTTCAGCTGACTCCTGAACTGGCTGATATCTTGGATTGACACACAATCCTGTTAATCCTATTTCTGACTTGGTTATTCCCCTGTTTATGGCCCCATCTTTCCATTTTGACAAAATACCGCTATAAAGAAAGCCCTTTTATTTCTACCCCCAACAGAATCTTTGGGCCCATATACCACCCTGGGGGCTGGGGGAAGTTTCACCACCTTGCAGAAATAATTCATATGATATTTTGACTTACAAGGGAATACTCCATACAAATCTTACATGTATTAACGTATTAATAGATTATGTTAACCACAGACTTCCTCTGTATGACAAATTATCAACCAAATAGTTATATGAGATGCATCCTTTCAACACTCACCTTTAGACAGTTTCATTAACTATCATAACCATAAAACTGTATATACATATATATTTATATATATATATATATATATATATTTTATACACACACACACACACACACACACACACACACACACAGCTGTGACCTTGCTGTTGTTATAGGATTAGCAGACCCTAACCCAAGCAGTGACTTCACAGCACAACTACTGCAGTCATGTGTCCACTCGTGAGCCTAATCTCCCTTGGAAGTTCCCTTTTACTTCATCTTGACCTGCTCAATGTCATTGCTCTACTGACACCTACTTATCCTCTCAAGGACGGACTACCCTATCAAAGCTAATATACATCAAGGTGCTAATGCTAGTAAAGCTTATTATAAAACCAGACCTAAAGTTTCTCCATTCTAATAATGAACAATTATTTATTAATGGCAAAATCTCTGTCATTAACAAAAAGATTATGAGGAGATATTCCAGATAGGAGACCCTTCTCATGGGGCTCTACCTACCTCCTCTGTATAAAATGTTCCTACCTCCTATTATCAGTCCCAGCTTTCCAAGGTGTACTTTATCTATATAACTCAACTCTATGCATCCCTGGAAAACACTAATTGAGTGATAGTCTTTCCTATTCCTGCCATTATTAATTTTTTAATCAAGGGCTATTGTTTCCTATTAACCAAATGTCAATTTAAACCACTCAATAAAATGGATATAACATTATTCTAGGATGTGCATTCAATAAAATAGCTCTTGACCCATACAGTCAAGTATTTCATGAAACAAAGCCTGTGATTTAATTGAATAAAATTTTAGCAAATTGCATTTATTTATTTATATGCCACAATGTGATCAAGCAATGTTATTAAACTAAAAGGCCTCTTCCCAGATTTGACATTCTTACTACAGGCCACAATATATCTCAAGAAAAAACAGTAAACTTTCTTCAGTAGAGCAGAAAAAAAAAATCTTGATTAGTAAGAGTGACTTAAATAGCAAAACCCATGTTTAGCCAGAGTATAAAATGTTCCAGTCTCAAAAGTAATTATCCTAAAAGTAATGGTGAATAAAATTGAGTTTAAATGCAATCTTCAAAGTGCATTATCTATCCTAAATTTGATAAAAAGAAAAACTGACACTTGCTAGTTTTCACATCATCTCCTGGTATGTATGATTATTTGCCTCTGTGCCTGCTCCTCCCTCTGCACCACTGTCCTTGATCAATTGGCAAGGGTCTTTCAAGACCCTGTTCAAATACCAGTTCTTCAATGAAGTTTTTCCAAACTATGGTGGGACATTAAAGATGGGCTAATAGGGATAATTATGTGCTTCATGATGTACATGTGATACAGTAGGAAATACCTATCTCACTTACAAAATAGTATTGGGAAAAGACTAGAACCTTCATCTACTCAAACTCCTCAATATAATAAATAGTTTATAGGAGCCATATGGAATAGAAAAAACAGTTAAATGACACCCCAAAGAAGCACTTAGCCAAATCCAGAATGCGGGGCATTCTCCAGGATATATTAGTGGATTTTTTCTTTTTTAAAAAAACATCAGGTTAGGTGGACAATTGTAGAAGAAAAGATACTGAAGAGACATAACAACCAAGCATAACTGGTGGACCTTTTTTTTTTGGTCGTGATTCCAACAAAACACTCTAAAAAGACATACATGAGACAATTTGAGAAATTTGAATGTGGACTGGATATTAGATGCTATTAAAAAAAATGACAGTTAATTAGTTGGATGTTAGATGGCATTTACGTAAAAAACATACTTTTCAGTTAAGAGATTCTTGTTAAGTGAAATGACATAGAATTTGTTTTAAAATACTTAAGCAAATAATAATAATAATAATAAGGGATTAGATGATAGTTGAAATAAGATTGACAAAACAATGGTAATTACTGAGGTTGCTGATAGGTATATAAAGGTTTATTAAATAACATTCTCTACTTTTGTGTATCTTCGAAATTTTACATAATAAAACGGTTTAAAAGCTGAAAGGCTATAGTGGGGGAAAAGCCACAGGACTCTTTTTATACAATGGTGAACCAGAGCCCCACAAGAGTTTTTATTCTCAAGTAGGAAAAACAATAAGCAAAATTTTTTTACAAATATAAAATATTACAATTTGTTAGTGCTACAGAAGAAAAGTATAGTGTGTCATGAGAGTGTGCAATCAAGATTATGCTTGGCTGCCTGAGGGTCTCTGCATGCTTCTCAACATTCAACCCAGACATCACACCAGCTCTCTGAGTTATCTCGTCCTCGCTAGGATATCTGGTTATCCTCTCCTTTTCCCTTCGCTTATACCACATACAGTTTTATTCATAATGCCAATTACAATTTACTGCACTTATCTAATTACATGTCTTCCCAAACTACATCCACCTCTACCTCCTCCTAAGTTTTTAAAGTCCTTAATGGCAAACACATGATTTGGTCCAGGTCTCTGTTCCATGATTCAGTTAACTGTGGGCTCATGGAAATACTGGCTGATCCTACCAAAAAAAGATCCCCCTTCAAACTTTCACCTAATTGTTTTGGTATCCATTGGTAATCATTACCCAGATATATTATTAGAGCAATTTTTGGAAAACAAAAGTTTACTAAGGGCACGGAAATTTATTAGGCCCTCTGTATGACCCTACACTAAAGCCACCATGTCAGGCCAGATTCCAGGACTCAGATGGACAAAAGGACCTAATCTGGCCCCTGAAACCTCTACTTAATGACTTTATTGATTACATTCCCTTACTCATCTTTACTGCAGATTGGGTGAAGGTTCTTTTCCTGCCACTTGGAAAACTTAGTATTTGAAGTGGAGAAACCTAGATTAGAGTAAAATGAAGCCAAAACTCCTCCCAGACAACAAACTACCATCTATCTTTCTAGTGTGCCTAGGAGGTTCTGCACCTTACAGAATCTCTGCTTTACCTAGCATGATAACCAAAGGATCCATCCAGTGCTGAGATTTTGGTAACCAGTTAAGATGTTTTTAGCTAGGTACAGTGGCTCATGCCTGTGATCCCAGCACTATGGTAGGCCAAGGCAGGTGGATCGCCTGAGGTCAGGAGTTCAAGACCAGCCGGGCCAACATGGTGAAATCCTGTCTCTACCAAAGGAAAAAAAAAAATTCCACTATTTGGGAGGCTGAGGAACAAGAATCACATGAATCCGGGAGGCAGAGGTTGCAGTGAGCAGAGATCACACCATTGCACTTCAGCCTGGGCAACAAGAGCAAACCTCCATTTCAACATATATATCTATATGTTGTTAAAACTTTAATATTTTTATACATCATATATATAGATTATATATACATAGTAAAGATATGGATTTAAAGGTTTTCTATACCTCGTGGAAAAAATATGGTCCAGTTCCTAATTAAAATATATACATTATATATATTTATATGTGATTATATAAATATATATTTTTTATATATAATTATACCCAGCAGTACAGTGCATGTAGTAATTTTACTTGAGCTAAACCTAAAACATTATTAATACTGCTGGGGAAAAAAAAGGAAATTTTATTTATGAATACTTCATTGTTTTCAGGCCTGACCATTGGTCATGGATAGGAAAAATTGGGAAAGACATGATTGTGGCAGCAAGCACTACCCCTACATGCAACCTGAGATTAGAAACAAGGTAAGGACATCCATTCTCTTACCACTTTTATTCAACATTGTACTGGAGGTTCTAGAGAGTGAAATTAGGCAAGAAACAGAAAAAAAATGGCAGCTAGATTGGAAAGCAAGAAGTTAAACTCTCTTTATTTACATACAGCATGACAGTGTATGAAGAAAATCTTACAGAATCTACAAGAAAATGCCTAGAACTAAGATGTGAGTTTAGCAATGTATGGGATTCAATGTCAGTACATATAAGTCAATCATACTTCTTGTGCATTAGTAATTAACAATTAGAAAATGAATATTTTGAAATAGCATCAGAAAAAATAAAATATTTAGAGAAAGACTGGACAAAAGGCATATAAGGGCTATACAATAAAAATTACAAAACACTATTGAAAGAAATAAAAACCTACATAAATGAAAGCTATACTGTGTTCATGGATTGAAACTCTCAATCTTGTTACAGTGTCACTTATTATAAATTCACCTATATATTAAATACCATTCCATTAAAATTCTGGAAGCCTTTCTTTTAGAATTTGGCATACTGATTCTAAAATTCATGCAAAATGTGGAGGACATAGAATAGCCAGAGTAACTTTGAAAAAGCACAAAGTTGGAAGATTTATATTACCTAAGTTCCAGACTTAACATTAAAACTACATTAATCCAAAATGTGGTATTGACATAAAAACAGAGAAACAGATCAATCAGACTGAGTAAAGTATTCAAAAATGGACCCATGTATATGTGATCAGTTGATTTTCAAAAACAAAATGCAAACCATTACAGTTAAAAAAAGGATAGTCTTTAAACAAATGGTACTGGAACTATTTGGAATCCATATACAAAATGATAAACTTCATCTACACCTACCAATGTAAATAAAAATTAATTCCAAATAAATCATAGGCCTAAATGTAAAGTCTAAAACTATAAAACTTCTAGAAGAAAGCAAAGGAGAAAATGTTCATGATGCTGAATTAGGTAATGATTTCTTTCTTTTTTTTTTTTTTTTTTTGAGACGGAGTCTCGCTCTGTCGCCCAGGCTGGAGTGCAGTGTCCGGATCTCAGCTCACTGCAAGCTCCGCCTCCCGGGTTTACGCCATTCTCCTGCCTCAGCCTCCCGAGTAGCTGGGACTACAGGTGCCCGCCACCACGCCCAGCTAGTTTTTTGTATTTTTTTAGTAGAGACAGGGTTTCACTGTGTTAGACAGGATGGTCTCGATCTCCTGACCTCGTGATCCACCCGTCTCGGCCTCCCAAAGTGCTGGGATTACAGGCTTGAGCCACCGCGCCCGGCCGGTAATGATTTCTTAGATACACCAAAAGCATGACCTATAAAAGAACAAATGAATAAACTGGATTTTATTAAAATTAACATCCTCTGTTCTTTGAACAACTCTTGGAAGAGAATTAAAGTTACAGACTGAGAGAAAATATCTTAAAATCAAATATCTGAAGAAATACCTATATTAGCATGTTATTTAAAACTCACAAAACTACTCAATAAGAAAAAAAAAACAAAACTCATATGTGCAAGATATTTAAGCATTTATCCAAATAATATATATGAATGACAAATGATCCATTTGTATATAAAAAGATAATATCATTAAGTAATTAGGGAAATACAAATTAAAACTATAATGATGAGTTTCGATTTTTAAATGACAGTAGAGAAGCAAGCTAGCTCTACTCTCTCTAACTGAAAACCTAAAACAAAGCACAGTACTAAGGTTTTCACCAGCAACAATCCAGAACTCAAAGATGAGGATGAGACAGATCCTGGGGCCGCAGAGTAGTAAAATACTCAGAGCAGATAGTGAGAGTATTGGACTTTCCCCCAAGAATATTGTATACAGAAAAAAAATTCTTTAAATATGAAGAAAATATAACATTTTTCCCAGACAAAAGCTGAGATAATTCACCACCATAAGACCCATCTTACAAGAAATGCCCAATGGAATTCTTCCATCTGAAAGAAGAAAACACTAACATGCAAAAAGAAAACTTTTCAATGTATAAAACCCACTGGTAAAATTAAGTACAAGGACAAACCCAGAATACTCTATTACTGTAATCATGGAGTACAATTCATTCATAACCCTAGTATGAAATTCAAAAGACAAACCTGTCAAGAACAATAACTACAGCAACTAGTTAAGACATAGGTAACGTAAAAATACGTACATTGACACAACTAAGTCAAAATGGGGGGAGTGAAGTTAAAAGTATAGAATTTTTGTGTATTTTTGGTGTTTGTTTCTATTCCTTTGTTTGGGTTCTAAGATACGTTGTCATGTCTTTAAAATAACGTTTTATCCCTATAAGATATTTTTGTAAGCCTCATGGGTAACCACAACACAAAAACCTTCAACACATTCACTAAAAATAAATAGTAACAAATTAAAATACACTACCAGAGAAAATCACTAAATGACAAAGGAAGACAGTAAGAAGAAAAGATAGAGAGGATTCTCAACACAACTAGAAAACAGGCAACAAAATGGCAGTAGTAAGTCCTTACGAAACAATAACATTGAATGCAAAGGGTCTCATTTTTTCAGTTAAAAGGCACAAAGTGGCTGAATGGATTGAAAAAAAAAAAAAAAAAGACCCCAACTATATGCTTCCTTCAAGAAAACCACTTCTCCTACAAACATACACATAAACTGAAAGGCAAGAGTTGGAAAAAGATAATTTATTCAACTGGAAACCGAAAAGGAGCAAGAATAGCCATATTTATATTAGATTAAATAGACTGCAAATCTATGATTGTAAAAGAGACAAAGTCACCATATAATAATAAAGGGGTCAATACAGCAAGAAGATATAAAAGTTTTAAGATATTTATGCACCCAACACTGCGGCTCCCAAATACATAAGGCAAACATTAATAGAGCTAAAGGAAGTCACAGACCGCAAAACAACAATAGTAGGTTTCATAATAATAATTTGAAAAGATACTGATCTGTTCAAATATGAAGGAGAGATAAAGTTTTTCCCAGGCAAACAAAAACTGAGAGATTATAAGAAAGAAGGGAAAAAATAAAGGATAGAGGAAGGAAGGGAGGGAGGGACAAAAGGAGGGAAGATAATTTGGGTATTCTCATATACAGAATGCATAAGCTTTGCATGAGGAACACTTGAAAATTATGATAAATAAAATAAAAGATTATATAAATAAATGAAGAGCATTTCCATCCCTTAGAAGGCACATCCTAATAGTATAAAAATATTGGTTTTCCCATACTAATCTCTAAATTAATCATAATTTAAATCAAAATTCCAGTTCAATTTTCAATCAATAATTATTTTTGTGGAAGAATAAATCTAATAAATAGCATTTTTATAAGTTTAGGAATTTGAAAATGCTCTGGATGTCCCTTTGTAAGACAGTAAATTAAATGCTCGTCATGGAGTACTACCATATGGATTTTTGAAACTAGGGACTTGATGTACATATAACAATATAGTGGACCTTAAATACATAGTGCTGCAAGAAAAAACTAAGAGAAAATGAGATATATAACTCAATGCATTATGAAGCTATAAAATATACAAAAGTGGTTTGGGGTGAATGTATATGCTTTTAATTTTTTGAGTACATAGTAGGTATATATATTTTGGGGTACATGAGATGTTTTGATACAGGCATGCAATGCAAAACAGACACATTATGAAGAATGGGGTCCCCATCCCCTCAAGCATTTATCTTTTGAGTTGCAAACAATTCAAATACACTCTTCATTTTAAAATGTACAAGTATTATTGACTATAGTCATCCTCTTTAGCTATAGTAGGTCATCATTTTTTCTAGTTATTTGTACCCATTAACCATCCCCACCTTCCTCCCAGTCCCCCACTACCCTTCTCAGCCTCTGATAACCATTCTTCTACTCTCTATGTGTTAAAAAGGCTTCTGCACAGCAAAAGATACAATCAACAAAGTGTAGAGATAGCCCACAGAATGGGAGAAAATATTAGTTTTGGGTGAACATATATTGAACACACGTAAACAAATGGCTACACATTGAACACATTGCAATGGTTACCCAACATATGGAGAGACTGAGAGTGAAAAGAGAGGGAAGAAAGCAATAAATAAATAAGAGGAAGATGATGTACAGACCAAGAACAATAATCTGTCAAAAACTGAGCTGTATGATTAACTCAACCCACTGCATCTGAGGTCCTACTAAAAGTAAATAAAAGTAATTAAGAAGGAAACACCTTAATATTTGAAAGTTCCTTCTCTGTTGACACAAATTTAGTGACATAAAATTGTAGTTTCTTCTCTATGGATAAAATAATTCTATTTAGATCTATATTGTATTAGTTTTCTATTACTATATAGCAAGTCATGACAAACAGCATCTTAAAACCACATGCATTTATTATTTCAGGTTTTGTGGACCAGGAGTTTGGGCACAGCTTAGTTTGGTTCCCTGCTTAAGAGTCTTACAAGGCTGCAATCCAGGTGCTAGCTAGGCTGCATTCTCATCTAGAGGCTGGACTGGGGAAGAATCACTTTCCAAGCTCATTCAGGTTGTTGTCAGAATTCATCTTCTTGTGTGGATGTAAGACTGAGGTTTCTATTTTCTTGATGGCTGTGAGACAGGGCCCACACAAGCATGCATGCACACACACAAGTATAATGTTATCATGGGATAACACCTATAATGTTATCATGGTAGTAACATCCCATCACCTTTGTCATATTCTATTGGTTATAAGGAAATCAACGGTCCCATCCATACTCAAGGAGAGAGCATAAACATGGGGGCCACCCTAGTGTCTGTCTGACACATATGTGAACAATATTTATAACATCATATGACTCTAAATGCTATTTTCAGCTTTTCAATTTTTAGAATAAACCTACAAAGTATAGAGTTAATAACAGCTATTGAAAAGGGAAAAGTTCCCGTGTTCCCCTCAAAGCGCATGCAATGGGGGCTTGGATCCCTTCTTCAGTACCCCGCTGCTCAAACCTCTAGAGGAGTGTATGGACAGGCAGACTGTGGGGCTCTGAACCACTGTGAGGCAGTGTCTAGGGATGAATGTTTACAGCTGAAGCCCCAATGGGTGTGCCTTACAGGGTGTTCTTTCAATTTAGCCGTCCATGGGCAGCTTGTGTTAGTCAGCTCAATTAGACCCCTGCCTTATCCCAAGGAGGGAGGGCTTTCTGTATCCTGGGTTTCTTGCCTTGGTGTACCAAAAGAATTGGATCACACGTGGGCTTGGAGAATGGGTGCAAGGTTTTATTGAGTGGAAGTAGCTCTCAGCAGATGGGGGTGCCAGAAGGGAGATGGTTTTCCCCTGGAGTCGGGCCATTCAGTAGCCCCGGCTCTCCTCCGACTGCCCCGGCCAAACTCCACTTTGTTCCACCAGTGTCAGCGTCTGTCGGTGTGCTCCCGATGTAATCTCGACAGCCAGCCACTTGTGTGTTCCTCCGCTGATGTGTTTCTCTCAACATCCAGTCACTTGTGTGCTTGCCTGCTAGGGTTTTGGGGTTTTTATAGGCACAGGATGGGGACATCACAGGCTAGGGTGGTCTTGGGAAATGCAACATTTGGGCATGAAGATAGGCATCCATGTCCTCACCCAGGTCCTTGAGCACAAGCCCTGGGGTGGAGCTCTGGCCAGGGACCTGCCAGAGAATTCTCTTCTCAGCACTTCCCTGCCCCCCTTCCATATCACTATTACACAGTTGATAACAGTAGGAGAGTTGGAAAATACCAACGATATATTCTAAAGTGGCTAAATTAAAAAAGAGAGAGAGAGTGTGTGTGTTACATAAAGTCATAAAGGTAACTACTGGAAAAGCTAAAAATAAGACATAACTTTAAAAATGAGAAGGATTTGCTGGTAGTATAAATGGAATCAATTCTTCATCTTTTATAAAGGACATCCATATTATATAGTAGTAAACCTAGAAATTGAGTGACAAGATACTAGTTGAATGGCAATCACGAGAAGTGAAAACCGGAAACCATTAATGCTTGTTTATGTGGCACAGGCCAGTGGTAGAAACAGGAAAGAGGATATTTTTAATTTTCCATTAGACCCTTCTGCTGTAATTAATTTATTGTTACCATGGCATTATTTTTATATTGGTTTCAATCTTGTTTTAAAAATAAGATACTTTAGGGTTGGACAACATAGTGAGACCTCATCTTTACACATTTTTTTAATTAATTGAGCATGGTGGCACACAGCTTAGTCCCAGTTACATGGGAGGCTGAGGCAGGAAGATCACTGCGGCCCAGAAGTTCAAGGCTGCAGTGAGCCAGGATTGTGCCACTGTACACCAGCCCAAGTGACAAAGCAAGACCCTGTCTCAAAAACAAACAAACAAACAAACAAACAAAAAAGGAATTGAGTAACAACACATATATATAGCCAAATATAAAAGTTAGTAAAAAACAAAGATTATATATACCACCACTCTAATTTCTATAGCCACAGAAACTTAATCACAGAGAAACTAAATTGTTTATTTTGGGTGACCCAGCTGATTCTAAACAGACCCAGGATTAGAACCTTGGTCTCCTGATTCTAAACTCATTTCCCCATTGTTATATAACATGGTGCTCAAATGTTTTTATTCAAAAAGCAAGAAAGCTGAGGTCTAGGTTCTCATTTTAGATATGTCAAGAATATGCTTTGGGCAAATCATTCATAGAACTTCACCTTCCTCGTGCATAAACTTCATGATCAGATATAGATCCATGGTTTTCAGCTATTTTTAAGCAGCAAAAATTATATATCAAATGAACTATTGGAGTCTTAGATTTAGCAAAAGCTCACAATGGAAAAAAAAAAATCACACCTGAACTTCTCTCAGTAAACATTTCAGGCTCTCCACAGTCCTAAAAGACCCTGGTTGAGATATATATGGCTCTTTGGTTCATGTATGTGTAAACCACCAAGCTAGATTCTGATTGATGAACTCAGGGATAGGGCAAAGAGCCTGCATTTCTAACAAGCCCCCAGGGGATGCTAACATTGCTGGTCTGCTTACCACCTTTAGTCAACTCACTTGATGAGCTAAATGTCTCTTCTGTGCTTGTGTGAAATTTTCTCTTCCTTCTGCTACTTTAACATCCATTTTTATGTGCCCCATTGACAACAGAGACCAATCATGAAGAGCATTGCTGGTTCCCAATTTACTAGTCAAGGAGCTAACATAAAGAGTCTGAATCTCTGCTGCAGCACCAGAGCACTGGGACAGAGAACATAACCTCTGAGTATGATGGATCTAGACTCGACTTTCAATTTTCCCACTTACTGGTTGGGTAACCTTGGCAATTAACTTCATCTCTCTGAGCATCAGGTTTCTCATCTGTAAAATGGAGATGATAAAAGTGTGTCTTCTAGGTGGCTGGGAGGATTATAAATGATATTATGCTATAAGCCACTTAGCACAGTGCCTTGACTATAACAAGCATTCAATGAATGTTAGCCATTAGAGGAGGAGAGAGAATATTTCACAGAATTGTTTGTAAAACCTTACTTCTAGTATAAAAGTACCTATGTATAAAGAATTCTAGCCTTTGGTTGGTAGACCAAAAGCAAAGTTGTAATGAACAGAGCAAAAGAACAGTAAGGGTTACACAACCAAAACAAACTTCATTATTTTCACCAGGGCACTACATACTCTTTATTAATATATCATATCAGGAAGACAGTGTCTTCATATCATTACAGTCATCCAGCGTTTTGCCAGAAAGGAGTGTTTCTTCTAATGTGTCTTTGTAAGAACAAGTTATAAATAAAATACAAAGCAAGAGCAGATCTTTTCTAAGTTATAATTGATTAAATATTTCTTGAAACATTGATTACATCTCCTTAGGGTTTCTGTCACATTTTGCTAATAAAACTCTACTATTGTAAGAAGAAAATATATATTTTACAATCATCTTCAAAACCAAGTATACACATTTTCTCCATCACATCAAAAAATATGTCCTCTAGTATCTTCCCCCAGCTCACCATACATAAATCAATTTTAAAAATTGGAAGCTTCTATACTAAAAAAAAAAAAAATAGATTTGAATAGAAGATATTCTTTTCTGAGAAACATAGTCAAGAATATTGTTTCTTTCTGATTTCCTTTTTCTTTCTGATTTCCTTTAAAGTAGCACTTCCCAAGAACTGAGGATAACTCATTGTGTGAGATAGCCTAGGAATTAAGCGATTTGGGACTGAGTCATGATGCTGTATTTTAGGAGAATATTGTGCAAAGATAATATATCACAAGGTATTTTCACACTAACCTGCAATAATGCTAATGTTACAGGCTCAGCCAAAATGTGTTTTAAGAAAGCTTAGCTGTAAATAAATAGCTAATTTAGAAAATAATCAAAAAATTAATCTAATAGCAGAATGTAAAATAACAAACAAAAAACAAGCTAAAGCTTCACTGAATAACTATTGAATAAAAGATACACATATTTTCAAAAATAATGATGAATTTATGAAAAGCATATGTATAGCAGAAGGGCAACAATGCCGGCAAGAATGGAATATGTTGAGCCTTAGTGAGATGGAGGTCACTCACATGTTTCAATAAAATATATTTTGTTAGGCCGGGCGCGGTGGCTCAAGCCTGTAATCCCAGCACTTTGGGAGGCCAAGACGGGCGGATCACGAGGTCAGGAGATCGAAACCATCCTGGCTAACATATGTGAGAGAGAGAGAGAGAGAGACAGGGAGTAAGAGAGTTCATGTCTGAGAGAATACACGTGTTGAAAATATAGTCAATATCCACCTTTCTAAAACAATCCTGCAATGTAGTTTGAGTCTTGTATTTACATTGCTACCTCCTGGAAGAGAAGAAAAACAGTTTCAAAATGACTTTGCACAGTGCCTGCCACAGTCTCACAGGTATTTAGGGAGTTATGAGGTAACATGCCCATTAGAATTGTTTCTTCCCTAAAGAATTACTCTTCCTTCTCTTCCACGACATTTCTTCTTATTTATTTCCCAAAAGACACAGTGTCTTATATGCGGTAGGCACTCAATAAATGCTTGCAGAATGGAACTGAATGCTAGCCAAAGTGAAAAGAGAGCAAAAGGAGCCGTTTCTCCTTCTTAAATTCTTTCTCCCAGTTCAGTAAGCTTCTTTCTCTTGTTTTGATGCCTCAGTGTCCATCACAGCAATGAAGTCTGCATTCTAGTTCTCAGTCTGGAAACCTCCTGCAGCTCAGCCACCTGCTTCCTGATACACTTAACTGGTATGCACCTCCCACACCAGATGGCTCCCTTCTCCTGCTTTTGCTTGGCAAGAATTTACAAACATATTTTCACGTGTCCAGGCTGGGACATGGATGGATACACTCAAGAGTCAAGGATCTGTGTGGGTGTCAGTAGAGGAGGCCCAAACAGCTTAACTGAACTTGGAAGATCTTCATTTCTGCACCATTTTAAATTTTCTTTTGGTTTACACTATACCTTTTTTGCATGCAAATACTTCGTTCTAGAAGCTTTGTTTCCCTGAAATTTCATATTTTTTCAAAAATTCCCCAAAGCCTGCCTAATAAAACCATATCAGAGAACTGAAAGGATTTCTTGACTCTAAGGCTCGTATTAGACCTCACTATTTTGATTAAATCAATCACCAATCCCAGCCCCACTGTGATAATGAGATCAAGAATGGAGTGATTCTTTAAAGCAATTGTAATTACAGGTTTAAGAGGGTGGGAGTGAATGGAGGAGGTAGACTTTACAACGGAAGATCACTGTAAAGCTGTAAGAGCAAGCTTTACTATTCACGTTTTAGAGATGCCAATCACTCCATTCCTTTTGATTTACATTCTTCGAAAATGAACATAGTTGTTCAAAAAGGGAATATAAACACTATACCGTCGGAATCAAAAGAACTTTACTTCCTCTTGGTTCATCTGTTACGGAGCTGAAAAAAGGAAGCAAGTCTACTTCCCCCTAAGTTCTCCAATTCTACAAACTAATATACGAAAGTGAGGCTATAAGTGGAACATGGTACCCTTGTGAAGGGTAAAGAACAGAAACAAGAATTTAATTCAGTCTCTCTTTAACAACCACCTTCCTTCCCTGAAAAATCAGTGATGAGCCTGGGCCAATTAGCTCAGTTGGTTAGATCCACGATCTCAAAATATAGTCCAGAAATAGTGAATTTTAACATATGTTCATAAATGTATCATGATGTTTATGCTATTGCAGAGCCTAATCTAATAACTGCAGAGTAAACTGCAGTTATTTGTTTATAATATTTTGTAGAAAACTTTTACTGATAACATTTCAAAACTGTCAACCTGACCCCTCTGTCCAGTGAAGCTCCTTGGGTTCATTGGATGATTGGTTATACTAGAATTCAAAAGTTGGTTTAGATGGTCCATGGATGTTTTTTGACACTACCAAGGATTCACTTGCACATCTTTGAACCTCACAAAATTATCTTCCACCCACTTAAGAAGGAAATGAGAAAATCAAGAAAGATGATATCCTTGAATAATTTCCACTCCTACACACATTTCTCTCTCCTTGAGATAATAACCATGGCGAAAGCTTTAAGATCAATCAGTTTCACAGCTGGCAGGAGGGAAGAAATCTTGTATATCCATCATTTTCTTAAACATTCTCCTTTAATTCAAGGCGATTCTTCCATTAAGAATAGTCTACATGTGAATCACAATGTGCCAGTACAGAGTTAAGACTAACACATTGTGAAGATTACTAATACTTGTAGCTGCTTCACCCCTAAGCTCCCATTGCTGTTGTCTGTCTCCATTATTCCTCACTTGAACCAGCCTAGCACAATGCCTTTCCTGTGGATCAAAAGTCCTGAAGTTAAAAACCAAAAACTTGAAGGAACAGAAAGTAATGAATATAAATATCACTTTAAATAACTTCACTCCCTTCCAAAAGCATTGATGCATTCATTTTTATTACTTCCTAAAGATACTTTCTCTAAATTGTTCTCAAGAAATAGCTGAGAGAAGAAGTCAGGGAAGAAGGGGAGGAAAGAGAGAGAGAAATGAGCCCGATTAAAAGCTGGTGTTCTGAGTAGGCAGTGTTTATGGCTGCCAACTACTGTCCTTTCAGAAAGTCTCCCCTGCCCCTTAAATTTCCTTTCCCACAAGTTTACTAAGGTTTAAAATGCCTTAATCAGACTTGTATGAATGAATTTAAAATGTTAGGTCCTATTAAAATGCAATTGCAAACATATGCAAACTTTAAATAAATGACTTATTAGACCCATTCATAAGAATAGATTTGATAGCAGTAATGGAGGAAAAATGTGAGAAAGCTAGGGATGAATTTTTTATAAGGTGGGGTTAGGGGAGAAAACGCAGAAAGGTTACTTGGCATGTCATAGATAAACTGTTACTGCCTAACTTTGAAGTCAACATTGGGTTTTTCAGTTAATAGGAAATAAATTTGCAAATTATTATCTTATATTCATATTACTTTCCTTCTCTCTTATCTCAGAGCAGTGATAAATGGGCAGACTCTAGCATTAGAGTGCCTGCTTTGAAGCCTGGCTCTGTCAGTTACAAACTATGTAATTCTGGACATAAATAACATCTGCCAGTCTCAATTTCCTCATCTATAAAATGGGTATAATAATTGCCTATTGCACAAACATGAATGGCATGCTTCACATAACAATGCTTGGCTCAGTGCCTGCCAAATTAAAAAGCTCTAAAAAGTGTTCTTCATTATTAGTTTCAAATGGGAATACCATAAAGAAACAGGGAAATTGTGTAAGAAAATTAGGTAGTAAAGATACTACTTTTAAAAAAATTCCCATTTGATATTAATATCCCCCATAAGCTCAATAACAAATTTTGGTTTGCTTTTCTTGAATAATAATCATTATCATTTACTGAGCATCTATTAAGTGCAAAGCACTGTGCTATTTACTATATGCATTTACATTTAATCTAAGACACAGTACTCTGAAGAAAAGCCAAATTTTTTATTAATTTTAACACAGCAATCTACCTTCTAGGAATTTTCCTAAGAAAAAAAATTAGACCTATGCACAGAAAGTTATGTGTAATTTTGTTCATAAAAGCATTATCTATAACTGCCAAAACAGGAAGAAAACGTAGATGTCCAACAATGTAGAATTAGGTAAATAAGAATGTTTGCCTTTCTAACGAAATATTATTAAGCTTTTTCAAAACATATTGTAGATAAATATTTAATGACATGGAAAATTATTCAAAATATATAAGCAAAAATAATCTTATAAAACATTATAGTGTTATTTTATTTGTGTAAATATTGATAAGAATGTAGCCCAGAGCCTGAATCAAAAGATGCTTGTCAAACATATGTAAATCCAGAAAACAAATACAGTAAGAATGTTTAATGCTACCAATGGTTATGTAGGGGTGAAAGGATTACAAATATCTGATTTTTTATTTGTCTGAATTGTCCAAATTTTATATAAACAAACATATATTACTTTTGTAATTTATGAAAGCAAAAAAAAGACATTCTGACCATCTCAATAGACAAATAATTCTAGGAAGTTTGGCAGAGGGGAAGCATTTTATAGGAGGCAAGGCTGAAAATCCTACAAACAGGTGAGCAAGGGCTTTAAAGTTGAGGGTGGGAAGCAGAACCTATACAAACTTCCTTAGTAGACAGAGGGGAGCTGCAGCTGCCATCAGCTGGTTCTTCAGGCATGAGCCAGGAAGTAGCTGCTAAAAGTTCCAACTCACCTGGGACATTGATGTCAAGAAAATCAATGGCTAATGCAGCTGCTCAAAGAATATAGACAATCTCCATCAAGTTGTTCAATGTCCCTTACATAGGATCCCATATGACCAATTTCCTTTTGGAATTTAGTGCCAGAAGGAACTTTGTCTTCCCTAAAGAAACAGTATAAACGAAGGCAGTGTAGCACGGTTTTGAGAGGATGGGCTCTGAGCCAGAATGCCCAGTTTGTTCTAAGCATCCCTCTGCCACTTATTACCTTTGTGATCTTAGCCAAGCTACTTACGCTATTTAGCCCAGGGGTCTGCATTTGGGAAATTAAAGTTACGGTAATAACTACTTACTGAGGTTTAATGAAGACTAAATTAGATTCTACATGTATATTATTCATTAATATTGGCTAGTTTGATTATTGTTATTGGATAATGAGGCTTATATGGATATATGGAGGCATTATATTGAATAATGAGGCTTACATGACCCACAGTCTTTCCTTATGTGTATTGGCTTCCAGAAAGCCAATTTATTCCTGAATAAAATTTAATCTTCAATTATATTCACCACCTCATCCCTCATAAATAGGCTATTTGCTTACTTTGCTTGTACAAGATTTTACTTTTCTATGTTTGAACATTATCATACATTTAAAACATTTATCACAAAGTGACTCATTATTTTCTGAAGGAGGAAACTCTATTTTAAAAAATATTTATTTCATTTCTCTTTCTAGCACTACCTTATCTCATCTACTTCATACTCAAACTTCGTTTTCCATGCTCACTGTTGACTTCATTTCTCCTCAAACCTCTCCAATCAAATTTTGCTCCATTGTGACCCAATCACATCACTGAAGTGTCTCACTCTGAGGTCACCAGTGGCATCTGAGTACCTAATCGAATGGATATTTTCAGTGTTTTTCTTATTTGACCTCTCTGTACTTGACCACACACAGTACTTGCCACTGTGGATCACTCCTTTCCCTTTGAAACATTCTCCTTCCTTTGCTCCCATGATGCCCCTCACTTAGTTTTTCTTCAAAAGTCTCTGGTTCTTCCTTATCTAGCTTCTTTACTGGCTCACTCTCCCTAAGTTGGCTATTAAATATTGATATTTTCAAGTATCAGGCTTAGTCCCTCTTCTCTTTGTACTCTATAGATATATTAGACATTTATAGATATGCCTGGGATTTTATCTTGCTCATGTTATAATGCATCTCATGATTCCCAAATTATCTCCAGCTCGAGACCTGTATATTCAACTGCCTACCAGATTTCTCAACTTAGATGTCTCAAAGCCAATTTTAAGTTCAGTTTTCTTAAAACTAAAATAATCATTTCCCCCACAATTTTTTAATGGCTTCATGAATCAGCAAAGAAACCAAAGGAGCCACTTTCTCTAATTCTACAACCAGTCTTTCAATAAATCTTATATAATTTACTTCTATCTCTTCCCCTGCAACTAAATTAGTTCAACCTACTATTACCTCCTACCTGGACCACTGTAGTAGCCTCTTAATTGGTCTCCCAAGATCAGATTTTGCCTGTCTCAAAATCATTCTCCGTGTATGTCAGAGTAATCAGTTTGAATACAATCAACTATCTCTCTATGTTTTTTATTGATACATGATATTTGTACATATTTGTGAGGTACATGTGATAATTTGCTACATGCATAAAATGTATAATGATGTAGTCAGGATGTTTAGGATATCTATCACCTTATTTATCATCTCTACGTGCTGATAACATTTCAAGTCCTCTCTTCTAGCTATTTTGAATGTAGAAAACATTGTTATTAACTATAGTCTGCTATCAAACATTATCACTTATTTCAATCTAACTATATTTTTGTACCCATTAACCAACCTCTCTTTACCCACTCCCTCACCATCCACATGCTCTTCTCAGCCTCTGATATCTCTCATTCTATTCTCTATCTCCATTGATCAACTTTTTAAGCTCCTACACATGAGCGAAAACTTGTGATATTTGTCTTTCTGTACCTGGCTTATTTCACTTAACATAATGACCTCCAGTTCCATCCATGTTGTTGCAAATAACATGATATCATTCTTTTTCATGACCAAATTCTATTCCATTGTGTATACATACCACCTTTTATTTATCCATTCATCAAACAACTCAACAGTAAAAATACTTCTCCCATGTTTTAAGTCCAATGCTCTCAGACTAATGCATGCTTAATTTGACCTACCACACCTTGAATGATCTTGACCCTATTTACAGCTTCACTCTCATATCACATTGCTCTCCCCACGGCATTCTTTGACTCACCCTCACTGATCTCCTCCAAGTTCCTTGAACTTAATACCAGATTCTTGCTCACCTTGAGGCTTTTGATATGCTTATTCTTCTGCCTAGAATGCTGTTCCACAACTCCCTCTCCCTCTTTCATATTTGATTTTTACCCATTCTGATTTCCTAGCAAATGTTATTTCTCAGGGAAGCCTTCCCTATATCTCCACAGGCCTGTGTCAGATCTTCCACTACATATTCTTCCAGCACCAAATGTCTTCCCTTCAGAGCCCATTCTGTGTTTACAGTGATGCAATTATGAGATTATTTAAATAATCTTTCTCCACTACCATATTATAAACGTTCTGAAAGCAAAGCCCATTTCTACTTTTCTCATCAATATTATTTCAAAACCTAGCAGAGCACAGGGTATCCAATACATAATAGCTGAACAGATGAACAGCACATTTTACTCATCCACTTACTTCCATTCCTACTACCTCTCCTAAATCAGACATGCGTTATCATTTCTCTAGGCTACTGCAACAACCTCCTAACTAGAATTTCCCCCTCCCAGTCTCTTCTCCCTTTGGCACACTTTATAATTCACTACCAGATTAATCTTCTGGAGACAGCTCTGATCATTTCATTCCTGGCTCGAGAACCTTAAGTAATTTTCCATTGTCAACATAATAAAATCCAAATTCCTTTTGGTCTGTAGTTGACCTTTCCATCTTTTCATTCTTACTTTCCCACTAATCTTCACATGCACTATGCTCTGGTCAAACTAAACTATGTACATTCCGTGACACTTTTATCATTTTTGTGCCACACACTGGATCCTGCTTTCACATTGTTTCCTCCACCTAAAGTATTTCCTCCACCGAAAGTATTTTATAATGCCTCCACCATGTCCACATATTCAAATTGTATGATCATTTAAAACCAGTCAAAATCTAATTCCTATAAGAAGTGCTTTAATTTCTTCCAACTAGAAATAATCTCTCTTGCTTTTGACTTCCCGTCCTTTCTTTCCTGTACCTCTGTAATGAAGCTTGCCATTTTCTATCATTACAAATACTTATTATGTGCATGCTCCACCAGACTGCAAACCCTTTAGAGACAGGACTGGATCACCTAATCAGTGCCTTGTACATTGGAAGAGCTGCAAAAATATTCTCTGAATTTTTTTACTTATGTGAATTATTTTAGTAAGATGCCCTTTAAGGATTATTGTATAATGACAAAGGGAAAATCCATCGACATCACCTCTTCTTTGCAGACAGAATTTGGTTATCATTGTCCTAGCAGGTAATTTTCTTTGTGCACTCAAATTCTTCTAATTACTAAATTGGCCAAAAAAAAAAAAAAAAAAAAAAAAGATATGGGGAAAATTATACTACTAGTTGTTTCCTTTTCTTTTCATTAGAAGTTAAGGAAAATTCTGCAGCTACAGATCCTTTTGACAGAATATAATTATGACCTATAGTTCTTTATCTGTGTCTTGTTAATTCCATTTGGAGGATCATGCTGGCAATTGAAATTCTCAGTTTTTCTTTTTGCCTGAGCTACTGTTTCCAGCTAGCTTGGACAGCTCATGCTGTGCAGCCAAGCCACCTCTCTCAATGGGCTCCTGCCTCTTCTTTTAAAGTTAGGAGGTATACTAGGGAGAGAAAGTGCCTTTCCTTGACAAATTTAAATCATTTAGAGGCAGAAGGAGGGAATTAACCCATCAGCATAACAATGTGTGCTGTTGTCACAATTTTATCCTTGAAAGTTCAGAATCAAGTGAACTCTAGACAAAAGAATTCAGATGAAGAGACCTCATAATTATGGCTATAAATGTGTTTTGTACCTTTAATGTGTTTATAGAAATATAAAATATTGTTAATACTAACTACATATGACCCAAAAGTCTAATTCAGTTATAATATTGAATTGTGTTTGAAGGACGTATTAAATATTGTTTGAGAACCTAGAATTTTTCATTGGGAGTGATTTCATTTCTACCTCTCAGGCAAGGTGGCCTATTGTAAAGGACACACAGTGGAAGTCAGAAAACCTTTGTTCTACTTAATGATCATGCATTCCCAGGAAGAGTGCTTAACCTCTCTGAGCTGCAATTTGTTCTCCCTGAAATCAAAATGATGATATCTAATCTACCTGCCTCTCTGGATATTTGTAAGAGTTAAATGAGAACAAATGAAATACTATATATAAAGGCATGTTGTGAGCTGAAAACACATGATTTTAGTAAGACATTTTCAACTTAATCTTAGTTAATATATGGCATGAAACTCAAATATTTCCAAAAATATTTAACATAAACCACATTTTAACTTTCTCCATATAACAGCACACATACCTTCATACATAATTGAATATAGCCTTGCCTTATTTCTTCAAACAACTTTTTCTTTTAAGTTAGTAAGGCCAAGGCCTATTCCTTCAAGGTTGAAATTAATCCTCCTTTTCTCCTAACGTTTTCCAAATTTTCAACATTTAATTTAAGCTGCGGATATTAGTAGTAGAGAGACTGAGCCAATGGATATCAGTTGATGGTTGAGCTTAATGATAATACAAGCCCACTAATTTAACTTCATGCAAATTTTAAAACTGCTTGTATTAGCATCATTCATTCAGTAGCATTTATTGAGCACCTACTATGTGGAAGGCAGTAGAGAAGGCATTTATTACATGGAATGCAAAGTTATGTTTGATACTGGCTTGTCTTTCCGGGATTTTACAGATCTAGTAGAGGAGATAAAACATTCAGACAGCTAATCCTGTCAGTTTCTACAAAGAATGGATACTTTATTTTTAATCTGTGGAAGCTTTATTCTGAGAAAGCAACTTTACTTCATGATGTTCCAGGAATCTTACTTGCACGAGTAATTTCATTTCTCTCAAGAGTGGTCATATACTTGTGTGCTAGAAGTCTTAGGCTACCAGCGTTTATCTTTCTTCATATGTTTAAATGACATTCTTCTTTCCCAAGACCTGGGTATATCCTGAATCTAATCAATGCTTCCTAAACTGTGTTTCTGATTTATTATCAGGCATGAGACAATGATGTTTCCGGTATAATCAAAATGTCCAACATCAATGACTCCAAGTGAAAATATAACCCAATATGATATTTTAAAGTCAAACAAAAATTTAGAGATCTCACTCAACTTCTTATTTTACAGATTTGAAAAGCTGAAACCCAAAGAAATTCAGGCTAGCCTGAGATTCCACAAGTAATGAGTAATTTATCTGTGACTCTCTGTCCTCCTAAGGTAGTGTCTTTTCTGTGTGTCACAATTAAGAATCTTTCAGATAAAATTACAGATATCTCAGTATTTATTGACTTCTTTTTTTTTTCCCCCACAATTCCACTGTCCTTTTTACCAAGATCTACACAGGACTGCATCTTTTCCACAAAAACTTCATAGATTGTTAGCTCACGGAAGCTGGTACCATGAATTGAATCCTAGTGCATAATGAAGTGATTGGACATGACATTTCATTGTTTTTAACACATCAAATAACAGCTTCAAACAAACAGGTAATTGTGATTATTTTCAAACAATGCATGACAGCTGAGAGAAATCATTCCCTTTTTAATTCAATTTACATTTACATATAATGAGCTTGATACATTAAGAAAATGATATTGACTCACCTAGAAATAAAAGTAATGTCACTATGCTTATCTTACAGTTTATTTTTATATTTTTAGGATTGAATTAATTTTTATCCAGATCCCAAATAACCACTCAATTGACCATACCTGTTTTGGTGTACTACGCTAATTAATTGTGGATTTTGATAATAAAAAATCTTCTAACACAAACCCTTTAAAAATGATTTTTGCTGAATAAATAAGTTAGTTGATAACAGAAGTTATTCATTTTGGGATTTTAGAAGACTATGAAATCAGGAGAAAACAAACATCATTTAATAAATTCTTAAATGTTTACGTTAACATTTCTGATCGAGTCAATGCATTCCTTTGTCATGAAATGAATTTAGGGTCTACTACTTCAAAAGGGAAATTTCCTCCTTTTTGATATGTTAATACTGCATTAACTTTGTCATAATCATTTAGACTTTCTTTATATTTTCATCTTTTAACCATATATGACCATTGCTGGCTTGAAAAACTCATTTTCACTTGACTCCTGATGTTTCTCTCAAAATCTGTCATAATAAAAGTTCTAAAATAATGTTGAATTCTTTGTTTTTAGCAATATGTAAGAAGCACTTAATCCTTCCCTGAAGAAACTTATTTGAAGATAGTAGGAGATTTGCAATAGGAGAAACAGAAGAGAATTAAAATTTACCTTTGAGAGTGTCTGTAAATGAGAGCAAGAATGAGATTAGAGACCAAGACAATCTCAGACTTTTCAATGTCATAGCCATGTCAATTTTATCACATGTTTTGGTATATCAAAAGGTGGGTTTGGAGATATTTTATTTCTATAACTAGAGAGTTCAGTTCTCTGAACACAATCTGACCAAATGGTATATTCTAGATTCCTGAATTTGTTATTTGGACACTGGGTCTCTCTGTGGCTCTGGTAATTTTGCATTTATCTCAATGTTAAACAAATCAACTAACATTTCTCGGTATCATTTTTCTGATTGTACCATGAGAATAATGAAATGTGTGACTTTTCTACCTTATAAGTCTGAGTAGATGTTAATTATGTGCAACATTTACCAAGTAGCCTAAGAACAGCCATATGTAGAGCTACACGGAGCTGAAAGAATCATCTAAAGAAAAATGAGCTAAAGGGGAAAAATAAGAAAATCTGTGTACTGCCTAAATTGCAAGTTTTTAAAAAATGGCCAATATATTTATTAAACAATTCCTGTAATTCTAACACCTTTGATATAAAAATCATATAAAATTATTACTAAATGTTACATGGTAGACACATTATCCCCTCTTAACAGTATAGCAAGAGTTCGTGAGTGGAAGGCTGTGTTATTTGTGTTGGCGGGGATGCTTAAAAAACTATGGACATTTCCTATTTAAGGTATACATTTTAAGAGCAGACCAGATTGCTCAGTTCTAATCTTTCAACCACAAAGAGAATGAACAGTAAATGCTATTCAGTGATTTTCCCTTTTTGGGGAGGGCATTGGTCAGAGGGCTCCCATCTTTCCTTACTACACAAGGTTCCGCTTTCTCTTCTGGCCTGAACTCTTTGATGTCACTGATTGCACAACAACTTTCTATGATCACATTGTGAGTAATTGACAATATTTTGATTTACATTTCATAAACTGAATAAAGAATATGGCACACCATAAAACATCTAGAATTATGTCATCCATTTTCTTGGGGCAAAATCAGTATGGATAACATGATAAAGATATTTTACTGTAAGGACCTTACAAAGAAGATATTTAATTTGACCCCAACATTTACATTATAGAAAATATTCATGATTCATCTAATATCTATACAACAACTTTAAGGAGAGTGTTTTAATGACCTAATTATTCTCACAGCAGTTAAAAGCAAGTTTTATTAACAGGGACATTACATTGTATTTGATAGCAAGGCTAGCAATGGAACCCAGATTGCCTGTCTCTGATGTAGCATTCTATGACACATTTCATTTTTTCTTCAGTTATCTGATAAATAACTACTATGCATCAAATATAGTGTTTGATACTGTCAAAATAATGCAGAGCTTAGAGTCTGAAGGTCCTGGGGTTTTTTTGTTTGTTTGTTTTGAGATGGAGTTTCGCTCTTGTTGCCCAGGCTGGAGTGCAATGGTGCGATCTTGGCTCACTGCAACCTCCACCTCCCAGGTTCAAGTGATTCTCCTGCCTCAGGCTTCCAAGTAGCTGGGATTACAGGTGTGCACTACCACACCTGGCTAATTTTTTTTTTATTTTTAGTAGAGACTATGTTGACCAGGCTGGCCTCAAACTCCTGACCTCATGTGATCCACCTGCCTTGGCCTCCCAAAGCGCTGGGATTACAGACTAGAGCCACTGGTGCCTGGCCTGGTCCTGTTTTTTAAAATGAGCCTACCCCTTATTAAACGTGTGACTATGGGCAAGATCTACGACCTCTCTACAATCTTCTTTGATAAGATGAGCATAACACCTACTTCACTGGGTTGTTTTGAGTAATAAGTGAGATGTTGTATGTAGGTAAGTTGTCTAGAATATTCTGGATGCTTAGTAAAGGTGAAGGAGTAAGAAGAAAAGAAAGAGGAAAAAAACAGGAGGATGGGGGAGAATAGTACTAAATGAAATAGTGATGTTATAATTACTTGTTCCTCATCTTACTTTCTTCACTATAATCATCATCATTTTCTATCTCTTTCCTATCTCCCCAACTCCAGAACACAGCCCTAACAGAAGTCCAAGTCAGCACTGGTAAAATCAACTGCTTATCCTCAGTTGGCAGAAAGCTAGTAACAACATTTTTACTCCATCTATTCTCAAAAATGCTTTCTGCCTTGGGCTTCTTTATCTTGTCTACTGCCTCCTTCTCCTCCTTAATGCCAACTCTTCCTTTGATTTCCATTAAATTGCCTGCTCCAAGTTTCATTTTCTTCCATTCTTCCTTATCTTCCTTACTGTCTCCTCTTCGTCTCTCTGTCTTCTAAATGTAGCATTTCCTCAAAACTCTAGGTTAGGAACTTATTCTTTCTCTATAGCCTCTTTCCCCACAATCTCGTCCATTATCATAGCTTCAACAGTTTAAACCTCCTCAACCATAGCCCAGCGTTCCTCTCTGCTCTGAATCTGCATTTTCAACTCTGCCTAGCATCTCACCTGAAGTATCCTGCATTGATCCATAGCTGCACAGGATAGCTTTCATGAGCCCTCCAGATCATTCTCCACCCTTCACCCTACTCTGCACCCTGGGAGGCTGACCTAAGTGGATGACATCAACAGTCGTCTTGCCCTCTGGCTTCCAGTTTACCTGGCCAAGGAGAAGTCCTAGCAAGAAACCAAAAGGAGGGAAGAGAATAAAGTCAGGCTATTTTCCCTGAGGTTGCAATAAACTGGCTGCCTCCCTCTGCAAAGGGTTTTCTGTCTTCCACAATTCTTTCCTTCTGGGTTCTGATAATGCTTCTTTCTCACCACTTCAGACATAGGGGTGGTGATGCTACCTGCTCTAACTCATCCAAGGAACTGCATCATCTATCCCCAATAATGTTCCCATGCTGTTCACAGCTGTAAAAACAGTTCCTTTAATAAACTTTTCCCAAATTACCCAAATTGAGTATACCACTTGTTTTCTGTTTGAGCCCTATGTAACAATTCTTACATCTCTACTCAGCAATCCCACTCCTTTCTAAGTAATCTAGATACTAAAATATTGCAATAACTTTACAGTTTATCTTCTCTCCTCTAATCTCAGTCTAGCCTAATTTCTGCCGGACCATGCTTCTTTAACTACAGCACCAAACCTACTCTTCTTTTCCTCAAATTTTTTCAATGGCTCTCTACTTCCAATGAAATTAAGACTGTATATTTCACCTAATATTTAGATCCTTCTGCAAGTGTCATTCTAATTTCATTTTCCACCAAGTCTCCAACTGTACTTTAGATCTCAGTTACCTTCAATTACTCCTTATTCCTTCAAAATATGGACCATGTTCCCACCATTTAGCTTTGCTCACACTCCTTGTTCTTCCACCCCTGTACTTCTCACCAATCAAAATCCCATCCCTTATGCCCATCTTAATGCCATCCTTTTTTCAAATCTCAATTAATTTAACTAGTTTGGTACAAAAACAGACATATATACCAACGGAACATAATAGAGAACCCAGAAATAATGCCACACACCTACAATCATCTAATCTTTAACAAAGCCGACAAAGAAAAGCAATGGAAAAAAGACTCCCTATTCAATAAATGGTGCTGGGATAACTGGCTAGCCATATGCAGAAGATTGAATTGGACCCCTTCCTTACATCCTGTACAATAATCAACTCAAGATGGATTAAAGATTTAAATGTAAAACCTAAAACTATAAAAACCCTGGAAGAAAACCTAGGAAATACCATTCTGGACATAGGACCTGGCAAATATTTTATGATGAAGATATCAAAAGCAATTGCAACAAAAGCCAAAATTGATAAATGGGACCTAATTAAAGAGCTTCTGCACAGCAGAAGAAACTATCAACAGAGTAAAGAGACAACCTACAGAATGGAACAAAATATATGCAAACTATGTACCTGACAAAGGTTTAATATCCAGAATCTATAAGGACCTTAAACAGATTTACAAGGAAAAAACAAACAACTCCATTAAAAAGTGGGCAGAGGGCAGAAACAGGCACTTTTCAAAAGATGACATACTTGTGGCCAACAAGCATATGAAAAAATGCTCAACATCACTAATCATTAGAGGATGTGCAAATGAAAACCACAATGAGATGCCATCTCACACCAGTCAGAATGGCCATTACTGAAACGTCAAAAAATAACAGATGCTGATAAGGTTGCAGTTAAAAGCAAATTTCTCTGATGGGAGTCTAAATTAGTTCAGCCTCTGTGGAAAGCAGTGTGGCAATTTCTCAAAGAAATAAAAACAGAAATACCATTCAACCCAGCAATCCCATTACTGGGTATATACCCAAAGAAATATAATTCACTCTACCATAAAGACACATGCACACATATGTTTACTGCAGCAATATTCCCAATAGCAAAGACATGGAATCAACCTAAATGCCCATCAGTGGTAGCCTGGACAAAGAAAATGTGGTACATATACACCATGAAATACTACACGGCCAAAAAAACAATCGGATCATGTCCTTTGCAGCAACATGGATGCAGCTGGAATATCCTAAGCTAACTAACACAGGAACAAAATACCAAATGCTATATGTTCTCAATTGTAAGTGGGAACCAAACAACAAGAACACATGAACACAAAGAGGGGAACAACAGACACCAGGACCTTCTTGAGGGTGGAGGATGGGAGGAGAGAGAGGATCCAAAAAATACCTATTAAGTACCATTCTCATTACCTGTAGATTATGAAATAATCTACATACCAAATCCCCACAACATGTAGTTTAGCTATATAACAAACCTACACATGTACCCCTAAACTTAAAATTACAAAAAAATGTACTTTTCTTACTTTTTTATTACAATTATTTGTGTTCTTACCTTTACCCCACTATTGATTCATAAGCTTCTTGAGGATTAAGCCTATATCTTGCCCCATTTTTATATAACCATCTTAGTGTTTATAACATAGTGTTCTGTTAAAGAGACATTAAATGGAAAGTTAAATGTTAATGATATTGTCAGAAGCTATTCATGTATTTCTAAGCCTTTGGGCTCCTGGTCAAAAATTATGGAAAATGTGATCACTTACATTATATAAAGGTGTCCATCTATATTTTTGACCCTGGCTCTTGATATAACATGTATCATTTTGGAAGTCACATACTTGTATCATTCACTAGGTCTGTATTTGTAATTTTGCCTCTATGTCTAGTAAAAAGAATTTCTTCAGCCATTTTTTACTGCACATCACATGCAGCAAGGAATCAAGTACATATGGGACTTTGATGTACTAAATTTTCTTCCACATGTCATGTAGAAAGCTAGAGATGGAGTTCTGTCACAAAGCCTAAACTAAATGTCAAAAATCCAAACTGTCCACTTTTATGATTCACGATAAAAGGGTAGTATCTGCTGGCCTACTTGCTGCTTCATGTATATAGTAGGTCATTGCTGCTGAAAATCCAGGACAGAGAAAGAACAGAACTTTCAACTTTCTAACAGGAAAGGAAAAAATCTGCCTTCAGCTAAACTGCAGTGTAGCTCTTTCATTTTCACATTAGCCATGTTGTCCAAAGTCAGGTTGTTGATGACTGATTTGACAAAATAAAACAGAATATGGGAGCGTCTTAGAGATAAGATGATGAGCTTGTCTTTCATTGGCTCATTCACCAATTCATTCAGTTACTCATTAAATAAGAGTTTGTGGAATGCTTACAATGTGCCACGTATGGGGAACCAGCATACGATAAAGAGATAAAGTAATACAAATAATAAAGAAATGCTTCAGGGAACTCACAATATAGTTGGGAAGGTTCAGAATTCAACCTCTTCCTTTTACAAAAAAAGTTTAGAAGACTTTTTTCTCACCTCTACTCACTTTTTGTTGTAATAACCAAAATATTAAAGCATATATATGATATAAACATTTGTATTATTGCCTACACATTTCCTTCTTTCTTCTAAATCACTGTTCTCAGTAACTTAGGCCCATTTCTGAACCTACCCTTTCAGTAATAAGAACTGAAAGGACTTATCTGAGGTTATTTAGCTGGTGAGGGAATGGCTGACACCAGAACCCTGCTGACATCCTGCCCTTCCACTACCCAAGTGGTTTGAAATAATCTTAACAGCTATTTTTTTCAAATAATATACAGAATCCCATTATATAAAATGGTAAGTTATGTATACAAATTAATTATAAAATCATAAAATGCTGAATGAGTCCTTGGGTAACTAAAATCTTAATTGTTAGGTAGAAAGTACTTTGCCGTTTCACTATTCTGAAAAATCTCCATGGAGTCATTGTGTTCCCAAAAGCATGATCTGAAAACCTGTTCCACCAACCCCAACATACATTTTTGATCACTTCAGTAATATCCTCTTGAGAGTAGGAACACTACCTCTTCTTCATGACTATAGGAAGTCTTCATCAACACTTTCTTGGCAGAGAAACAACAATACATAAGCTAGTAAGGATCTTGAATAAAGAACTCCATGGTAGATTTCTACAAGATTTATGTGAACGAGGCATTCAATAATGCTGAAGGATATGAATTCAAGTAGCAATGGTTAATTTTTTGATCTGGTCCTTAACAGAATGCTCACAGTACAATGGACTAGGTAGCATATCAGATTAAAAATTGCCTGGTTCTTGTTCTCCAGAAGACTAGAAACCAATTTTGGTCTTTGATTAAAAACCTCAGAATCCTCAAGCGGACTCGCTTTCATTTGCTTTTTCTGTTTTACAGAGAAGCAATACAAAGCTTCCCTTTGCTTGGGGGGGGGTCACCCTGAATGACCTAATTGAATGTCAGTAGCAGTGACTCCCCAGAGAGGTTTCTATTTCAGTTGAATGAACTTCAGTGACTTTCTGGCTGCCTGAGGGCCAGACCTGAAACAGCAAAAGATCCTGTTTGTGTCTAGCTTCTGAGAATAGCTTACCTGAACCCTCAGTTTTGATCTAACATGGAGAGTACTCATTCCTGTCTATGAAGTTACAATGTCACCAAAAGCAGTCTTTGGTTTTACCTGCTGATTTCAAAACTTTGAAAGAAAAAGAAAAGAAAGATGTGCAGATAATTGCAACATACGTGTTCAGAAAACAAAGAAAATATTTTTTTAAACTAATTGTTCAGAGTAAAGAAAAATGAGTAGAGAAACAATGGCATTTGTAAATATTATATTCAAGGAGAATAAAGAGAAAATAATGTCTACTAGATTTAAGAATATATAAAGCAAAGGAAAATAAAGCAGTGAAATAAAGTGCAATGCCAACCAAAGCAAGAGTGCAGAAGTTTGGCTGACATTTTATATCTAGCAAGTGAGCTTTCCTAAATTTCTTTTCCTACGTGTTTTTATCAAATTCTTGCAATTAAGGACCAAGGCTACAACATGCTGTGAAAACAAGAGAAAGTAGTTAAGGATCAGAAGCTACTAACCGCATGGCAGGATAAAGGGTTTGGACAAAGTAAACTATTTTATTACAGAATACTCTTCTAAAGGTATAAATTCATCCTTTTTATCATTTCATTGGAATAAAGAAAAAGTTGAAATATATTATTGGCTGATAATCTTTCATGATAAACATCTGTCCTTAATTGCTTAAAGAACAGTGGTCAGGAGCGGTGGCTCACACCTGTAATCCCAGCACTTTGGGAGCCTGAGGCAGGTTGATCACGAGGTCAGGAGTTCGAGATCAACCTGATCAACAGAGTGAAATCCTGTCTCTACTAAAAATACAAAAAAATCAGCCAGGCATTGTAGTGGGCACCTGTAATCCCAGCTACTTGGGAGACTGAGGCAAGAAGAATCACTTGAACCTGGGAGGCGAGGTGGCAGTGAGCCGAGACGGCACCACTGCACTCCAGCCTGGTAACAGTGCAATAAATAAATAAATAAATAAATAAATAAATAAATAAATAAATAAAAATAAAACCCACAGCTTAATTAAAAAAGAAACAGAAATATATGAGTGACAAAAATCAAAGGGTTTTATTTTTTAAGTGGATAAAATCACAAAATAAGTGTGAAGACCTCCTCTAAATACTATAATCAGTGGGGTGGTCTGCTTCTAATGTTCTTTCCTTAGTTTTTAAAGTGGTATGCAGCCATGCTATAGAAATCATGTCAGAAAAAGTGACTGGCCTTTGTTGAAGCCTCTATCTCTGGCATCAAACATCAATTCACATATGTAAATACAGATGTCATGGATTGAGTTCTGCCATGAAATTCATATGTTGAAGTGCTAACTCTCAGCACCTTAGAATGTGACCTTATTTGCAAGTAGGATCTTTGCAGATATATTTAAAGTGAAGTATTACTTGAGTAAGGTATATCTGGTGTCATTATAAAAAGTGGAGACTTGAATGCACATGCATACCGGGAGCCCACTATGTGAAGATCAGAGTCCTGCTGCCACAAACCAAGGGGCTGGGAAAGAGGCACCATACTAATTCTTCCCTCATGCCTTCAGAGGGAGTGTGGCCCTGCCAACACTGATCTTGGACTTCTACCCTCCAGAACTATGAGCCAACAAATTTCTGTTATTTAAATTGCTCAGTTTATTGTACTAAAAACTAATACAATGGGACTGTAAAAACTTGATTCGATTAATAAATTACTCTAGCTTGTTTACTGCTAGCCTCTCTCCCACGATAGGAAACTCATGAGAACTCATCAAGTACATTGTAAGGATAATCAGTTGCTCTTTACATCAAAACCTATAGGTGAGGAATTGTTCAATGATCAAAGCTCTCAAAATCAACTGATAAATCTTTAACTACTAAACAGATACATGTATTTTTCTTTTCTTAAAGAAAGATATACCAGTGGATGACAAATTTTGAGAGTCTAATAATTAAATGTTAAAAGCCCAACCAGTTTCTACAATGCCTTTCCAGATCCTTAGGTAACAGCCACGATTGAAAGATTCTACATGTAAAGCTATGCTTCGTGAATAAAATAGTAGAGGCAAAAGAAGTGGATGTGCATTCTCAAAATAGCAGACAGTGAGCATACGGAGTAAGGCATGTCCAGTTTTATGGCTAATTTAAAATTATAAGCCTTGAGAACCATGTAGGGCCATCATTATATTGTTCAGATTCAATAAAATATAGCAGATGATATACATTAAAAGATACTGAAAATCTAAATAAAAAAGAGTTTTACAAAATGTTATATTAATAGTTCTTTAATAAATATTATATCTTAAGTATGAAGGTTAGAAAAGGGAGAGAAATTCTCATGAATTACCTGTACCAAATATTTTGCCCTAAAGATAATAGAAAATTAAGATGAGAAGTAGGAAATGATGTGTATTTTATACTTATGTTTTGTGCTACTTCTTGATTTTAATTTTATACTTTAATTTTTAATTTATAGATTCTTATAAATTAAAAGATTATAGTCTATTGATTTTTCTCAGTCACATTTATTAAAATATAATTTATTTAAAATGTATACTTTTTAATTATACATTTCTACCGTCAGTTCTATGAATCCCAATAAATGCATAGAATTGTGTAACCCTCACCAAACCAACATACAAAACAGGCCCATCACCTCATAAAAATCTTCTTATGCCTCTTTGTAGTTAAATTCCTCCTCTACTCCCGTTACCTGACAACCACTGATCTGATTCTGTCCCATTGTTACAAACAGAATCATTCAAAATAATGATTTAATTTATCAAAAATGTTGATTATGTTGCATAAAATAATCCAGTTCTAAAGAAGTTTGAGATTCATTCATATCATTACATGTATCTATAGTCCATTTTATTTCATTGCTAAGTAGCATTCCATTTTATGAATGGACTGCAGTTTGTGTATCCATCCACCAGCTGAAGGATATTTGGGTTGTTTCCTGTTTGTGGCCATTACAAATAAAGCTGCTATAAACATTAGTGTATATTTTTATAATTTCTCTTGAATTAATTACCTAAGAGTGGGAATGCTGAACATCATGATGAGCATACATTTAACTTCATAAAAAATCTCCAAGTGTTCTCCACAGTAGCTGTACTATTTTGCATTCCCATCAGCAATGTACAGGAGCTCCAGTTGCCCCGTATCTCAGCCAGCACTTGGTACTGCCAGTTTTCTCTTTGTATTTTAACCATTCTATAAGGTATGTAGTGACATCTTGTTGTGAATTTAAATTGCATTTTATTGATAACAAATCATATTTAGAATTGTTGTATGTGCTTATTTGCCATCTGCATCTCTTTTTGGTGTAAGTCGGCTAGTTCAATTTTTTATTATTGTATTTTAAGAGTTCTTATATTTGGATACTAGTCATTTATAAGATATGTGATTTGAAAATATTTTACTCAGGCTATGGCTTGTCTTGATTTTTCTAAACTGCATACGTCTTAAGAAGAAAAGGTTTTTTTTCTATTTAATAAAGTGAAATTGATCTAATTTTCTTTTATGGACCGTGTTTTTGATGTCATGTCTAAGAAAACTTTGCCCAACCTGATGTCACAAAGATTTTCTCCTATACTTCTTCCAGAAGTTTTATAGTTTTAGGTTTTAGATTGAGGTCTATGATCCATTTTTAGTTGATTTTTGAAATTGGTGCAAGGTATGGATCAGGGTTTTTGTTTCATATAGCTGTCCCCTTCTAGCATTTTGGTTGGAAAACATCCTGGACTTCCAGTTTCAGGTTCAACATGCAGAAAGCTTAGAAGTGAGCACTCCAAACCTTATAACAAGAAAAGAAGCTGGATGAACTCAAAAGTTGATGACTTTTCTGGACCTAGCAGAGAATTGAGGCTGCGGGACAAACTGCCACCCCTGAAATCTGGAGAGATGGGTGAATATAGAGAATGGTAACAAGATCTTTTTACATGAAACACAATCCACTGGACCATAAACTGGTAAGGATACTTAAGTGGTAATTTTTTTTACTAATTACTGGAATTTTAGTGCAGATTAGTGTGAAAGTGAGAAATCCCTTCTGACCATAGTCTTAGGACCCTACCCACCTACAACCATTGTGGGTTTTACCTCAAGGAACGTAATGGGGTTTCATATAGATACTAGTGTGAGAGGGCGTTGTTGGACATAGTAGGTTTTCGTCTTTACATCTTATAGAATGTTTTTTGCATTTCTCAAACTTGGGGTTTTATTAACTACTGTTGGATTCACAGGTTTCTTATAATTAATGATGTCAAATAATTGAAATGTTAACTATACTTATTTGGTTGACAAGTACACGCCAAACATCTATCACTGGGTACTATTAAAATGTTTATAAGGTATATAAGAAAAAGTGAAAGTATAAGCTACCATATGAATTAGAACTCACCAAACAGCAAATCAGTTTTAAAGGAACTTATTAAAAGTTAAATTGAAAATAACAACTTATTAATAATGATACCTTACCGAACAGTTGTTTAAATTCAATTGTTTGTTTCTGAAATGTGGTTTTATAGAGAAAAAATAAAATTTAAGGTAGATTAGTCAAGGTTAACACTAGACTGGGTAAATGAGGAGCATACAAATGCAATACAAATAAAGAACTAAAAAGGGGAATGCACTTTCGTGAATATAAGCATATTTCCATAATGTAGCTTGAAAACATGGAAGGAGTTGGAAAAAAAAGAATGGCACCAAGTGCCACAAAATCAAGAAGAAAAATATATGAAAATGCATAAGGATTAGCTTGATTGGTGAAAGAAATGCCTGTGTCTTTTCAAATGGAAAAAGGAGCCAGGAGGAAAAGTAGCTTAAATGTTTACTAATTATAAAAATCACAAATAAGATCAAGAAACAATTGCAAAGAATTGATGGAACAAAAATGAGCAATCGGAATTGGAGGAAAATAGGCATTCAGGAAATGTCAAGCTCATATTACATTTGTAGAAAATGAGAGAAAAATATTTAAGCAGAAAAAAAAAGTAAGATTTGGAAAAGGTTACAAAGAAAGAATATACCAAAACTTAGTATGTTAAAAGGTAATATGATTCAAACATTGAAGCAAAAAAAGAAATGTCAATTGCAAGCCAAGAAAATAAAATAGAGGTGTTTAAAGACATTACTATCTCAATAAAATATTCTCACTTAAAATGGCAGAGACGGATCCAAAAGGCTAAACAGAATACACGAAGCTCATAAAAGTATACAATCAAAATGAATTGACCCACAATAAGCTACCACAAAATCTAGTTTCCCACGCGCTTGTTTGAATCAGTTGTGTCAATTGTTTCATAAATGTGGTAGATGGAAAACATTAAAGAAAGGCCATGGATTCGGAGTGTAATTATTTCCAAAATGACTACAATAAATAATGCAAAAATACAAAAAAAAAAGAAGAGATATAACATTTGCCAAGTGTCTATTATGCGGTTAAGCTAAATCATCATAGCAACAATTTAAAGTCAATATTATTGCTCGCATTCTACAGACAAAGAGACTAAATTCTAGCAGGTTAAGAAATTAACCCAAGGAATACCACTGGAAGCCAAGAAAAGGGACTCAGATGTGGGTCTCTGAAGGTGAAACCTGTGTTCTTTGCTTCCTTCCCTACTACAACTAAATCTAGTGATGTACATACTGCACACTATTATTTGTAGTAGGAAAGGAAAAAAATGACAGTGTAAATTATAGGACTCTATAGTAGGAATGGTAGGAATAAGGGTATTCACTATAAAATTGTTCAACTTTGTTGTATGTTTAAAAACTTTCAAAATAAAATGTTGCCATCTGGGGGTAGGAAAGATAGCTGACTGAAAGATCTAATGAGAAAAAAAACTCGACATTAAATGTGGAGTGGTCACCTCAACTGAGTATCAAAAACCTCAAAGGCCCATTTTCTTAAAAAATACCTTCACCAGAGTAGCAAAAAATATGCACATCTCTTTTGGTTAAACGGCTTTATAGCTCTCATGTTGAAATAGAGATACATTGCCTGGATTGGAATAAGATCTTAAACCATTTAGATCCAGGAACATATTATGCTACTTTCATCATCTTAATACTTTAGAAATTATACAAAAGGCCCTAGAATAATGGCGCAAGGAACAGATACGGTTTGATACAGAAAACACTATTTAATAATAAGAGCTGTACACCTATGCTGTGTTTACTATGTTACAGACACTGTTCTAAACACATAACAAGCAATAACTCATGTAAGCTCCTTAACAATAAGATGAAGAAGGTATTTTTATTACATTCTACAATTGATAGCAGTAGTTTGACTCCAGATAACACATTCGGAGTCAATGTACCGCACAGCCTTTCTGAGGTTCATTGCTATCTACAGCACACATGGAACCTCCTGGACACCTGGGAGGGGTAAAGAGTTTAAAGTGATGGTGGTAAAGCTAAGGGGGTTGGGTAGAGGAGTTGATGAAGAAGTAAGATTCAAAATAAAACTTATGGCCAGGCGCGGTGGCTCACGCCTGTAATCCCAGCACTTTGGGAGGTTGAGGCGGGCAGATCATGAGGTCAGGAGTTTTGAGACCAGCCTGGCCAACATGGTGAAATCCCATCTCTACTAAAAATACAAAAAAAAAAAAAAAAAAAAAGAATTAGCCAGACATGGTGGTGGGTGCCTGTAATCCCAGCTACTCGGGAATCTGAGGCAGAAGAATTGTTTGAACTCCAGAGGTAGAGGTTGCAGTGAGCCGAAATCGTGCCATTGCTCTCCAGCCTGGGTGACAGGGCAAGACTCTGTCTCAAAAATAAATAAATAAATAAATAAATAAATCATACATGACTTCACTTACGTTCTCACCAGGGCATTTTTTTTTTTTTTTTTTTTTTTTTTTGTGATAGGAAAAAAAAAGAAAACCATATCTACATGTTTTAGATAAAATACGTATTTAGAAACATGATAGAAAGTCAATAAGAAGCCAAAAAGGAGAGAAAAAGAAAAATATAGATGTTTATGCACTTAGAAGTAATGAAAATTAAGCAAGAAAGGGGGAAAAGATGATTGTGATTTATAAAAATTAATTTTTACAAAATTTCTGTCTTAGTTCAGCTGTTGTAACAAAGTAGCATAGACTGGGTGACTTATAAACAATAGAAAGTTATTTCCCAATGATCTGAAGGCCAGCATGGTCGGTTTCTGGTGAAGGCTCTCTTCCAGGCTGTAGGACTGCCATCATCTTGTTGTAACCTCACATGGTAGGAAGAGGACTACAGAGTTCTCTGGGGTCTCTGTTTTAAGGGCACTAAACCTATTCAAGAGGACTCCAGATCCATGACCAAATTACCTCTCTACTTCCTAATACCATCACAATGGGGATTGGGATTTCATATGAAATCCCAACATATGAATTTTGGGGAGACATAAACATTCAGTGCATAAAAATTTGGGGAGACATAAACATTCAGTGCATAGAACAATTTCTAAGTCAACAGTAATAACATTTTCAGTAGAAAAGTATCTGAAGATAGAGCATGGAGTGAATCCATTAGGCCAAATGCAAGACAGGTGCAAATCATTACGCATTTCTATACAAATGTTTTTCCTTTTAAATGTTTCTAGTTGCATTATTTTATTATCATGTTTTCCTACTCTGCACCCCAAAATTTTCTGGTTGGAGAAAATCCCTCATCATATGTTGTGAGGGCTCTGATTGCATAGGCTGAAGGGCCCTCGAACTCCCTCCTCGCCCTCAGAGAGCCAACTCAAAAATACATGACCTGAGATCAGTCAATTGGATGTTTCTACTAGGGCCTAGAAGTCCTGCAGGAGTAATGCAAACATTTGGCTGGAATCTATGGTGGAGGCCTAGACCAAAACTATGTCACCTCCAATAAGCAGATAGAGACTGGGAAGCCTCAATTAGTACTCAGGCTGTTCTAAGGCCTGATCTAGGCTGTTTACCACTGCAAGTGGCCTTACCTGTTACCATTTCTAAGCTTAATTCTTCAGCATTTCTATTGCTTCTATAATTTATCTTCCAGTCAACTCATTTTCAGCTTAAATTTGGTTTAGTTTTCTTGCTTGTGACTAGAAAACCTGAAAAACAAAAATTGGTCCTAAGGAGGGACCTCAGCATTGAAGGCAAGATGTAGAAGGCCACACTGCAACAGAGAAAGTATGAAAACATGAAGACCTGGGGTGGTGCTTCTTTCAGTGGCATTAAGTAGATAAGAGAGGACATGATAAGCTCATATCCTCAAATGTTGGGCTTAAAGAACAAACTGATACCCAGAGGCTTTCTCTGAAGGTACTAAAGAATTGCTTCACTGTTAAACTTCAGGGAAGAAGTGGCAAAAAGTCCAAACTTTGGGTGTGGGCAAGTAATGTGCGTGGGTTTTTTTTCTTTTGTTTTTTTAAGACAGGGTCTCACTATGTTGTCCAGGTTGGAATGCAGTGGCATGATCATGGCTTACTACAGACTCAACCACCCAGGCTCAAGTGATCCTCTCACCCCAGCCTCCTAAGTAGCTGAGACTACAGGTGCATGCCACCATGTCCAGTTAATTTTTTTTTTTTTTTTTTTTTTTTTAGGCGGAGTCTCGCTCTGTCACCCAGGCTAGAGTGCAGTGGCTGGATCTCAGCTCACTGCAAGCTCCGCCTCCCGGATTTATGCCATTCTCCTGCCTCAGCCTCCCCAGTAGCTGGGACTCGGGAGGCACCCACCACCTCACCTGGCTGGTTTTTTTGTATTTTTTAGTAGAGACGGGGTTTCACAGTATTAGCCAGGATGGTCTCGATCTCCTGACCTCGTGAACCACGGTCTCGGCCTCCCAAAGTGGTTTTTTTTTTTTTTTTTTTTTTGTAGAGATGGAGTCTTGCTATGTTGCCTGGGCTTGTCTCAAACTCCTAGACTCAAGTGACCCTCCTGCCTTGGCCTCCCAAAATGCATGAGCCACTGCATCCAGCAGTAATTTGTTGAATTATGTCCATGAAAGTTATAGCTTCACCACTTCCTTTTACATAAAACTTATGGTATTGATGAAGAAAAAGACCCTATAAATTGGAACAGGTATAAATAAAACGCCTCAGAAGACAAAAAATACTGTAAATTCGAGCCTCTTACTCACACCTCTGTGTCCCTGCCTTGTCAGCTGACATATCCACTACTTCATTTTCTGACGAATTTCTTCTTCCATTGCTTGGAATCATGTCTTACCTGGGGAGTTATCTTACAAGGGGAAGTCAATATTCAAGCCTCTTCTGCCTCAGTCTAGCATACTTGTAAGGTCAAATACATCAAAGAATTTTTCAGTGTACTGCTTGAGCAGCTGGGAAGGATTATAACTGTTTTCTCAGCTGATTATTAGAAACTTGGAGTCAGTGATGGACAACACTAAAATGAGGTTGACATGCCAAAAAGTCCTTGATGGCTTCCATCAAAAATTCCCAATGGCTCTACATTCAAAATGTATTCAGGGTACAATAGTTCTGACCATCTAACTGTTAGTATCCTGGACTGAATCACCATCTCTCGCCAGGATGACTGCCAATGCTTCCTAACTGGTTTATGGGCTTCTACCCTTATTTCCCTTACCTCATCACCATGATTTTTTTCCAGTTCAGCAGACGGATTGATCTTTTAGAAACCTAAGTTCTGCACTGTGACTTTCTTCAAAACATTGCAACAGAGTAAAACCTCACACAGAGTAAAATCCAAACCTTTAGAATGGCCCATAAACTCTACATGGCACAGCTCCCTGCTGGCCATCTGACCCTTTCTTTTACCACCAGCTCCTTAGTCACTCTGTTCCAGCCACACTGGCCTCCCTGCTAATCATTGAACTTGTTAAGCACAGTTCTCCTTAGGGACTTTGTACTTACTGCTCCTTCTCTCTGGATCTCTCTGCCCTTAGATACCTACTTGGTTGGTTTCCTCGCCTCCTTTAAGTCTTTGCTTGCCTTTTCAATAAAGCCTACCTTGATCATTCTATTTAATTTTGCAACCTTCCCCCTTCTTGCCACCCAGCATTCTAGATTCCCCTTGCCTGCCTTTCCTTTTTAGTTTACTATTGCATGCAGTCTTCTAACATGCTATGTAATAATCTAATTAGTAAGTTTACTGTTGATCATCTATCTTCTTGTGGTAGAATATAAGACTCTAGGGATCTGGTCTCTTATGCCAGTCCTTAGTTTACCTATTTGTTCTCATATTTCTTCTGAGCCCTTCTGTTCATTGTGTATCTAGGAGGTGCTGATTTCTTCAGGCTGCATTCCTAGGTCAGCTACCTTGGAAATAAAGGGAACCAAGAAACCTGAAATGAATTGGTTAGGTAGATATTTTGTCTTTCAACCCCCAATATATCATAGCCCTCCAAAATCCTGATATTTCTTGAAAGATCTTGAATGCTACTGGTCTACTAAGATACCATTAACTGAAATGAAGATATTGTTTACTAAATAGTAACCTGAAGGCTTAAAAGAGTTAATGTCACTTGAAAATAGGCTAAACTTAATCAGATCATGTATTTGGGGTGGGGGAAAATATGAGGTTTTGTTCAATTTGTGCTCAGATATTTGTCTTACTATATATAGCTTTTCTTGAAATTCTAAAAATAATATATTCATCTGGAAAGGCATATAAGTTGAAAATTATTATAGGAAGTTTCTAAAGCTAATTAATTTATTTTCTCTTGGTTATTTTCCATAAATATTCCCTGGTGTTTCCTTCTGTCTTTTATGGTTCTTGAAGTGGCTTTGCAGTGTTTCAGAAACAGTCATGGTGAGCTAGTTGCATGCTAGTGTTCCAAAGTCTGTTTCCATATTTCCATCAGACAGTAGGCTATTTGCTCTTGGATATGTCCTAAGGCAATCTTGACACAGAAATGCAAAGTAATCACAGTTATCTGGGATGTTTGATTAAAATTTACAGTGATAGCTTTGGCAGCAGAAATATTCTTATATACCAAGATGTCATAATGCTTGTGTTTTAGACTATGATTAGACAATAAATCCATATCATCCTGCAAAACTACCTTTATATTTATTACAAGGGCTCCTGCTTATTCAGCCTGTCTATATGTGCTGGACAATTTGCGAACATTATTTCTTTGAATTCTCACAACCATCCATTTTACAGATGAAAAACTGAAACTATGAGTCATGCAGTTATAAGTGACGGAGGTGAAATTTCCATGTAGATCTCTCTGATCTCAAATACTCAGTTGTTTTTCACTAAATCTGCCACCTTAGGCTTTACAAAAGGTAGGATAGATAGAAATAGAAATGCACAAATAACTACAAAATTTTTTTGATTCCCAATTAATATAAAGTTATCTCAGGAGGGACTGAATGTATTCATTTCAGAAGGAAAGTGAAGTGTATTCAAGCCAGAAGATCCAGTTGAAGACGAGGTCAACTGGGAATACTGTCTGTTCTCTTTTGTGGTAGTGATAACTCCACATAATATATCACAATATTTCAGTGAGTTTTAAATTAGTAAGGAAAAGGCTGAGCTAGCTAATATTTAGATAAAGAGTCATTGAAATATCTAGGAAGAGTACACAGAGAAAATTTTCTGTACTTCTATTTAATAGTAGGAGATCATATTTTTCATGGTTTAATATGAGACAGTCACTGGGAGAAACACTTTCATGCAATCCATAATGTCCTCCACACTCTTATTATCAAATACTTTAGTTGAGGAAATTGAGACTTACATAGGTTTAGAATTTGCCCAAGATAACAAATAGGAGTGTTGGCAATTAAAATCTATGTTTTTAACTGAAATTCTCTTAAGTACTATAAAGCATTGTTGGTATTGCCTCTGAACTGAAATGTAGCTTCACTGCATGTTCCCCCACCCCCATGCAGGGTCACAACATTTTATAAAAACAATTGAAATTGTTTAAATTGTCCTAACACAGAATATTAAACATAGTAGTATTTGAAATCAGCTATATAGAGTTATGTAATATAGATTATGAATGTATTTGTTCTTTGATGGTAAAAAAATAAATCAACTTTCAACATACTATTTTAGATAGGGATCTTCCGGCCATAATAATCCCAGTGTGTCACATCTTCTTGTATCCACATCTTTGTGTAGTTCTCTCTCACAGTGGCTCTAAGTGTGGAACATGCCTTGCTTTGGTAGTAGTACGTAAGCAAATATTACACAAATAGAGGCTTGAAAGATGCTAACACATTCAGGAGGATGTTCCTTTGGAATACTACCATAACCTTGGTAGTATTCTGCTGGAGAAATTACATGGAGGAGAACCCAGGCACATTGGCCAGTATCCACAGATAACTCTCAGACATGTAAGTAATGTTATTGTGGACTATCCAACTCCAGTTGAACCATAAGAGGACTATAGACACAGGAATGACTACAGGAAATATCAACAGAAGAACCACTAGCTGAACACAGCCCAAATCACAGAATAATCAGCATATAAATGGCTGTTACCTTAGTCACTAGGTCTTAGGGTAGCCTGTTACCAAAAATAACTGATACACTTTTTATTTTTTTACACACACAAGTGCCTGTGTGTATGCATACTATTCTCTGCCAACATATTTTCATGTAGAATCTGCTCTTGACACTGAAAGAAAAGGTTACAAAATGTCTAGGCCATATTTCTCTATATTGTGTGAATCATTGATACAGCTGTCTTCTTGGCTGCACTTCTATAAAGCTTATGAATACTTCACAAATACAAATTTACTGCACTGTGGTATAAAACTACCTAGCAAATATGATGCATATTAAAACATAAAATATTATTTCATTTAAACATCTACATATAAAAATTTTTAGTCCCTATCTTCCTCTTTTAGTGATTAAAAAATAAAAGACACTTGTAAGACTGGTAAGACTAACAGTAAACTGAGTAATACTTTAAAATTCAGAAACGTTGACTTAAAGTCAGCTTCATGGACAGATAGGAAAATTGACATCTGTTTGTCAGAACCTCAAAAATATTATATTCATCTGTATTATTCATAGATGACCGAAATAGTAAGAAGATATTAAATATTTTGGCACAGGGCATTTCCCCCAGTCAAAATGCAAATCCTTGGTAAGGATAACATCTGTAGCCTCATCATTCATTAACAATGTAGTAGAACTATATTGGATTTCTCCTTGAGTATGGGTTTCCCAGGATATTAGGAAGAGTATGAAGAATCTATGACCCTAAGGGACTATGACTAAGAAGAGAAAGGGGTGGGAGACATACCTGATCCATTTTATTATTTTTCTCAGAATCAGGAATAGAATCAGGCTAACCACATGTGCTTTCAGGGAGGAGGTAGTGGGTACCAGCCTCATGAGTCCCCAACTCCCCCAATTTTTCATTCAACACTACAACTTTTACCCCTGCCTCCCCTAGAAACTTGCACAACACAGAAAGGGAGCACCACACAGGCTTTTGAGAAATATGAGAAAGAATTCTAGAAATATATTCAAAGCTCTGCTACTTTGACCTAAGTTCTCCTAGTTCTTTCTGAAAAATGAAAATAATAAATCATTTTTATTTGAGTGTTCTAAGGCAAAAATTAGCAAATTTTGGCCCATGGGCCAAATCCAGCCCACTTCCTATTTTTATACAGCTTGTGAGCTACTTCTAGTCTAGTCTACAAGGCACACAACTTAACCAGAAATGTGGCAACTTTTTCTTCTGATCCTTATTAAAAAGTCAACAAAATGATTCATGTCAAAATCTAAAAGATATCACTAAAAATATTACATTTTGTAAGCTCTTGAAAACAGGAAATGTTTTGTGAATTGCCATGAAAAAAATAGTGTGTAACGTTTACAAGATGCTCATGAAAATCTTTTGTATGAATGAATCCATTTCAACATTTTATCCTTCACTAACAACTAGCTATCTTACTTAAGTACAGACAGAAAAATCCTTTAAAAATTGTATAGAATATTAAACAATGAGACTAATATAGCCAAGAAAACCAATTTGGAAGATGAAATTATTTAGACTGGTTGCCTTTACTGCTCTAATTACATATAATAGCTCTACTTTGACTTGTTTGCGTGGACCTTGTCTTAAAGGACAAAGTGGAGTATTTGAGGATAAAGAAAGCAGAAGATTGAATATTTCAAAGAGAATCAGAGGAATCCTGAGAGCATATGGGCAGATTAGAGAAAGAACAGCAGAGCCGTGGTAGTAGCTGCACCTGTCAAAATTTGGCTGGAATGTATGTTCCCAGATGATCTGATTTTAGAGTAACAGGATGAGTCCATGAAATACTTATCCTGACACTTTAAAATTATGGATTTTATGGTTTGCTGATGCTCCTGCTGGGCTGCCTGTTCCATTCAGCTATGCTGAATCCACATATCTGGAAATGGCATCTCTTATCAGAGGTAGGACTGCTTCCAAAAAGGCCAGTTTAGTCCAAAGAGACCCAAGATTGACAGTGAGGTCACAAGGTATTATAAGGCTTGGAATATAATAAAAGAAATAATGGAATGTTGGGTGGAAATATTGCAGTATTTTAGTAATCAGTGAAATTGATAAATCATAAAAAGAACATTTATTACTTGGCTCTGAAACTTGAATAGAATTTAGTTTCCTTGAACTCTGTGATGCTTGTAGTGTTTAAATCTATAATAAATAAAGACTAAAATTGTAGATACTGTGGCTCCCATCTTGGTAGAGTATTGAGATTTGGACTGTGTGAATAGAAGAAAGAAGGAAGGGAAATGGGATGGTTGTAGATATAGAATAGCAGCCACCTCATTTCCCTGCCACCAAATAGTCTTGCTGTCCATTCCCTCCTTACCCTACTACCAAATCATCTACCAACACTCTAAAATACTTGTATCAAGATTTCCCATTAGTCAGTGATATTGCCAACTCATGTTCCAGAATATGGTAACCTAAGCCCCTTGAATGAAACTCCTAGAAAAATAGAAAAGTAAATGTTGAATCAAATGTCTTTCAAAAGCTTAAATTTATATATGAGTTGGCAAGAAAATAATAAATACCGAGTTAAGGCAAAAACCCAAAAAGACATAGAAAGCATTAAAGTTGACTTTCACCTTGTGATCATTTGCCAAATTCTGATACATTTTTACTTCCATTTTTATGACTTTGGAACCTGTCAGTCATTATATGGGGGTGCGGGAAGTCCAAGGTCTCCTAACTTACAGAATATGAAAAGCCCTTCCCTCATAAAACTGGACCTCAAAGAACTACAATCGCAGTGGAAAGGTGAGAGCGAGCATGAAATAATTCATCCAACCACCCACCTCTCAAAAAAAAAAGACTACAAACAAAAACACCTTGGCTCACGTTGAATGAGAACTCCCTTGAGAATTTATAAACAAAATCCAGGCTTCACATGGGTTTTACATTAACTCATGCTATTTATGTTACTTATTTAATCTGAAAACCTCACGCAGAGAATGTAAAACATTTCTAGACTAGAACTAGTAGAAGAAAATGCAAATCTTCTTTGCAAAAACTTAACTTTATTCTAGGTCTCACACTCCAAGAAACATTTACTCAGTCAAAATTATAAAACACAGAAATATGTCACTAAGTATGCTAGAAAAAAAAAAGAAAACAGAGTCAGAGAGGCAAACAGTTTAAACATTCAAACTCTCAAATTATAAAGAAAATGTTTATGGTTTTTAAAATAGGAAGGATCAATAGCATAAAGAGCAAGAAACTAAAAATGGCCAGCCATATTTGAAAAGTAACCAAGCAATTTTTGGAAATAAAAATATAACAATTAAAGCTAGAAACTCAAATAGTGAATTTAATGAAGTTTTATTAAACAGTAAGTTAGATCTGAAAACTGCAGCACAAAAAAGCAGATGTGAAAAACATAAATGAAATGTTAAGAGATATGGAGGAGAGAATAAGGTCTAAAAATTTTAATCAGTTAAACTGTCTATGTTTTGAAAACTATCAAGCAAGATGAATAAAAAAATTCCCTAATCAAATTACTTTAAAACCACAACTAATAAAACAAAGAATATCTTAAAACAGAAGAAAATAATAGGTTTACCTTTAAAGAAACAACAATTATACTGACAGCAGACTTTTCAGTGGTACCAATGCAAGCCAGATGCAAGTGGAATATTTTCTTTTTTTTTTTGAGGCGGAGTCTCGCTCTGTCGCCCGGACTGGAGTGCAGTGGCCAGATCTCAGCTCACTGCAAGCTCCGCCTCCCGGGTTTACGCCATTCTCCCGCCTCAGCCTCCCGAGTAGCTGGGACTACAGGCGCCCGCCACCTCGCCCGGCTAGTTTTTTGTATTTTTTAGTAGAGATGGGGTTTCACCGTGTTAGCCAGGATGGTCTCGATCTCCTGACCTCGTGATCCGCCCGTCTCGGCCTCCCAAAGTGCTGGGATTACAGGCTTGAGCCACCGTGCCCGGCCGGAATATTTTCAATATGTTGAGAAAAAAACTGTTTATCTAAATTCTATATCAAGTAAAAATACCTTTTAAGAAAAAGATAATACAATATATTTTTATGCAGTGAAAACCTGAGGGTTTGCTCACCAGTGGACCATTGCTAAAATGGCCTCTAAATTATATGTCTCAGGCAAAAGGAAAGTGATTCTTATGGAAAATCCAGGAAGTAAAAGGAAAAGAATATGAAATGTCCTTCCCTCATAAACTGGACTGGACCTCAAACACTACAATCTCAGTGAAAAGGTGAGGGGGAGTTTAAAATAATTCATTCAACCACCCACCTCTCAAAAACTGACCATAAAGAGAATCCCCTTGGCTCCTTGTGAAGGAAAACTCCTTTGAGAATTTGTAAACAAAATTCAGGAAGCCACGTGGTTTTTATTTGAACTCATGCTACTTGTTTAATCTGAAAACCTCAAGCTGAGAATGTAAAACATTTCTAAGCTAGAACTAGGAAAGTCATTGGTTAATATTTAAATAAATCTAAATATATATTGACTGCATTAAACAATAACCATGTATTCTGGGATAGAAAAGATAAAACTAAAATGCATGACAATAAAACATATTTAGAAGAGAAATAATTGGATTTACAGACATTAAATTATATTGGTTTGAAAGAGATGGAAAATATTGATTAAATTTAGGCTTCAAAAAATATGCATGCTGAATTTGATAGAATAACCATTAAAAATACATTTAAAAACCTATATTTTCAAACTGACAGAAGAAAAATTTAAATGAGAAAAATAATCCAAAAGAAGGTAAGAATAGAACAATGAAGCATAGAAGAAGCAAGATAATCAAAAACACAAACTATGACTGTAGAAATAATTTCAAATATATCAGTAATTCCAATAAATGTAAATGCAAAAAATTATTTAAAAAATAAAGATTATGGTTAATTTATTGGATTCTGTCAGATTTCTTTTTAAAAAGCAATTTATAAAATATACATCTAAGACATAGGATTCAGAAATATTAAAAGTAAAATGATGGAAAAAGATTTATCAATCAAAATAAACTGGTCACACTCGTGGTATCAGACAAAATAGATCTGAAGAAAAAAATGGATTATTATAGATAAAAATCTTACTACATATTTAATAAAAAATTCAGAAATATATACAAATCCTAAGCCTTGATTTATATAATAGCCTTTTTAAATATGAATAGCAATAATCAAGAATTGCAGGAAGAAGTCAACCTAAGCAAACAAAAATTATTGTTACATCAGTAAGTTTTATATTTCATGGATACACTTAACAAGCTTTACATACATAAAAATATATAAATAACTGGATCCAACAATCGCAGAATACACATTGTTTTCAAACTCACAGAGAGCATTACAAAATTCATCAGATAAATGTAGAGCAAGTCTCAACAAATTTTAAAGGGCTAGTATAACCATCACATTTTCTGATCTTAATAATTTTAGAAGAAATCAATAATGAAAATATAACCATTAAAATCTCCGTATATTTGGATATTAAGAAATATACTTCTAAATAATCAAGGAGATAAAAAAACGCAAGGAAAATAAGAACATATTTTCAACTGAAACATAGTAAACATACTACATATTAAATTGGGTAGAATGCACTGGAAGCATTATTTATAACCATAAATATTTGTATTAGTAAAGAAGAAAGTTTAAAAATTAATGAAGTAAACATCCAATTAGCTTTAGCACTTTTCTATGTGACCCTGCAAAAGTTGACTTAACCCCTCTGTGCCTCAGTTTCCTCATCTAAAAATAGTACAAATATAGTACTTATTGAAGATTGTTTTGAAGATCAAATGAATATGAAAAATATTTCACATTTCCTCCAGATCTACTCTCCTGACTTCTCCACTCTGTTCTGTATCTCAGGAAGCTTACCTACACAGACTATAATTATAAGGCTTTCTGGCTCTCTGTAAATCTCAAGCAACAGCAGGAAATAAGTTGACTAGAGAAGAAAGAATAAGGATACTTATTTACATGGCTCCTTCACTCTAGGCCACAACTTGGCAATGGTTGCATTCCTAAACTTAAGATTACAAGTCCTGTTTGGTGGCCAGGTTACAGTAACTACCTTCTCCCGTACTTTAAGCCTTAGCGGTGCCAGCAGGTTACTGTTGTTGTTACCCTAGAGTCTTTTACCATCTATTGTTGGTTGCCTTTAATCCTAACCACAATGTTGTTGAAAGGGAGAAAAATATGGATCAAAGAGTTCAAAGTTTCAGTTAGACTGGAACAATAAGTTTTAGTAATTTATTGCACTGCATGAGAACCACAGTTAATTATATTGTATATTTCAAAATTGCTAAAAGAATAGATTTTTAATGTCCTCATCACAAAAAAAAAGTTGATGAGGTGATAGGAATGTTAATTCATTTGATCGACTCTACAATGTATACATAGATCAAAATACCACATCATATTCCATATAATATATATAAAACGATTTGTCAATTAGACATAAATAGAAAAGAAATTTTAAAAGGTTGGTGAGTGGGATGGATTTTAATATAGACTATTGGCAGTAGACTGTCATACATAAACATAATGGTAGTAGAAAAGGGGAGCAAATACAAGATTACCCAGATTTATTTTTCTTGCTAGAACTGGGCCATTTAATAAGCATGTCTCGGCAACTTTCAGACTTAGATGGATTTAAGGTTTAAAGTCCCTCAGGTGAGATAAGAATAGTACAGAAAATAATGCACTATGAGGAAGTTGAGATTAAGAAATACACAGAAAGCCTTATAATGGTTGAACTTGGAAAAAAAACAACAGGAATGGTATTGGGCAGAAATGGCAGAAATGTCTTGCCCAGTGTCCTTCCCATACCCATATTCTTCTGGTTTCCCTCTTTGATAACTATTTTTCAAGTTCAGTTTTAGAAAATAAAGAACTCCTCTCTCTATCCCTTGTATTATGCTCTGAAACGTAAGGATATTTACACTAGTTCTGAAAATTGAACATCACTAGGAGTCACCAGCATTCTGTGCCTCTGCAGGGAAAAAGCTAATTCAGTTGTGCCTGGGTATTTTATTGAAATTAGGACAAAGAATGGGTAAGTAAAGCAAATAAAATACCACCCCGAATTTACACAAAATAGATATGATGAAATGACATGGAACCATAATAATCATCTTTGTTGAAGAAAGTTCCCCTTACAATCCTTCGAGACTTGTCTCAGATTTCCAAGAAGACCCTATGGATCCTCAGGTTAGGTAGAAGTCCCACCTTTCCATTTCGATAATAACATGAATATATAATCAATAAATTCCCCATTAAACAAAAATTTATGATAACTTAGTTTCATGCATTACCGTAGGGCAATGGCAATGTTGCTTTATCATAAGCCTGCACTGTATCATGTCTTGTGCATAAACATAGGTGTTCAATAAATTTTTTTTGAATTGTGGCACCAAAATAATCCTGTATAAAATAACATAATGCCCCCACACATACATGCTCCCTTTAATCTAAATGCCACCAAAAATAGCCCTCCAACACAAGATACAATATTTAATCTGTTATTGAAATAAAGAAATACATCAAACTGTATTAATATAAACAAGAAAATTTTTCTCAAGCAGGCTTTACCCTGGCTCAAAATAAAACTTCAACTGATGCCATTGATATGTAATGCAGATGCTTCATGCCAGATGAAGTATTTGAAATAGGAAAACAGTGAATTTGTGATTGTTCACATTCAACTTTGAATACAGATATCCTAAGTGCTAAGCTTTTTTATACAGCCCTTTTTTCTTGGCAAGATTATTTCATCTCCTCAAAGCATTTTCAAACAATTTAATAATGTAATATGATGTAATGTAATGTCCTTAAACAATACCAGAGTGTATGAAAGACAATATAATACAATAATGGGGTCCCTGTAACAATTCCAGCCCTGACTCGCTAATGACCTAAGTATATCATTATATATAACACAAACTATTTGTACTATACGTTTCTAAAACTTCATGAGAAAAAGACATATCATGCCTCTATAAAAATATCCTTTTCTCATTAAGAATATTTGTCATTGAAAAATTAATAATTTTTTTGAGAACTGAATTTTTGGACTTTTTTAGGCAAACATATTGAGAAAGTTGGATAATGGGAATATGGGTTTTTTATCAATTCTAAATCTTTAAGATTTTATGAAAGTTAAAACAAGGGAAGCAACTCATTCCTATAGTGAAGTAGAATTACCTGGTGCAGACTAGAAAAGAAAGACTAACAGAATCTAGGTTAAGAGTAAAGTGTATTAGGGAGAAAAAACCCTATCAGCTTAGCATCAATTCTTTTTTCACATTCTACTGACAATTCTCAATGATATTGAATTTGGTTATATGTATTCTCATTGGAAGTTAAATTTTTGTTTACCATTTTAGACAGCAGTGCAGCACCTCTGGTGGAATACCCTCTTATCCTATTGGGGAGGGTCTCAAGTATGACTTCTTCAGGGCTTTTTTTCCTTAGTCATGATTTTAAGAGCCCACCAAAATGTCCACCCTCTCCTTACTGAGGTTGCCTAAGCAGGATAACTTTAAAGTTCAGCCCCAAATCTGATAGTATTCATGCCTAAACTTCACTGTAGAGAAACTCCAAGGGTTATTATTAGAAGTTTATTGCGAGGTTGGAGAAGTCAGTAACTTTATAATTTCAATCATTTTCTGAGAGCCTCTGAGACACTGTCCTAGACAAGTATGGTGTATAAAGCATTGGTATATGATTTCTCATCTCAAATAGCATGGTAAGACATAGCCTGGCTTTGCTTCACCAATATTAAAGGCAGAAGTACAACACAGGGATAGAGTACAGACACTGAAGCCAAGGTAAGGTTCAAATGCTTCATTGTTTCTAAGCCTCAGTTTCCATACCCATAAAATGGTGTTAATGATACTTAGCTCATGGGGCCATTAAAAGATTAAGTTGGCTGGACGCAGTGGCTCATGCCTGTAATCCCAGCACTTTGAGAGGCTAAGGCAGGCAAATCACCTAAGGCTGGGAGTTCGAGACCAGCCTGACCAACATGGAGAAACCCCATATCTATTAAAAATACAAAAAATTAGCCAGGCTTGGTGGTGCATGCCTGTGATCCCAGCTACTCAGGAGGCTGAGGCAGGAGAATCACTTGAACCCAGGAGGTTGAGGCTGTGGTGGGCCCAGATCACACCATTGCACTCCAGCCTGGGCAACAAGAATGAGACTCTATCTCAAAATAAAAAATAAAAGATTAAGTTGAATAAGATATGAACATGCTTAGCACAATGCTTCACATGTGAGAAGTAGTCAAAAGAGAAGGGTTAGTATTATGCTAAGAACCAATAACTAGTGTTAGGCTGTTCTTGCACTGCTATAAAGAAATATCTGAGACTGGACAATGAGAAAAGAGGTTTAATTGGCTCACAGTTCTGGAGGCTATACAGGAATCATAGTGGCATCTGCTCCTGGGGAACCCTCAGAAAGCTTTCAATCATGGCGGAAAGTGAAGGGAGCAAGCACATCATATGATGAAAACAGGAGCAAGCCAGAGAGAGAGTGGTTGGAAGGAATATTTTTAAATGACTGGATGTCACAAGAACTATCACAAACACAGCACCAAGCCACAAGAGATTTGACCCTATGATTCAAAACCTCCCACAAGGCCACACCTCCAGCACTGGAGATTACAATTCAACATGATGTTTGGATAGGTACAAATATCCAAAGTATATCAACTAGTATACACAAAGAGTGTTAAATATTTAACCCTTTTTAACTTTCTTTCAAATGAAACTTTTTTCCTAAAACACACACAGCTAAGAATTTCTTTGCTTGCGTCTTTTACTCACTTCTTTATAGACATTAATCCTGTATTTTCTCTAATTTGTACTGTAATTTGATACTTTTTTAAAGAAAGTCTGTCTCTACAGATTCTTTGTACAGCATAATTGAACTATAAAAATGAACTTGGGGTTTTTATGTGTGTTTTGGGGAAGAAGTTCTGAGGGGTGCTAAATAATATATATCTATTTTTTAAGGATCAAATAAATATCATGGATTTTGCAAATGAATAATGATTTGTGAATCAAGCTTCGCTATATTAAGACTATACTGAGTGCCCCTTTTAGGACAAGATTAACGGTTTGTTGCTTTAAGCAGTTTTAAAAATATATATATATTACAGTTCCTCTCATGCCTTATGCTGACAGTTGGTCTCCATAACATTTAGCACTGTTAATTTTATTTTGGCTGCATACGTAATAATGTCATTTTATTCATCTTTAACATACCCAATTTGATTAGCCTTCTATCATATGAAGATACAATTCCAGCATAGTGAAGGTAACATGCTATGTTAAAGATCTCATATGGTCTCTTGCATGTATTCCGATCTCTGCTTTTAAAGTTAGGGATAAACACTATAAATATTGCATGAATTAAAACTTTGTCACATCAGTTTTATTGTAGTACTAATAGGCTGGCAGAATACATTTCATATTATGGTGATACAAATGCTTAATCTCCGAGCAGAACAATAAAATTCGGAAACATAACATTCCTTTGTGGGGAGGAGTTGCTTTTAAACGAGCTCAATAAAAAAATGCAAACTGATTACTCCAAGCGCACTGAAAATTAGGCATTGCCAGAAGGAATGTGTAAAAGGCTTTCTGATAGCTTGGATTAGAGACAACGATTCCCACAAAGCCTATCAGAGATAAATGAAATAAATGGAAGGAAGATGCAAACTCGGTCTTTGTTCCAGTAACTGCCAAATGTCATATTGGAATTCTCAACACAAAGCCAAATGGCTGGCAAGATCATCTGTATGCAAATGTAGAGTAAGTGACCCTCCCCAGCTCAATAGCTATTTTGAGATAATTGAAGTCTATACTATAGGAAAGTAGTTTCTTTCAAAGACTATGTTGCCTTTTCATGATACCTTAAAAATTCCATGTGAGTACTTAATGGCTAAAAATATTTTACTTTCACAGTTTAATAGAGATTTGCTATTTCCATAGCTGTCCAGCATCTGAAACCCTTTCCTACTTGGTGAAAGGCTAGTTTTCATCTCTCTGAAAATCAAAGGGGGTCAGAGACTACCTCTCCCCGCCACTGACAGGTAGAGCAGGTAACCCAGGCTTGGGCCATCTGATGATCCTTCTTGCCACTTTGAATTGTGAGCAAGTGACAGAAAGGAGCAGGGACAGTTTGGAATTCATATCATGAGGCATCTTGCAGCGGGAAGTGCAGCACCGCCCAGGGTGGAGGCCGAGAGTGGTGTGACAGCAGCAAAGCCGGGCGGTGCACCCCAACCAGGCTGTTCCTGCAGCATGACCTTGGCTGTCATTCTTGCTGCGGAATCTGCCTGCATTCTTGCCAGTTTATAGGGTCTCTAGGCTTCTCCGCAAACAAGTGAGTTTCCTGATACTTTGCCAGCAGATCTCTCTTTTGCTGAAGTTAACAAGAGTCAGTGTCTGATGCTTGCAACAAAGAACCCTGACTGACACGTAGAGGGTTTTCTTATTGTAACGTGTTGTCAGCACTGCTCTAATATGTTTTGTTCTATGTATGAAATGAATAATACTACTTGATGGAAATATAGCCACTCTTCCACACATCTCTCTATATAATGAAATCCTCATAATGCTAAGGATTCACCTGATAAAAAATATTGTTTCAGAGACAGATTACAATAGTCAGAATTAAAGATTTTTATTGTGGTAGTGTTATGTCACATAATAAGCACAACAAAGGATTGGTCACTGAAACTAACAGAATGCTAGCTACTGAAAGAAAAATTATATAAGGAATGTCCATCTCTGTGTAAGTAAAAATGTAACTTAACAGTTTATAATAAGCAAAAGACTTTGTGAGGCAACATAGCAAATTTATTAAGACTAAGAGTTTCAGTTCAGATTTGCCACTGACTAGCCATGTGATTTTAACCATTCTACAACTCACCTTCCACATCTGTAAACTGTTAATGCTGATATTTAGTTAACAGGACTAAAGTGAGAATTAATTGAGGTGCTGATATAAATCTGTGAGCACAGTACTAACACACAGTGAGAGCTTATACATGATGGAGGCCCATCTGCCAGGTAAGTCCGTTGCACTCACACACTAGTACCACTCCCAGCTTTTCCTAGGTTCCCGCATATTGATTTGATGGGGTTTATGTTGGGAAGGTTAACACAGCTCATATTAGCATTCTAGCTCTTCCCTGGTCCCTCAGGGATTTCATTAAAGGAAACTATCCTTTCCCTGCCTCAGCCACTAGGGAACTCCAGGTGCCGTCGTGCTGGTATTGTTGTTTTCTGCTCTATGTCACATTTAATGAGAGAAAAACAAAAACAAAAAAGCCAACAACTTTGTACTGTGAATAATATTAGCAAGTTCATTCTAGAATAAAAAACGTTGATGATTTAGACAATGAAAACAGTCATTAGGGAAGTACTACTGAATTCTTCGTTTTTCCTTTAAGATTAGCTCCTCAAGCCCTTCCTCACCTTTGACTAAGAACTGATCCATGGAAAAAGAACCCTGAAACTCCCAAGTTACAGACTATAAGAAGTCGGGTTAATGCATAAAAGCTTCCCATCATTAAAGATCGCAAATCTTCACCTCCAGCAACCTAGCACAACCCATCATTCTCTTCACTGACCCACTGCTCATGCCTCCTAAGAGATCTCCCAGCTCTTCACACTGGCTCCCACACATTCTCTAGTCATCGTCCTGAGTGATCTTTTAAAAACATACATCAAATCACCTCATTGCACCTCACAAAACTTTTATTCATCTGCCTCTGCACTTAGAATAAAATCTAAGCTCCGTTCATGTGACACACAAGGTCCCACATACTCTGTACTTCAACTTCCACCTTGAATGCCTTTGTCCTTGCCTATTGTGTGAACAAGCTGAAGACTTCCCCAAGTAGGACTTCCATGTTAGATTTCCTGCTGCATGACTTACCTCCTTCCCTAAGATCATTTCTTCATTGTATCCTATCAGACAGGTCCCAGCTTAGATGTCACCACCACCCAAGTACTTTCTATCTCATCACTGTTTTATTTTCTGCAGAGCAGTTTTCTGAAGAAAATCCTGCATATTTATCTCTTTCCCATTCCCCAATGGAGTTAAGCTCTATGCAAGCAGGACCAATTCATGTTTGTGTCTAGTGTGTCCCCAGTGCCTTAAGCAATACTTGACACATGGTAGTTCTTCAATAAATATTTGTTACCTGACTAATTGACTGAATGTATGATTCAAAAGATAACGGTTTCTACCACCCACACTTCACCCCCTTTTCTGAAAGTTTCTCCCCTTTCCTGAGTAGCATTCTGCCAATAAGAAAGAAAGAAAGAAAGAAAGAAAGAAAGAAAGAAAGAAAGAAAGAAAGAAAGAAAGAAAGAAAGAAAGAAAGAAAAGAAAGAAAGAAAGAAAGAAAGAAAGAAAGAAAGAAAGAAAGAAAGAAAGAAAGAAAGAAAGAAAGAAAGAAAGAAAGAAAGAAAGAAAGAAAGAAAGAAAGAAAGAAAGAAAGAAAGAAAGAAAGAAAGGCTCCGCAGCCCCTGGAAACTTCCAGTTCTGCCAGTACAGGGACATAAATTGTTTGTAGCCTCTGCCAGTTTCCCAGATAACAGTCTGAACTCTCCTTTGCTAGCAGGGTCTCTCATGCTCCCTGGACTAAGGAATCACCCAGGTCTGTGCACCTAAATCAGACCATAGAAGACAACCTCATGTGGTAACACCACACCCAGGCTCAGGACAGGAAATTTACTCACCACACATCAAGGTAATGAAGGTAACCAAGTGCGATTTCACACCAGGCTTCCTGCTCCCAACAACAGAGGATGAGGGGGCAGCTCATTAACCAAGTTTGAATTTAAGTATAAAATGCCATATTTTCACAGGAGGAGTAGATGTGTTTTCCGTGAAGAATTCCAGTCTGAGTTCTCACTCAGCCTTTAATTCCTAAATGCAGAAAAAAACTAATAAGCTTCTTAGAATACATACATAAGAAGTTCTGTTTAACCCTAAGCTATTTAACACCTCAGTGGTTTTATAAGCACCAGTCTCATTAAATCTTGTGTGTGTGTCTTTGCGTGGGTAAGGCAAAGGGTGGCCGGGAGGGATCACTGCCACTGAACAGTCACATTGAATAAGCCATAGGACTGAAATTAGGAGGCAAGCAACAGTGACATCTAGTGTGGGTAAGAAATGCCAATACTGGCAAACTGTTTTTCTTTCTATAGCAAAAGACAGGATACAAGAAAGACGGGTAGCAAATTAGGGTCAGAAAAGTGAAGATGATGGCAAATGTGAAACCAGAATGCAGATATACTAGATGACTATAGAAAAAGATTCTTTTCCAATTCCTTTGCCACTAAATTTTCTTCCCAGTTATATATTATTACACACTTTCTTAGCCTGAAAAAGCCCCTAAGGTGACTCAGCCTCCCACTTCTGTTCTCCCTTTCCCCCAAACCCTCCCACTGTGCCCTCTGGATCTCCTCTCTGGAATCAGCAAGCTCTTCTCATCCTCTTCTTGGAACATTTCTTGGCCTCTTGTTTTAAAAGGGTCTGTTGGATACCACCTGCCCTGAAACCCATCTGAGGAAAGGCTGTTTCATTTGTTGATCACACCCTGCCATGATGGCTGCTGTTCTTGCCTCCCATTGCTTATCTATATCTCCCTCTTACAAAAATTTCTGCTCCTTTGAGCTCCTGCTAAGCAGATATGTCACTCTATCCCCACTATACTTGTTGCAATCATCTGACAAATCCCTGTTCATTCACAACCATTTGTTGAATATTTTAACTCCTGTTCACAATTTTTTCTAGACCCACCCTCCTATCATCGTTTCAGTATCATCAACATCTACTTGATGAACCATGGCTCTTCAACCTCCTCAACTCCAATGCCTTCCCCTCCACCTCAGCCACCTACTCCCATTGTCCCATTTGTCATCAACAGAAGCTGTAACATTTCTGAAAACTCAGCTTCAAACCTCCCACTCACATATATTTCTCCTATTCAGTCTCTCAAGTACACCCACTAACCTATTCCACCAGCCACAGTGAAACCTCGAATCCATTAACCCCTTTATTTTCTGCACCTTCTGCCCATCCCCACCTGGACTCACTGCCCTCCTTATCCAGCCCATATACTCAAAGTCTAATATTGTATTTGCTGCTCTGAAAATATACTTGATTCTCTCATTCTTTTCTCCTTCCACCACACTCATGGTTAATATCACTTATCCTTGCCTAGTTAAGCATTCAAACATTCCTAAAGAAAAATTAGTAAACCTACCTGACTGGTTTTACTTTAAATTCATGACCACCAACCTTAAGTAGATACTTACTACTGGCTAGCAATCCTGCTATGTTTCTCAAGTAGTATAACTTCCTAACTCACCAATAACTATTTTATACATACTTCAACCTCACTCTAATATAACAGTCTCACCTCATTACTCTTCGAAAATAAAAAACTCAATGATCCACTTTATATTCTCAACCTTAAACCTATAAACCTACCAACATCTACACACATTTTTTCTTCTTCCTTCCTCCTATCAAAGCCTATGTTGTGAATGTATGCTCAAGCTCCCACCTTCTCTCTCACCTTCTCAAGGACTTCACTAGTCAATCTCTCCCCCTTCTGCATCAGCAATTTTCCCTTTTCTGCTGCATTCAGTTCTATCTTTATACAAACATGCTGCAGTATCTCGGACCAAAAACAAGCAAAAACCTCTCTCAACCCCAGAATTTTCTGTTCCCTCTTTCAGAGCCAGATTCCTCAAGAGGCATTACTGATGCTGCCTCCACTTTCTCATCTCCCATTCTCCCGTCATTCTGGTTCCTGCTCCCCACTGCTCTGGCAAACACTTCTTGTCCTTAACCTTTCAGGAGCATTAATCAGAGTTGACCATTTCATCCTTCCACTGAGGGCAGGACTTTACATTCTGAGTTTTCCTCCTACTTCTCTGGTTACTCCCTGTCACTCTCCTTTGTAAGCTCCTTAGCTCCCATACTAAATCTATGAATATTGGTAATTCTCAGTGCTCAGTCTTGGCCTAACTTCCCTTCTCCTCTTAGAGCATAGTGTACATTCTGACTGAAAATACTATTAATATGTTTCTCCCAGAAACTTAAATTTCTAGCATGAATCTTTACTTTGAGCCCTGACTCACATATTCAGCTAACATCTTTATATAAATATTTCACACACATCCTAATATTATTATGTCCAAAGTTAAGTATTTTTTGTCCTCTCAACCTGTCCTTCACTCTCCCCAATCCCAGTACACAGCACCACTACAAAACCTGGTGATCATTTTTTATTCTTCCTTCCCTCTCTTTCCCACATCCAAGCATTCAACAATTTATGTATTTTTTCTATCTAGCATATATCTTGAATTAGAGGATTTCCTCCATTTTTACTGCCATTATCATATTCATGGTCACCATTCTCTCTCACTTGGTCTCTAAAAAAGTACAGTCAAGATAGATTAGATGATGCTCCAACAACCATAAAATCTGAGTGACCAAGAAAGAAAAAGAACTAGAAATATTTGGCACTAGTGACTACAAAGTCTGTCCCTTTAGTCATCAGATATTCCATTCACCATCTTTCCCACAGGCCCAATAACTACCCCCACTCCAGAGAGACAACCCAACATTGAATCAGGGCATGGTATTAAGCTCAAAGTTCAGGATCTCTTGATGATACGTGATGGGCTCTCACCTTAGGGGGGCTTCTCTTAATACGGACACTATAAAGAAACAGAAACTTCCCCACATATACCCAAAATACAATAGTGGAACAGGGTCAGGATAACTGCAATAAATATACCCATTTAGAAAGCAAAAGAATGAGAGGAAGACACAAAGTAGTCAATGTTCCATTGTAATTATGAAATTCTACCTGGGGGTGGAGAATGTTCTTTGATTAGGCTCCAACTCTCCTAGAGAGAGATTCCCTAGTCCATTGTTTGTCATGACCTTGGCTCTGCCCTTGGAGAAGATCTTTCTTTTTCATCATCCAACATGGCCACTTCTAAAATGGTCATTGGAGAAAATGCCCTCCAAACCCTCACCTCCCACCCTTTGGGCACTGAGCCTGCTTCCTACCTTTAGATATTTGAGGACCCAAGGATTACTTTATATCTCAAACAGTCACCAACATTTAGTTCACACTGTGATTTCTTTGGTATACAACTCTTTCAAAAAGTTTCCTTCTCATTTATTTGATTCCAGCTAGCTCTGTGTGCCATTTACCACATCCATAATTCTTTCAAGGCATACCTTCTCTCCTTTTCCCCTCTCCTCTCTCTCTTCTCCTGTCTCCTTTGTCACTAAAATTTTGGCTCTGTGAGATCTATGATTTTATTATTTACTGCCGTAACCACAATACCAAGCTCAGTGCCAGGGATATAGTAGACACTCAGGAAGTAGTTGCGAAATGAATGAATGAAGGACCCTTACCTGAACTTTGAATTATGATTCTGCCTTCAGGTCCTGTTTATGCTTCTTTTAACTACTTCATTCTTCTTTCTTCTCATCTTCACCTTGTAAAAATGGTATCACCTGCTTGCCCAAGTCTAAGTGACTTCTTGTCCTAACCTGTTTTCTTCCCTACAAGTTTTCACTTCTTCACTCAAGTATACTTTGGACCCTGATAAGTTGCAGAATTCTAACTAATATTCTTCACCTGTTTTCCTAAAACAATTTGGCCTTGTTAACTCTAGAGCAGAGGCTTTCAATCTTAGCTGCACATTAGTATCAGCTGGAGAGCTTTTGAAACTCAATTCACTAGCAACATACCAAGGCAATTAAATTAAGAGTCTCTGAGGGTGAGACCTAGGCATCAGTACTTTTTAGAGCTGCCCAGGTTTTTCCAGTATGCAGTCAAAGTTGAAAACCACTGTTCCAAAGTAAGTGTTCTCTCCAACTCTTTCTTTTCTCCATGATTCTGAACCCTAATACTGATTGCTCAACCTGTGGATCTACCATCATTCCAAACAGCAAATCAACAAGTATTGAATTCCCTAAGTACTCACATCTGTGACTAATTTACTTCCTCCTCATTCATTTTCCCCCTCCCAGCTGCGCCTTTCTCTTTCTATTCATGGCACTAAATTTATGGTTTTAACAATTGCACTTTAAATTGCTTTTCAGATTTGATCCTACATCTTCTCTTCTCCTCAATTCCAAAACTTTGCTTGAGATTTCAAATAAATCTTCTATATTTTCTCATCCAGCACATGAGCTCATTCTCTCTTGCTTTCACTCATTCTCACCCACTTGTCTTTATTTTTGTTTTAATCATAAAAACAGTATATCTAGACTTTTAGTAATGCACCTTATCTCTGTTATGTTCACTGTCCTCCAATCTGTCCTGATTCTTGCTTTCTTGACTACAATTACTGGTCAGCACATCCTCCTGCCGATATCTTTCTAAGTATGACACTCTACTAGAATGAAACATTGTTATTTATTGTCTCAGTGTCTAAAAAAAAAATCTATAAACATGCAAACCATTATTTCATATGCCTTGCTATGGGCCTAATTTATAAAAAGAGGGTATTTTTAAAGAGAATAAAAAATGGATATTTGAAGATCCATAATCTTAAAACATGTATAAATAAGCACAAATATATATGGTCAGGAATGGGAATATCTTTTGACATCTTATCAACCTCCCTTAATATGTCAGCTGGTTCTGAATATGTGTCTGTAGGACGTCAGACTCTTTCAGGGCCTGAAGCTGGGGCTAGAAGGTAACATCGCTGGTTAGCTGGCACTTAAACTTTCTCCATAGATTCCATCATACTGTAAACGAGACAGAGCAAGCTGTTGGAGACTTGACTGGTAAACAAGTTTCTGGTCCAAAGTATAGTTTGGGCAGGTCACAGGTTCATGCAGCAGTTGAGTTGATTCAGACTCAGCTGGATGCAACAAGCTAGCGGTAGAAACAATCATGATCAGACAGAAAAATAATATTCACTCATCTGCTTCTTGATTTCCTGAACTGCCCCCAGGCATGGTGCAAAGCCCTGAGATTAAGAACATCAAGGACAAGTGAAGAAATAAATATACTAAAATAATGGCACTACAATTCAAAAATTGAGATGTACATTGGGTAGAAACATGACATAAAGGAGGGAGTATTTGAATAGGTCCCTAAAATTTGGTGGGAACCAGAAGATAGAAATTGTGGAATTAGGCTGGGTGTGGTGGCAGCTCACAACTGTAATCCCAGCACTTTGGGAGGCTGAGATGGGCGGATCATGTAAAGTTAGGAGTTCGAGAGCAGCCCGGCCAACAGAGAGAAATCCAGTCTCTACTAAAAATAGACAAATTAGCCAGGTGTGGTGACAGGTGCTTGTAATCCCAGCTACTAGGGAGGCTGAAGCAGGAGAATCGCTTGAACCCAGGAGATGGAGGTTGTGGTGAGCCGAGATCACGCCATTGCACTCCAGCCTAGGTGACAAGAGCCAAACTCCATCTCAGGAATGAAAGAAAAAAGAAAGAAAGAAAAGGAAGGGATGGAGGGAGGGAGGGAGGAAAGAAGGAAGGAAGGAAGGAAGGAAGGAAGGAAGGAAGGAAGGAAGGAAGGAAGGAAGGAAGGAAGGAAGGAAGGAAGGAAGGAAGGAGAAGAAATTGTGGAATTAAACTAAGTATGTGGAGGAACATAGCAATAATTAACTGACAAAAAATGTGGTGGGCTATTTTGAAAAGCAATGAGCTTCCTTCCCATGAAAAAGGAAGCTGTTCACATCTGACAGAGATGCTGAAAAGTTCTTCACCAGGAGGTGAAGACAAAGCTTGTATTGAGTACTTATTCCCCCTCTGCAATCCTAGAGCTCAAAATGGAGAGTTAAAAATAGAAGTATGTAGATAGACAAATATATTGTATGCACATATTATATCCATATAGACAGAGAAAAATATAGGAAAAACTCTACTTAATACACAGACTTGGAATTTTAAAAAAGAAAATCACCATTAGTGAAATTAATGAAGTGAAATGGAACAATTTCACTCACAAAATCTTTCCAAATGTACTATCTTAAAATAACGTAAGACTCTCATGATGAGACTAGTGGTGGTTCTATTAACTCACGCAAACACTGAGGACATTTTCAATCATTCTGTGATAAACTGTCACACAGCAGCCTAATTAGCTCCACAGACTGCTTTCATTTAAGGGCCTTCATTGTGTTATTATTCTAATCATTTTTAAATGTCCTCCTCAGACTATTTTCTATTGTACTGTTTTTCACTCTGGGATCCACATTTTACAGGCCTCCCAAAAGCTCCTCATCATTTTAAAGATTGTATTCTTAATAATGTCTTTGATTATGTTGCAAACTCCTTAATCTATACGGTATTGTGTTGGTCGTGTTAGCAAAGTATGATCTGAAAGAATAAATCCTTGTAACATTCTGTGAACACCAATGAGGAAGGGGTTAATGATTTTTCAGCTGCATTTCTTGCTGGTGACTATGGCACAGATGAATATTTTTGAAATGAATATGAACGGTTTTAGATGAGTGCTCCTTAAATGTCACTGTGTATTAGTCATGCAAGGATCATTAAGGGGTATGAGAGGTAGACTTGCACATTTCATCCAAGACATAGATTCTTGCTGAAGACTGTTACTGTCAGAGTTGCCAGGTTAGACTACGCTGGTAATGATTATTAATGTAACTGAAGCATTAAATGGTTCATTTTTCTCCATTTTTCTTCATATACGACAATATTTCCAAAATATTCATATAAAATGCATTTTTCTGCATGAGTCCTGGGGTGGCAGAGAATACAAAGTAAATAAAATGCTACAAATATCAAAATAAATGCATGCAATGGAAATTATCTTCTACTAAAATTTAACAATAAATTAATGTGTCTATTTATAGGCATAAAACTCATTCCTGCTAATGAACCACATTAGTTCTCTAGGGAAGCATGAATCCTTGAGCGTCTCTAATGTTTAAATGCCAGTAGATAACAATAGGTTTTCTTCCTTTGTGATAGTTATGTTAGATATAAATCGCTGGTTTATAAGTATATAAGTATAGTTCACCTTAAGATAATATCCAGTGCCTCCCCAAATGTTTCTCTACCACATGAGAGACACTTCACATTCTCACAACAAAATACACTGAGTAGCAAATCATCTGGAATTTGTTAGGATATCAAGTTGCTTGAAAGAGCCTTGAGATCAATCACCAAAGAACAGGTCCTTTGAAATTAGCCTGACTGCCCCCTGACAGCTTATCTGTGCCATTGGCATATTCTCACTGCAGGAAGAGGAGGTAGGTCTGGACCAGAGGTCTGAGTAAGGCCCTAGCAGCTTTTCTAAGAAAAAATACTTTTTCTCAATACCAGGTTCCATATATCCATTTCCTTTGACTCTAAGCAAATCATTTAACTTCAATTTCTTCATCCATAAAGTGAGAAGCTTGTCATGGGGATGACAAGCCTTCTTAACGCTTTTAATAAGGTCCTTTGAAGACAGCCAATACAATTCACTGTAAATTATAATATGGCAATTTGAATTTAAATAATTTTTTTCTCCTGAGTAATATTAGCTACTGAGTACTCTTTGTCAGTGTAGTAAATTATTCTGTAACTAGGTAAAGCTAGCCAGCAAAGTGTGAAAAGTTGCTTTCAGCATCTTAACTTTGCACAAAAAACAATCACTATAAAGTGGTAATATCTTTTATTTGGTCAAAATATGAGTAAGGTGGCAAATAAAAGTGATTTTAAGCCTAGTTGTTAAACAATGAGTTATTAAATTGAGTAGAAATCCCCATGCAAGGAAAATAATTCAATGGTTTCTATCGTTATTACTATTGTTTTCAGAATCCAAAGCTTTATATTAAAAGCTGTAATTAAAGTTTTAAAATTTAAATATCATAAACAAAATTTTCTTTTCTATGTAGATTAAAAATTATTTTTATATCCTGACAAAAGCACAACTTATTTGCAAAAAGATTTTCCTGTCTTCTTAACTCTATTCATCAATCTCCTGTATATAATCAAGAAAAAAAGTCTCCCAAAGCAATCCAAATGATTAAATAAAACCAGCCCTAAATATCACAACCTCATTAAATGAGTTTGAGGTAGAAGTAGCAGGGTACAAATGCAGCATAAACACAGTTATAGTCATAGGCCAAATAGGAGAGTAACAACTATAAAACTTGCCTATGACTTCAGACACATTTTCACTAAATAATATCCCCATTAAATCCTTTAGTAAGAGTATGATTGTGAATATAATCATCGGGATGAAAAGGCCCAAGAAAATTAAATGACAGATCCAATAATCCTTTAAATATCAGTTGCAAAGTGGTGATTGAAAACACACACAAAGGCACAGACAGAGGTTTGGGGCTGGCCCCATGCCTGGTACAGCAGGTATGCAGAGGAACTGTAACCATAGCCTCCAGCATCCTTTATATCAGCCAACCCACCTTCCTCAGTCCTAGTATCACCAGAATGAAGCCTACATGTCTTTGCATTGCCCCTACAGCCCCATCAGGCTTTGTCTTTTCTGCCTGTCTCTCCAGATTCATTTCTTGCAACTTTGCCACATATACTTCATGTTCTCATCCATCTCTCTCTGACATGTTATGCACACACAAATGCTGCTACACACAAACTTTCTTTCACTCCTTATTCTTCACTACTCAGAACCTTTCTTCATCTTTTAAAACTCCCCTCAGAGGATTCCTCCAGGAGGCCTTCCCTAGCCCTCCAAATCCCCAGTCTGTACTCTGATAGTACACTATTTACCACTATCATAGCGCTTTTCATAGTGTGCTTCTTCTCTATGTTCTCTACAAACTGTATGCAGCTCAAGAGCAAGGACCATGTCCACCTTATTCCAGTAGCCTCAGAGCCTAGCACTGTGACTGAGACATAGTGAGTTTTCAGAGTTGGGCTCTAGTTGTGTTTATGAGCTGGTTAGAAACCTAAAATATATACATTGCATATATTAGCAATTAAATACAACAAAAGGCCATTTAAAACTGTAAAGTGTGGAATTTGGTGCTATTTGATATAGGAAGACTTTTAAGAGAAACAATAATTTGAACTCAGCAAAGAGGTGGAGGAAAGAACTGCCAGTATGACGACCGGAAAGCCAAAAAATCAAGGGTTTGGACCTAACCTATAGCAGGGAAAATGAAAAGAAAGAGGCAAATCTGAACAGTATAAGAATACATTATAAGACCTTTATATGCTTATATACACTACTGTTGGAACTGTAAATTTGTACAGTGTAAGTAGGCAATTTTCTAGGATCAAAGCCTTAAGATACACCAGCACCATCACCACCAACACCACATTCCTGTCTCTATACCTTTCCCCACCTATTAATACAATTCCACTTCTAGGAACTTTCAAGGGAAAGAAATAATTAAGAATGTGTGAAAATATGTATGTATAAAGTTGTTCATTAGAGTATTCTAAAAATTAGCTTAAAAAGGAAAAGGAAACTAAATATCCATTAATGGAGACTCCTTAAATAAAGCTTCATGTTCCATGTAATGAAATACCCAACTAACTATCCAACTGACATTTGGATGTTCATTTCCTGTTATAACATGATACAATAAAACCATACTAAATGAAAATTCTAAAGTGTTAAATATATTAAGCAACAAAAGCCTACACTTATAAAATCACTTACAGTACAATTTTATTTTTAAATATATTGGCAGAAGCATATCTGAAAATATCAGAATGTATGAACAATGGAGCAGTTGTGGGGAATTGTTTCACCTGTTTGCATTTTATATGTTTTAAAATAATAATCTATGTTTTATAATAAATTCATATTAACAGAAAAATAAATTCATATTAATTAACAGAAAATTTATTGGCTCAGTAAATTAAGACAGATTAATTATTTGGGAGAAAATGCAGAGCTTATTTTAGAATTATATGTTTTGGAATGGTTGTTAGAATCCAATGAAATCAAAGTGGAAGGGCTTTGAAAACTCTAAAGCAAAGTGACTGCATTTCTAGAAGCCTCGTCTCAGAAATGTTCATAGAGGCTAGGTCAAAAATGTTCCATGGTATAATAAAGATAAGATATGCTAGGTTAAGCAAAATTAAGTATATTCTCACTGTAGGACTTCTGGGCTTTTAATGTGCTAGTTTTAATGTAGACCTTCAAGAAAGAGACATAATATGCATTGTTTTGCAAGCATATTTGACCCTTTTCTCAAAGAATATCTGATAGAACTAATGTTTTCTTGCACATACTTTGGTAGTGCATTAAAAACACAATGTAATATTTATTTTGAAGTCATTGCAAGCCACCATAAATACAGGACTGGGACACTCAATTTGAGTCATCACTTTAGGTCAGGTTTTCTTAATCTCCCCACTATTGACATTTGTAGCCAGAAAATTTTTTGTTGGTAGGGGGATGTCCAGTGCATTGCAGAATGTTCGTCAGTATCCCTGGCTTCCGCCCACTAGATACTAGCACCTCCACCCCCACCCTTCACCATTATCACAACCAAAAGTATCCACAGGTATTGACAAATGTCCCCAGCAATGATAAAGAACACTTATTTGAGGGATTTAAGTGGTAAGCTTTGGCTGAGGTCAGAATCCCCAGCTCTCCAGTCTTCTTTCATATAAACTGCCTTAACATCTTGCAAAATGCCTGTCTGCTCTAGCAAATGCAGATTGTCATCATGTTACTTTTCTAAAACACTATATCGGAAAACAACCATCTGTTAAAATGCTGCATATGACACCATCATCATTTTATCTATATAACATTTTGATGAATGCTTAATTTAAAAAAACAGTTCCAACTTTTGGAAACCAATTAAAATGCCCTCTTTTTATATTAACCACAACAAATAGGTGTGTTATTTTGGGGAAATCACTTATTCAAAGCTTTGGTTTCCTTACACACCAAAAAAATAATAATAAGGCCTAGACCTTTAGTCAATGTTATTTCTAGAGTCTTTTCCAGCATGAAAAAAATCAATATATCATTAAACCTCACTTTTATTATTTTTAATCATGACATAAAACATTTTACACATTAAACTTATTTTCTGGTGGTTGCAATATTTTCAATTAGGAAAATGCTACATTTAGACGTTGAAACAAATTATATTCAGAAGAAACCAGGAGTTATAACTTTATACTTTGGAACCCGAATGTACAACTGGGAAAGTGAACTATGAGTTTATCAAAGACAATAATATTAATACACAACATAATGAAAAAGAAGACAGAACTTCAGATACATGGGAGATCTTTAAATGATAAGTAATACTATGTTAACATTAAAATTAGAATTATTGAGGCTTCTTAAAAGATACAAAATTACAGCTAGTAGGAGGAATAAATTCTAGTGTTCTTTACCACTGTAGGATGACTATAGTTAAAAATAATATATAATTTCAAATAGCTACTTAGGAGGATATTGAATGTTCCCAACACGAATAAACGATAAGTGTTTGAGATGATGAATATGTTAACTATCCTGTTATGATCACTATATATTATATGTATCAAAACATCACTATGTACCCCCATGAATATGAGCAATTATTATTTGTCAATTAAACACATTTTTAAAAATCCAAACCTAAAACAATTTGAATCATTGATGAAAGAACTTTATAGAAAAAAAAATGATAAAAGCAATTTAAAATGTTGTCCAAAGAGGCCAAGCTTAATTTTATGACAGAAATCTTTCTTCACAACACAGATTATTCCTATGCTATTTTAACACTTCTGATGAAGAAAAATCTTGAAATTTTGTCGATTCTTTCAAAGAAGTTATCAATCATAATAGTAAAATATGACGAATATGTCACCAAAAAAGAATACTAAAATAGCAACCTCACTAACTTAAATGCAAAAATCCTAAACAAAACATAAGTAAATCATATCCTATAACGAATTAAAGGAAAGATCTTACATGATTAAGTGGGATTCTGTGCATGCATTCATTCATTTAATAAATGTTTATTAAGCATCTATAATGTGAATCATAATTCTGATTACTAAGGATATATCAGCAAACAGAACAAAGATCTCTGCCTTATGGAAATTACTTTATAGCAGGTGAATGAAGACAACAAATAACTTGAATCATAAATAAGTAAATTACACAACAGTTAGAGCATGAGGAGTGATACAGGAAAAGAAAAATTAGAGCTAGATAAAGAGACCACAACTGATGAGAATAGAGGGTTGGTTGCAAATTTAAATACAGAGTTCAGGAATAGACTTCCACTGAGTTGCTAGCATTTGAACAAAAACATGAATAAAATGATGAAATTAGTTTTGCGGATTCCTTGAGAGAAAGGATACAACAAGGCCAAAAGTATTGTGACCTAATTATGCCTGGAAATTTCAAAAAACAGCAAAGAAGTCAGTGGTGTGGAACAGAGTGAAGCTGGGGCAGAGGAGGAGTAATGGGGCCAGATCCTTCAGTGTTACATTATAAAGGTTTTAGCTTTTACTCTGAGTTAACTGGGGTGACCTTGGGGGTTGTGCAGAGCTTTAACATATATGACCTACACTGTAAATGAATCGCTCTGGCTGCTGTGTTGAGAGCTGACTGTAGGGGGAAAAGGTGGGATGAGGGAAAACGGGAGCTTACTATGTATTGCAGGCAAGTGAGTAGCTTAGATAAGGAGAGTAGTGTGGTAGCTGCAGGGTGGTGAAAAGTGGTTAGAGTTTGGATATATTTTGAATTAACAGCCAATTGGAGTTGCTGATAAATTGGAGAGAGAAGAGGCAAGGATAACTTCATTGATTTTTTTTATTTATATATGTGTGTGTGTGTGTATATATATATATGGTATTTAAAGCCATGAGATTAGATCATTTCAAGGATAGAGAAAGACAAATCAAAGACTGAGCTTTGGACAGAATATTAGAAGGATACAGAGAAGAAACTAGCACAGGGCAATCCCTATCAAAATTCCAAAGACATTTTTTACAGAAATAGAAAAAAATTTCTAAAATATGTCTGAAACTCCAAAAGGTCTTGAAGAGCCAAAGAAATCTTGAGCAACCAAAGAAATTTTGAGAAAAAAGAGCAAAGCTGAAAGCATCACACTACCTGACTTCAAAATATAACACAAAACTAGAGTAATCAAAACAGCATAGCACTGGCATAAAAGCAGACACATAAACCAATGAGATAAAACAGAAATAGAGAGTCCAGAAATAAATCCATGCATTCAGAGCTAATGAATTTTTAACAAAGTTGCCAAGAACACACAATGAAGAAAGGATACCCTCTTCAATAAATTGTGCTGGGATAACTAGATACACACATAAAGAAGAATGAAATTAGACACTTATCTCACACTGTATACAAAAAATAAACTCAAAATTGATTAAAGACTGAAATATAAGACCTGAAACTGTAAAACTACTAGAAGAAAAAATAGGAGAAAATCCCATAACATTGGTCTGGCCAATAATTTTTTTGATGTGAACCCAAAGCACAGGCAATAAAAGAAAATACAGACAAATGGTACTGCATCAAATTAGAAAGCTTCTGCACAGTCAAGGAAACAATCAAGGAAGTGAAAAGACAACTTATGAAAGGGGGGAAAATATTTGCAATTCATATATCTGATAAGGGGTTAGTATCTAAAAAATATAAGGAACCTAAACAACTCAATAGTAAGAAAATAAATTAATTAATTAAAAAATGGGGAAAGGGTCTAAACAGCCAGTTCTCAAAGGAAGATATATAACTAGCAAAGAGGTATATGAAAACATTCTCAACATGACTCATCATCAAAGAAATGCAAATTAAGACAACAATGAGATATCACTTCACACTTGTTAGAATGGTTATTATCAAAAAGACAAAAGATAAGTATTGGAGAGGATGTGGAAAAAAGAAAACCTTTGAACACTTAGTGGAAAAGTAAAGTAGTATAGCCATTATGGAAAACAGTGGGGAGGTTCCAAAAAAAAAAAAAAAGAACTACCATATGACCCAGCAAACCCACTACTAGGTATATATCCAAAGAAAATAAAATCAATATGTCAAAGAGATATCTCCACTCTCATGTTCATTGCAGCATTATACTCAATAGCCAAGACATGGAATCAAGCTAAATGTTCATCAACAGATGAATAGGCAAAGAAAATACATTTTATATATAGTATTTATATTTAGTGGCATGCTATTCAGCCTTTAAAGAGAAGGAAATCATGTCATTTGCAACAACATGGATGACCCTGGAAGACATTATGTTAAGTGAAATAAGCCAGGCACAAATAGACAAATAATGCATGATCTTGTTTATACGTGGATTGTAAAAAAGTTGAACTCATATAAGTAGAGAGTGGAATGGTGGTTACCAGGGGCCGGTAGGGAAAGAGTAGTTGGAGAGATGTTCATCATTGGAGACAAAATTTCAGTTAGATGGGAGGAATAAGTTCAAGACATCTATCATAAAAAAAAGAAAGAAAGTAAAAGAAAGAAAAGAAAAGAAAAGAAAAGAAAAGAAAAGAAAAGAAAAGAAAAGAAAAGAAAAGAAAAGAAACCAGCAAAGGAGACTGAGACGGAATGAAAAAAAAAAAAAAAGTGGGCCGGGCGCGGTGGCTCAAGCCTGTAATCCCAGCACTTTGGGAGGCCGAGACGGGCGGATCACAAGGTCAGGAGATCGAGACCATCCTGGCTAACACGGTGAAACCCTGTCTCTACTAAAAATACAAAAACTAGCCGGGCGAGGTGGCGGGCGCCTGTAGTCCCAGCTACTAGGGAGGCTGAGGCAGGAGAATGGCGTAAACCCAGGAGGCGGAGCTTGCAGTGAGCTGTGATCCGGCCACTGCACTCCAGTCCGGGCGACAGAGCAAGACTCTGCCTCAAAAAAAAAAAAAAAAAAAAAAAAAAAAAGAAAAAAAAAGTGGAAAGTAATCCAGGAAAAAAAATATGTATTCTAGTAGCTGATTCCAGTAAAGATGTTTCAACACAAGAAACTCTACTAATGTAATTAATATAACATTATGCTAATATATTTTGGCATAATTAATAAAACACTAATAAGTCAAAGAAGAAAAGTTATACCATCATATTAACAGCTGCCAGCTTGTTATTTAATAAAATTGAAGGCTATTTAAAAAGATATGTGATCATCTACGTTAACATCACTTAACAATGAAACAATGAAGAGGAGACATTCTCAAAGTCAGGAACGAGAATGGAAGCTTACCATCTCCCTGCCATAACCCTTACTTTTCTACAAATTCCAGTGAATAAAACAAGATGTTTCCCTCTTTAAAAAATATTAAATAATCAGTTACATATATTGCAATGCAGCAGACAAATTTGTCATTATTTGAAAGTAATAAGATTGCCTATTAGAAATCTTCAGAAAACTTTTGAAAATATTTCTTTCTTTTTTTTTTTTTTTATTATACTTTAAGTTCTAGGGTACATGTGCATAATGTGCAGGTTTGTTACCTATGTATACTTATGCCATGTTGGTGTGCTGCACCCATCAACTCGTCAGCACCCATCAATTCATCATTTATATCATGTATAACTCCCCAATGCAATCCCTCCCTCCTCCCCCCTCCCCATGATAGGCCCCAGTGTGTGATGTTCCCCTTCCCGAGTCCAAGTGATCTCATTGTTCAGTTCCCACCTATGAGTGAGAACATGCGGTGTTTGGTTTTCTCTTCTTGTGATAGTTTGCTAAGAATGATGGTTTCCAGCTGCATCCATGTCCCTACAAAGGACGCAAACTCATCCTTTTTTATGGCTGCATAGTATTCCATGGTGTATATGTGCCACATTTTCTTAATCCAGTCTGTCACAGATGGACATTTGGGTTGATTCCAAGTCTTTGCTATTGTGAATAGTGCCGCAATAAACATACGTGTGCATGTGTCTTTGTAGTAGAATAATTTATAATCCTTTGGGTATATACCCAGTAGTGGGATGGCTGGGTCATATGGTACATCTAGTTCTAGATCCTTGAGGAATTGCCATACTGTTTTCCATAATGGTTGAACTAGTTTACAATCCCACCAACAGTGTAAAAGTGTTCCTATTTCTCCACATCCTCTCCAACACCTGTTGTTTCCTGACTTCTTAATGATTGCCATTCTAACTGGTGTGAGATGGTATCTCATTGTGGTTTTGATTTGCATTTCTCTGATGGCGAGTGATGATGAGCATTTTTTCATGTGTCTGTTGGCTGTATGAATGTCTTCTTTTGAGAAATGTCTGTTCATATCCTTTGCCCACTTTTTGATGGGGTTGTTTGTTTTTTTCTTGTATATTTGTTTGAGTCCTTTGTAGATTCTGGATATTAGCCCTTTGTCAGATGAGTAGGTTGCAAAAATTTTCTCCCATTCTGTATGTTGCCTGTTCACTCTGATGGTAGTTTCTTTTGCTGTGCAAAAGCTCTTTAGTTTAATGAGATCCCATTTGTCAATTTTGGCTTTTGCTGCCGTTGCTTTTGGTGTTTTAGACATGAAGTCCTTGCCCATGCCTATGTCCTGAATGGTATTACCTAGGTTTTCTTCTAGGGTTTTTATGGTATTAGGTCTAACATTTAAGTCTCTAATCCATCTTGAATTAATCTTCGTATAAGGAGTAAGGAAAGGATCCAGTTTCAGCTTTCTACTTATGGCTAGCCAATTTTCCCAGCACCATTTATTAAATAGGGAATCCTTTCCCCATTTCTTGTTTTTGTCAGGTTTATCAAAGATCAGATGGCTGTAGATGTGTGGTATTATTTCTGAGGACTCTGTTCTGTTCCATTGGAAATGCAAATCAAAACCACAATAAGATACCATCTCACGCCAGTTATAACGGTGATCATTAAAAAGTAAGGAAACAACAGATGCTGGAGAGGATATGGAGAAGTAGGAATGCTTTTATACTGTTGGTGGGAGTGTAAATTAGTTCAGCCATCGTGGACGACAGTGTGGCAATTCCTCAAGGATCTAGAACGAAAAATACCATTTGACCCCACAATTCCATTACTGCGTATATACCTAAAGGATTATAAATCATGCTACTATGAGGACACATGCACATGTATGTTTAGTGCAGCACTGTTTGCAATAGCAAAGTCTTGGAACCAACCCCAAATGCCCATCAATGATAGACTGGATTAAGAAAATGTGGCACATATAGACCATGGAATACTATGCAGCCATAAGAAAAGGATGAGTTCATGTCCTTTGCAGGCACAAGGATGAGGCTGGAAATCATCATTCTCAGCAAACTAACACAGGAACAGAAAACCAAACACCGCATGTTCTCACTCATAAGTGGGAGTTGAACAATGAGATCACATGGACACAGGGAGGGGAACATCATACAAGGGGGCCTGTTGGGGGTGGAGGGCTAGGGGAGGGATAGCATTAGGAGAAACACCTAATGTAGTTGACGGGTTGATGCAGCAAAACACCATGGCATGTGTATACCTATGTAACAAACCTGCATGTTCTGCACATGTATCCCAAAACTTAAACTATAATAATAATAAAAAAAAGAGTAAACACAGATAAATATACACACACACAGGTAAATATACATATATACAAATATATATACATATATTTATATGTATATATATTTACCTTTATATATATATAAAGGTTTGCCTGATGTCACAAAGCCTGTGAGTGGCAAAACCTAGGGTTGAACTCCAGCCTCCTGGTACAAAATCCAGGGACTTGCCACCACATAACTGCATTAGTCTGGCACCAAAAAGTTCACTTCTCTAAGGACTCAGTTCCCTCATTTCTACAATACACAGCCACTATCATTCTAGTCCTTCTGGGTCTAAATTCTGTCTGTTTTATAATATATTTTTTTAAAAATGTTTAAAGTAAATTAGAAATCAAATTATTAATGAAGTTTTATACCCTATGTCTTTATACTCTATGAAAAAGTGTTACTAAATTAAAAAAAAAATGTGCATTCCATCTTTGTAATTTTTAAGACTAGTAGCCTAATCAAAATCTTCTAATTTCATGTTTATATTACCAAAACCTAGCTGGTTTTATTGCCAGACCAATTATGTGGTACACAATAAGTCATCACAACACTTGTCTGAGCAATACAGCACTTTTTAATATCTCACCACATCCTAAATCTCAAAATCTGACCAAAAGCCAAGAGTCGATTCTACATTTGTGTCTTTGGGTCACATTGTTTCCTCACCTGGGAATTATTTCCCTGACATTCCACATATTTCAATGCTGTGTCTCCTTAAAGACTCTCCTCACTTTCTGCTATAACCTCAAACAAAACAACTAAAATGTCTTTGACCAGCTCCTCCTCTAAAATCCTCAAAATGCCCAGAGAATTCATGATCTTCTCCTAAAGGACATGACTGTATTCACTACAAAGTAGTTATTTGTCTATTTATCACCACAGAGAATTGTTTGTACCCACTTGTCTTCAGAGAGAAAGAAATATCTAGTTATTTTGCATTCAACATACTATTATATTATCACCAATCCCTTGAAGTGGCAATAAGACAATTATTCAGCATTTCATAAATTATGCCATCAAATTATTTTATAGCCACTGTCCTCAGCAAACTAACGCAGGGACAGAAAAGCAAACACCACACTTGTAAGTGGGAGCTGAACAAATGAGAACACATGGACACAGGGAGGGGAACCACACACACTGGGGCCTGTGGGGCTTGGTTGAGGTGGGGAGTGAGGGAGAACATCAGAATAAATAGCTAATGCACGCTGGGCTTAATACCTAGGTAATGGGTTGATAGGTGCAGCAAACCACCATGACACATGTTTACCTACGTAACAAACTTGCACATCCTGCACATGTATCCCGAAACTTGAAATGAAATAAAATGAAATAAAATAAAATAAAATAAAATAAAATAAAATAAAATAAAATAAAATAGAAATCCTACTATTTTATATTGCTCCAGGTGAACTACCTGAGCTTTTACGGAGAAATATATCCTTAAGCACAGTCCTTTAAGGAAAACTAAAGGGCCAAGTTTATTAACCAAATTTCTCATGTACGTACATATTTTAATATAAAACATTGGCCGGGCACGGTGGCTCAAGCCTGTAATCCCAGCACTTTGGGAGGCCGAGGCGGGCGTATCACAAGGTCAGGAGATCGAGACCATCCTGGCTAACACGGTGAAACCCCGTCTCTACTAAAAAATACAAAAAACTAGCCGGGCGAGGTGGCGGGCGCCTGTAGTCCCAGCTACTCGGGAGGCTGAGGCAGGAGAATGGCGTGAACCCGGGAGGCGGAGCTTGCAGTGAGCTGAGATCTGGCCACTGCACTCCAGCTTGGGCGACAGAGTGAGACTCCATCTCAAAAAAAAAAAAAAAAAACAAAAACAACAACAAAAAAACATTATTTTAGTATAAAATTATAATGTATGTATAAGAAATATTAAGGTAATACAAAATTTATACAGAAAACTTTTAAAGTCGAGATTCTTAAATTCTTTCATATTGCTATACTATGGGCAAGATGTAATATCTAAAATATTCTAATAGGTGAGGCATGAAATGCACCTTATGGTTTTTGGAAAAGCTTAACTTTATACTTCCCTTAGGCTTACATTTGAGTATGTCACTTAGAAAGGAGTCCGTTGAATTTAATGAATACTCTTGCCTGAAAATTTCTGCTGGCTGCTATAATCATAGACACTTTTAATTTTTTTTAAGGAGGGAGAAGATAGCTATACAACATGTGAAACAAACCAAGAAGGCTGTATATGTATGAAGAATGTAGTTAATTGTTGAAATAATAAGCAAAGTGCTATCTTCCAATAGAATTTTATCTAAAGTGGCCATGGATCCCAATCTTCAACTTGCAGAACCAGCAAGTAGCAGAATACCAGAGAGATGCATAATAGTTTGGAAGAAATAAGAACAAAAAAAGCACAAGATTTGGACTTTCAAGACCCAATTTCTAGGAGAGATTCTAACGACATAATAGCTGTGTAAACTTCTATGTAAACTTCTTTGAAGATCAGTTTTCACATTTATAAAATGATTCCCATAAGACCTTCTATTATCTGACATGGTAAGATGCAAGATGTATTACATATAATAATGTATATAAAAGCATTTTGTAAACTATAAAGAACCATATAATTATTCAAACCACTTATTGCTTGTTTATAATTGTAAAATAATATTTTGTCAAAGAAAATAAGAAATGCATTTTTTTTAAAAAAGAAAAAATTCAAATTACAAATAATTCTACCATCCGATAAAAATCATTACTATCTCGGAGTGTAACTTTGTAGTTTGTCTGCTATATTTATGTATACACATAAATATCTTTTTAAATTTTGAGTTATGCTACACTTAGTGACTTAGAATTTTTTTAATACATCTATATGCTACACAAATTTAAGTCATCATTAGATATACATGACAGTGGGTTACATATTTAAAGTGTTTCACAATCAAAAACAGCATTTGTGGGCTCAGATAAATAAAACAAAGAGAAAAAATGTGCAATGGAGAGACAACTTAACAATGAAAATCTCTCTGAAAATCTCTGAATGCATAACACAGAGAGTCCCCAAGATTAGGACCTCCCTGCTTTTTAAGCGGGAACTATCTGAACTTCTTTGTCTTTTCACTGACAAGGGTAGCTCACCTTCAGACTTCATCTTGGAATCTGGTGAAGGAAGGGAAAGGGTAGTGGGTGCTGTGATGTCTGATTATATTCCATCTTCAGGTGGAAGTACCCATCCCCTAGCAGCCGAGGCTATCTGCTACTGATGCTTCAGAGCTGCCTGCTCACATGCAAAAGCTCTTGGCCAGGAACCAGCTCACCCAGAGGTGGCTCCAAGCTGATAATTGGCTAATAAAAGGCCAAAAGTTGGCCTATTTCCTCAAATGGAAAAAAATTCTGAAAGGCCTTCCTCATTTCCACGTAGAGGCATCTGCAAAGAACTCTTCCAAGCAACAAATTTTCTCTTAATTTACTCAACTTTCCATCTCAGTGCTGTTTGAAGACACTCCATGACAACACCACATCCAGCAAAAACAGACAAAAAAGGCCTAAAAGTGACTCCGTTGTAGAAAGACTTTCACATATATTATCTTAGTTGAAATTTACAATAGCCTGGTAAGATGTGTTTTATTTTTTCATTTTTTATTTTTAATATTTGTGTGTACATAGTAGATGTATGTATTTGTGGGGTGTGTTAAATGTTTTGATACAGGCATGCAATGTGAAATAATCACATCATGGAGAATGGGGTATCCCTCCCCTCAAGCGTATATCCTTTCTGTTATACAAACAATCCAATTACACTCTTTTCATTATTTTATAATGTACAATTAATGTATTATTGACTATAGTCCCTCTGCTGTGTGATCAAATAGAATGTTTTAAGATGTATTTCATCTCCATTTTATAATTTAAACATCTAAGAAAAGTAGATTGTATAGCATGATTTATGGAATGATAGTCCCTCAAAAATGCCTTCTCTAACCCATAAACTCTCTGAAACTTTTTATTTCTCGGATACCTATAGAAGAATTAAGTAAATATTAGTGATTAATTTCTTCAGTGTAAATTATCTTGCTTTTTCCACAGCTTCTGACATGTAGTTTCCATGACAATTTGTGGACGATTAAATGATACTGGAAGAGTCAGGAGTAAAGGGAATATTAGAGGATAATTTTCTCTCCCCAACTGCCTTATTTCATAAATGGGCCCACCCTCACCTCCAATCACAATCTCCCACTGCACTCCCTCTCATCCCATGCTCCTAACCAACTTCAAGCTATTCCTCAAACAAGCCCAACTCCCTCACATTTCACACAATCGTTTGAGTTTTCCTACCTGGAAAGTACTTCATAACTCTTTGTGCTTGGAAAACTCTATTCATCCTTCAAGATCCATTTAAAGAATTATTTGGCTTTTTCCTTCCTAGATTCCAAATGTAGAGTTGATACCTTATTTCACCTGTTTATAACCCTTATTTTACCTCTCTGTTTTCCCTCTGTGCTGCTGTAATGGCTCTGGAAGCATGGTTTTATATTTATCTGGTTGTATATCTAACTCCACCACTGGACTATGACTACAGAACTGTGTTTAATTCTGTGTATAAAGATTTTGGGTTCCCAGAGTTTTGCTCAGTTTCTGGTAGGTTAGGGTTTATCAATAAATGTTTACAGAGTACATGAATAAATAGTAACTTGACTGGGTAAAAAGTCATAGAATGTTTGGATAGAGTCAGTTTAAAGGAATTAACTGGGTTTTGAAAGGTAAGTAAGAATGTTAGAATGATAAAATTTTATCTTTCCACACATTTAGCTCTATTAGTCAATAAAGTAGTTTTGAATGTTTCACATTAAAATTATAATGCATCTGAATTTCATAAGGTAGAAGGAGAAAGAAAGGGGAACATAATTGTTCAAGTCAGTAAACAACAGATAGTGCTTCTGTTCATAGGGCTATGGAACTTTCACCTTATATACCAATAGTCAGACAATGGCAGTGACTGGTTTACTAGAATTTGCCTCATATAAAGGCAATTGTTTTAGAAAGTTTACTGAGATATGGGGCAAGATGGCTGATTGGATGCAGCTAGTTTGCACTGCTTTCAAGGATAGGAACCAAAATGGCAAATGGATATTCACATTTTGAATAGACCTTCTATGAAAGAACACTGGAATTCGACAGAAAAGTTATAAGAAGCATGAAAAACAGAAAAAAAAAAAAAAAAAAAAAAGAAAGAAAGGGAAACAAGGCAGCCTGCTTGGCCACAATCCACTAGGAGCCAGGTGAAGCTCTCAGATACATAAAAAGAGTAAGTGAGAGACCTCAAGGGCTCCACATTCCCACCACGGACTTTTAAAATCCTACTATGAGAGAGCTCCTTGACCCTCATGGGTCCTGAGACTAACAAAGGGAGCTGCTAAACATTGCACAAAGGCACTGATCCAGAGGGGGAACTCATGGTGAGTCCCACAGGTTTCCAAGACCTCAGCAACCACAACACGGTGCCATTCTGAGAGTTTAGTCCCAAGAGTATGCCCTGGGGCCAACACTTCTGCTGCTGCCAATTCCACTGCTGCTGCTTTAGAATGTAGGACCAAGGCACAAGGAAACCAGGCTGTGCCCCACAGCTATCTTCCTATGCTGTCTGACTGAGAATGGCCACACCCTCCCTGGTGGCAGGTCTGCAATGCAGCTGCAGCTGCCCCCACTTAATCATACTGCCAGTGACATGGTGACCACTTTGCCCCTGCCTATCATGGCCAACACTTAAAGCACTACCAAGAGATCTGAGGGCATGTCCAGCAGCCCAGTCCTATCTCCCTAGTACTTCAGCACAACATCTAGGCACCTGGAAATTGCCCAGTCCAGCCCAGCACCACTGAAACCTGAGTACTCTTCCTGGAGTCTGAAGTCAGGCTGACCCAAACTATCAATGCCACCATAGCTGGAACCCACCTACACAAGTTACCTGTGGGCCAGAAGACTGCCCCACTTAACTCATTGCAGCCACTGCCAATATCAGCATCAACTGCTTGGGTTTCAGTGGGTTGCCCAACCACAACTACTGCCATTGCTGACATCATGCCCACTCCTTAGGAGCCAGAGAGCCCACCCACACACCTGGCCCAGCACTGCCACTACTTGGCATCTGGGTAAGCTGCCTCGAGGCCCAAGAATCAGCCCTCCTGGACCCTTAACACCAGAGCCAACATACTGTCTTCTGGGGATCAATAACAGGTACATTCAGCTTAATGCTGTCACCACAGGGGCCAAAAGACTGACCCAACTAGCATCCTACTCTCCAGCAGAACTTCACCACAGCCTCCATGAATAGCCCCATCCTAAGCCACTAAAGACATCACAGATATAACTGAACTACATACATTCAAAGAAATCATACAGAGACTATATTTCTGCATGACTGAAAATCAAAGCCAAATTGCCCTACCCAGTGAAAACCATCTTCAGGAAAAAGTCATACCCTATGAAAACAATTTTTTTTTTTTTTTTTTTTTTTTTTTGAGACGGAGTTTCACTCTTGTTGCCCCAGCTGGAGTGCAATGGCGTGATCTCGGCTCACCACAACCTCCGCCTCCTATATTCAAGAGATTCTCCTGCCTCAGCCTCCCTAGTTGCTGGGATTACAGGCATGTGCCACCACGCCCGGCTCATTTTGTATTTTTAGCAGAGACAGGGTTTCTCCATGTTGGTCAGGCTGGTCTTGAACTCCCGACCTCAGGTGATCCGCCCGCCTGGGCCTCCCAAAGTGCTGGGATTACAGGCATGAGCCACCGCGCCCGGCCGAAAACAAATTTTAAAAATTGGAACACAACTGTTACATCAGATGTGCTGACATCAAAGTAAGGACACGATGAACATGAAAAGGGAAGAAAATGTAAAACCTCCAAACGAACAGAATAAAGATTTCAATCACAAAGAAAGTCACAAATTCTCAGATAAAGAATTAAAAATATTGATTTTATAGAAGCTCAGTGAAATACAAGAGAAATATGAGAAACAATACAGAGAAATCAGAAAAAGAATTCAGGATATGAATGACAAGTTTACCAAAGAGATAGATATTTTTTAAACAAACCAAACAAATCCTAGAAGTAAAAAATTTATTGAATGAAATACAAAATATATTTGAAAACTTCAATAGACTAAATCAAGCAGAAGAAAGAATTTCAGAACATGAAGGCAGGTTTTTTTGGAAAAAAGAATTAAAAAGAATGAGTAAAGACTTCAGGATGTTTAGGAGAACATAAAGCAATAGAATATTTGAATTATAAGTGTCCCCAAAGAGAGAACAAAAGTGTTAGAAAACCTATTTAACAAAATAATAGATGAAAACTTCCCAAGCCTAGCAAGAGACTTAGCTATTTAGATACAGGAAGCACAAAGATCCCTAAAAAGATGCAATGTAAAAAGGTCTTCTGCACAGTACATTATAGTCAAACTGTCTAAAGACAGCTTCAAAGAGAGGATTCTACAAACAAGAGAGAAGTATCTAGTCATCAATTTTCTGAAAAATCTCAGAATAAAAGCAGATTTCTCAGAAGAAACTTTAAAGCCCAGTATAGAATAAAATGACATACTGAAAGTGCTGAACAAAACCTGTCACCCAAGGATATTATTTCCAATAAGATTATTCTTCATCAATGAAGAAGAAATAAAGTCATTTTCAGGCAATCAAATGCTGAGGGGATTAATCACCACTAGAACAGACCTATGAGAAATACTCAAGAGATTCCTAAACTTGAAATTGAAAGAACAACATTTACCATCATGGCAGCACACAAAAGTATAAAACTCACTGGTAAAGCAAACACACAAATGAAAAAGACAATGGACTCAAATGGTGCCACTATAGAAAACCACCAAACCACAATGACAAACAATAAGAGAAAAAGAAAGGAAAAAAGAAAACGCAAAACAACAGAAAATAATCAACAATATGACATTACCAAAACATCAAATATCAATAATAATCTTGAATGTAAATAGATTAAACTCTTCACTTAAAATATATAGACTGGCTGAATGAATGACAAAATGTGATTCAACTTTATGCTGCCTAATAAACTCAAAGTAAAAGGATACAAAAGATATTCCACACAAATGGAAACCAAAAGTGAGCAGGAGGAGCTACACTTATAGAAGATAAAATAGACTTTAGGTTTAAAAAAAAGGGAAAAAAGATAAAGAAGGTCACTATGTAACGATAAAGAGAAAGAACAATCCAGCAAGAAGATATAACAATTCTAAATATATATGCACCCAACACAGGAGCACAATGATTCATAAAGCAAACATTACTGGATTTAAAGAGAGAGAGATAGCCTCCAACATAGTAATAGTAAGGAAATTCAACACCTCACTTTTGCATTAGACAGATCATCTAGACAGATATCTAGAAAATCAATAGAGAAACATGAGATTTAAACTGGAGTTTAGAGCAAAAGGAACTAACAGATATTTATAGAAAATTCTATCCAACAACTGCAGAATATATACTCTTATCATTAGCACATAGAACATTCTCCAAGATAGACCATGTATTAGGCCACAAAACTAGTCTCAACAATTTTTTTTTTAATTTTAAATCCTATCAAGTATCTTCTAAGACCACAATAAAACAAAGCTATAAGTTAATACCAAGATTAACTTTGGAAATTACAAATACATGGGAATTAAACAACATGTCCTAAAAGACCATTTGAACAATGAAGACATAAAGTTAGAAATCAAAACATTTCTCAAAACAATTGAAAATGGAAACATAACATACTAAAACCTGAGGGACACAACAAAAGCAGTGCCAAGAGGAAAGTTTATATTAATAACCCCCTGCTTACGTCAAAAAAAAGCAGAAAGATTTCAAATAACCTAACAATGTACCTTGAGGAACTAGAAATGCAAGAATAAGCATAACCCAAAATTTGCAGAAGGAAAGAAAAAATAAAAATCAGAGTAAAATAAAATGAAATGGAGACTAAAATATATTACAAAGGATCAGCAAAAAAGCTGGTTCCTCAAAAATATAAACACAATTCATAAATCACTATCTAGATTAACCAATAAAAAGAGGCAGAAAACCCTAACAAACAAAATCAGAAAGGAAAAATGAGACATTGCAACATACACCACAGAAATACAAAAAATAATCAGAAACTATTATGAATAACTATTCATAACAAACTGAAAATCTAGAGGAAATGGATAATAAATTCCTGGAAACACAACCTACCGTGATTGAATCAGGAAGAAATCGAAAACCTGAACAGACCATTACGAATAAAAAGATTCAGTTAATAATAAAATATCTCCCAACAAAGAAAAGACAAAGATCAAATGGGTTCCCAGCTGATAGCAACCAAATGTACAAAAGATAAACATAACCAATTCTCCTGAAGCTATTCCAAAAAATTAAAGACAAGTGAATTCTTTCCCACTCATTTTATGAGGCCAGCATCATTCTGATAACAAAACCAGACAAGGACACATAAATAAAGACAGGCCAATATACCTGATGACCCTAGATGCAAAAATCCTCAACAAAATATTAGCAAACCAAATCCACCAGCACATCATAAAACACCATCATCAAGTGGGATTTATCCCAGATATGCAAGAATGGTTCAACATATGCAATACAATTGACATGAAACACAACATCATCAGAATGAAGGATAAAATGACATGATCATCTCAATAGATGCAGAAAAAGCATTTAATAAAATTCTACATTGCTTCATGATAAAAACTATCAACAACATAAATAGAAGGAACATACCTCAAAATAATAGAGTATATAAGACAAACCTACAGCTAACATCACAGTGAATGAGGAAAAGCTGAAATACTTTCCTCTAACATCTGGAACACAACAAGCATGTCCATTTTTACCACTCCTATTCAACACAGTACTGGAAGTTCTAAACAGAGCAATTAGGCAAGGGAAAAGAAAAATGAAAGAGGTTTAAATTGGAAAGGAAGAAGTTAGACTGTCCCTCTTTGCTGTTGATACGATGATTTATGTAGAAAAAACTAAAGGTTCCTTCCGCCAGAAACTCCTAGATTTGATAAGCAAATTTAGTAAAGCTGCAGAATACAAAATCAATACACAAAAACCAGTAACATTTCTATACACCAATAACAAACTAGTTGAGAAAGAAATCAAGAAGGCAAACATATTTATGATAGCTACAAAAACATACCTAAGAAAAAAAATTAACCAAGGTTAAAGATCTCTACAAGAAAAATTTAAAAACACTGATAAAAAGTTAAAGAGAATGCCCCTAAAATGGAAAGATACCCTATGCTCATGGAATAGAATAATTAATATTATTAATATTAAAATGATCATATTGCCCAAAGCAATCTACAGATTCAATGTGATTCTTATCAAATACTAATGTAATTCTTCACAAAATTAGAAAAAAACAATTATGAAATTCATGTAAAATGAAGAAAGAGGCCTGGCGCGGTGGCTCACTCCTGTAATCCCAGCACTGTGGGAGGCCAAGGCAGGTGGATCACGAGGTCAGGAGATACAGACCATCCTGACTAACATGGTGAAACCCTGTCTCTACTAAAAATACAAAAAATTAGCTAGGCATGGTGGCGCACACCTGTAGTCCCAGCTACTTGGGAGGCTGAGGCAGGAGAATCACTTGAACCTGGGAGGCGGAGGTTGCAATGAGCCAAGATCATGCCATTGCATTCCAGCCTGGGTGACAGAGCGAGGCAAATACTCACTCTGGGTGACAGAGTGAGAGACAGAGGAATAAATTGACTTTATATGTGTTTTAAGAAAATGTCTTAAACAGGTGGATTTAACCACAACGTATATTTTCCTGCTCATGAATTTGTATATTTACAAAATTAGATATGTCCATCTTAAAAAAAAAAAAAAAAAAAAAAAAAGAAGAGGAAGAAGAAAGATCCTGAGAGCCAAAGCAATCCCAAGCAAGAACAAAGTGAAAGGCATTATGCATTACACTACCTGCCTTCAAAATTTATTACAAGGCTATAGTAACCAAAATAGCATGGTATTGGTCTAAAAATAGATATAGACTAATGGAATAGAAAACAGAACCCAGAAATAAATCCACGTATTTACAGCCAACTAATCTTTGACTCAGCTGACAAGAAATTACTTTGGGGAGAGGTCACCCTCTTTAATAAATGATGCTGGAGAAATCTAATAGCCACATGAAAATGGAACCTTTTCTCACTGTGTACAAAAATCAACTCAAAATGGATTAAAGATTAAATGTAAGCTCTAAAACTATAAAACTACACACACACACACACACACACACACACACACACACACACACACACACAAACCTAAGGAAAACTCTTCTAGACATTTGTCATCTAGACAAATAATTCATGGTTAAGATTTCAAAAGCACAGGCAACAAAAACAAAAGTAGATAAATGGAACTATATTAAACTAAAAAGCTTATGCACTGCAAAAGAAATAATCAACAGTGAAGGGACAAGCTGCAGATATACTCTCCAGCCTTCTCCACTCTGCTTTGTGCCCAGGAGGCTGACCTCTATGCCTTGTAATCCTGTTTGGCTTTGCCAGCGAGAAGCACTAGTAGCAGATCAGAGAATGGAAGGAAAAAGATGTGGCACCCCTCCCTGTGAAGTGCAGGTTAGCAGTAGCTACATTCCTCAGCCCAAATTCACACCTCCTCTCTGGTCCTCCTCTCCTTCAGCTACAGTAATCACTCCATTTCCTGCTGAGATGCTAAGTGATACAAGTAATAAAGCAGAATACTACTTTAGAAAATTTTCTTCCTTGCTTTCTTCCTGCTAGACTTGAATTATCTGTTCATATACTATTCCAGCTTATTAGGGGGAAACAGTTGTTTTGAGAAGTAACCACATTTCTCAAGCATAGAGGACTCTAAATTATATTTCTTTGGTAACTATCAAGCATCACAGTCCCCTGATTACTAGATATGGCTATAGAAATGTGCATTTATTGAGCAATCATCAAATGGTTGTTGGTTTCATACAGTGAAATCTAACCTAAGCAATTTCTGTGATTATTTTATGATCCCAATTACCTCAGTAATGTTACCTGAGGCAAAAATAAATAAATAAATAAATAAATAAATAAATAAATAAATAAATAAATAACAAAAAAAATCATATTATCAATCAAATAGAAAAGAATTCAAAAGCTTTTGAAATTTCTAGGACCACCTTTGGGAATAGTCAGTGAAATTGAATAAAGCAGTTATATAGAAAAGAAGTCACAATTTTAAATCAAATACAAGTCTAGTAATTGCATATGTTTACTAATGAACAACTTTTAGTCTTTTCTTAATGAATAAATTAACTTTATATGTGTTTTAAGAAAATTTCTTAAACAGGTGGATTTAACTACAACATATATTTTCCATGTCATGAATTTGTGTATTTACAAAATTAGATATGTCCGTATTAAAATATTTTAGTAATTACTACAACTAAATTGGAAATGAAAATAATACATAAATAAGGCAAATAGTGTTATTACACAGCAAATTCAAATAAACATTAAATTGTTTTCCTTACTTATTGTGTTTGCAAGTTAAGTTATAAAAACTTATTTGTACAACAAAAAATACAAAACTAGTGGAAATTGAATCTTGCAGAAATTTAACTTTTCATTATGTAAATCAAAGAAGCAGAGCACCTACAGCTGTAACAAATGAAGATTAAGTACCCTATTTGTGTTGGTGAGTTCACTCTTTCACAAACCACAATCCTGCAAAAAATGAGAAGGCCCCCCTTCCAGGTGGAAAAACAAACCCTTTTAAAGCCAGAACAAACTTGACCCTAATCTATTTGACCACAACTTTGCCTCACAGAGAAAGGCTGAACAATAAAGGGGTTAGTAAAGCCAAACCTATCAGAAAATGTGTTATCCCCAACACTGAAGGGAATGGTAAAGACATAAACCATCTGGGCTGTGGAGGAAGCTTATAACCTCTTCCATGTGTTATCAGAAGTTACACTTAATAACTTTATGGGAAAATACTCAAGCTGAACTTAACATACGAGAAAAGTCAACAGACATTCTCTCCTCTTGGTCCTGGAAAAATATGATGCTCCAGCTTGTAAAGTATAATTAAGTTATTAACAAACATGAAAATAAAAATCTTTTCAGAATAAGAAACAATGTTCATTTGGAGTCACTTAAAAAGTAGTTTTTCCTGTGCATTGGAATCTGACTCATAATACAAGAAAAAAAATTCTTACAGAAAAAAGCTGTAAAAATCTCAAAATCCAAGAATATACATTTTAAACGTAGATGATTACAATAAATACTAAAGCTTGTGAAAATTAATGTATAGATACATTCAAATATCAAGTTGGAAAAACATTTATTCTGAGAGAAAATGTTTTGAAACTCCCAATTACAATGCGTTATTCATTTTCTCTCAACCTATGATCATGAAAAGCAAAGTTCTTGGAGAGTCACTAAAATTGCTTTATGGATATATATACATATAATTTTTTTTTTTTTTTTTTTTTTTTTTTTTTTTTTTTTGAGATGGAGTCTCACTCTGTGGCCCAGGCTGGAGTGCAGTGGCCGGATCTCAGCTCACTGCAAGCTCCGCCTCCTGGGTTTACGCCATTCTCCTGCCTCAGCCTCCCGAGTAGCTGGGACTAAGGCGCCCGCTAGGTCGCCTGGTTAGTTTTTTGTATTTTTTTAGTAGAGACGGGGTTTCACCGTGTTAGCCAGGCTGGTCTCGATCTCCTGACCTTGCGATCCGCCCGTCTCGGCCTCCCAAAGTGCTGGGATTACAGGCTTGAGCCACCACGCCCGGCAAGGAGATCTATTTTTAAATAATATTTATCATTTGATAAGTAAATGGTTTTTGAATTTTAAATTACAGAAAAATATAAAGAAGAAAATAAAAATTATCCATAATAAGCCAACCAAAGACAGCCACTCTTTATGTTTTGGTACGGATTATACATTTGATTCCTGTCTTATTATTTAACATATGTCATCAGTATTTTTCTGTGGCTTAGGTGTGTCATAATTTAGCTATTAGAAATAACACCTTAATTTGAATACTTTTGATTAAAGTTTTGTCTGCATTACGAAAATCTCCTTACTATTTAGTTGTAATACTGAGAGAAGGAATGCTTTAACTCTTAAGATACTTGATGGTTAAGGTTTTAGAATGAAAAGACCCTCGTTGTCTAAAAATATTATTTATTGCATGGTTTTAGATTTCAAAATTATGAAAAAAATTACTCAAAATACTGAACAACTCTCATAAGGACAAAGTTTATAGAGTAATTGAAAAAGTGTTTTAAAAAGCCTTTTAATTGAATATTATTTTTGAATTATATATTGGCTACTCTCAACAAAGAAAAATTGCACTGGATAAAGTAAAACGTACGAGAAAGACTTTATTTAAAACGAATGCAAAATGGATCAGAGATTAAATTCAATTCCCCTGAAACAAAAGAAGAGTTCTTAGGCACTGGAATGAGCTAGTGAAAAAGCACTGAAGGACCTTAGGGGTGAGGTTAGTCCATGTGATTAGGCGATCTGTGTTTGTTACACTTGAAATTAGGCTCTTACCCTCCGAGAGAGTGAGAGATAGAAACACCATCTTTCTTGATGATTTCATTTCAAAGGGATGACTCCCAGCTCTTCCAGAAAGACAACCCCTCACTTCCTCCAGCCTCACTAACGTGTAGATTTACATCTCAATGGGGCAAAGAAAGAATTTACAATTATAGATTTTCTAAAGTAAATTCCCTAAGAAGAGTAAGATCGGGCCTGGAGTCAGGAAGAAACCTGTGTAAAGTCAAGTTGAAAGGAACATTATGGCCATCTTAACCAATCTGTCACCAAGTGAGGACATTGCCCATTGTACTATATGGCTGGTTTTGTGGACACAAAACCCCAAGAAGAAATTATCTTTCTTATATAATGACAACAATTTCCTGTTTGCTTTTCTTATGACTAATAAGACACTCAACAGCTATTATTGACTGAATTCTTCTAAAGATGTGTAAATAGATGCGGATACCCAGCACTTCATTCATTTTTTCTCATGATCTCACAAGTCCCACTTACTTGAAATAAATCCCTGCAAATGACTCCACAGGTTTGCAATGTGAGTGAGTAATGAATCTTCAGCGTAATAAGCTCTAAAACTTTGGGAGGTTTTTGTTACTCGGTTATACCTACATCCTTCCATTCTGAACTAATTTACCCTGAAAGAGCTCATTGAAATTCACACAGTGGAGAGGGAGATTCCAAGATGGCCAAATAGGAACAGCTCCAGGCTGCAGCTGGCAGTGTGAGTGACACAGAAGACGGGTAATTTCTGCATTTTCAACTGAGGTACGAGGTTCATCTTACTGGGGCATGTCAGACAGTGGGTGCAGGACAGTGGGTGCAGCCTACCAAGAGAGAATTGAAGCAGGGTGAGGCATAGTCTCACCCAGGAAGCACAAGGGGTAAGGGAATTCCCTTTCCTAACCAAGCGAAACCATGACACACAGTACCTGGAAAATCAGGTCACTCCCACCCTAATACTGCACTTCTCCAAGGGTCTTAGCAAATGGCACACCAGGAGATTATATCCTGTGCCTGGCTCAGAGGGTCCCACACCCACGGAGCCTCCCTCATTGCTACCACAGCAGTCTGAGATCTAACTGCAAGGTGGCAGTGACGCTGCAGGAGGGGCACCCACCAATGCTGAGGCTTGAGTAAGTAAACAAAGTGACTGGGAAGCTCGAAGTGGGTGGAGCCCACCACAGCTCAAGGAGGCCTGTCTGCCTCTGTAGACTCCACCTCTGGGGACAGGGCATAGCCAAACAAAAGGCAACAGAAACCTCTGCAGATTTAAATGTCCCTGTCTGACAGCTTTGAAGAGAGTAGTGGCTGTCTCAGAACGGAGTTTGAGAACTGAGAACGGACAGACTGCCTCCTCAAGTGGGTCCCTAAACCCTGAGTAACCTAATGGGGAGGCACCCCTCAGTAGGGGCAGACTGACACTTCACACGGCCGGGCACCCCTCCGAGATGAAGGTTCCAGAGGAATGATCAGGCAGCAACATTTGCTGTTCAGCAGTATTCACTCTTCTGCAGCCTCTGCTGCAGATAACCAGGCAAACAGGGTCGGGAGTGGACCTCCATCAAAAACTCCAACAGACTTGCAGCTGAGGGTCCTGACTGTTAGAAGGAAAACTAACAAACAGAAAGGACATCCACACCAAAACCCTATCTGTACATCACCATTATCAAAGATCAAAGGTAGATGAAACCACAAAGATGGGGAAAAAACAGAGCAGAAAAGCTGAAAATTCTAAAACTCAGAGCGTCTCTCCCCCTCCAAAGGAACGCAGCTCCTCACCTGCAACGGAACAAAGCTGGATGGAGAATGACTTTGACGAGTGGAGAGAAGGCTACAGATGAGCAAACTTCTCCAAGCTAAAGGAGAAAGTTTGAACCCATCGCAAAGAAGCTCAGAACCTTGAAAAAAGATTAGATGAATGGCTAACTAGAATAACCAATGCAGAGAAGTCCTTAAATGACCTGATACAACAGAAAATCATGGCACAAGAACTACGTGACAAATACACAAGCTTCAATAGCCGATTTGATACACTGGAAGAAAGGGTATCAGTGATTGAAGATCAAATAAATGAAATGAAGTGAGAAGAGAAGTTTAGAGAAAAAAGAGTAAAAAGAAACAAACAAAGTCTCCAAGTAATATGGGACTATGTGAAAAGACCAAAACTACATCTGATTACTGTACCTGAAAGTGACTGGGAGAATGGAACCAAGTTGGAAAACACTCTGCAGGATATTATCCAAGAGAACTTCCCCAACCTAGCAAGGCAGGCCAACATTCAAATTCAAAAAATTCAGAGAATGCCGCAAAGATATTCCTCGAGAAGAGCAACTCCAAGACACACCATTGTCAGACTCACCAAAGTTGAAATGAAGGAAAAAATGTTAAGGGCAGCCAGAGAGAAAGGTCGGATTACCCACAAAGGGAAGCCTATCAGAATAACAGCGAATCTCTCACAGAAATGCTACAAGACAGAAGAGAGTGGGGGCCAATATTCAACATTCTTAAAGAAAAGAATTTTCAACCCAGAATCTCATATTCAGTCAAACTAAGTTTCATAAGTGAAGGAAAAATAAAATATTTTACTGAGAAGCAAATGCTGAGAGTATTGTCACCACCAGACCTGCCCCACAAGAGCTCCTGAAGGAAGCACTAAACATGGAAGGGAACAACCAGTACCAGTCACTGCAATAACATGCCAAAATGTAAAGACCATCGATGCTAGGAAGAAACTGCATCAACTAACAAGCAAAATAAACAGCTAATGTCATAATGACAGGAACAAACTCACACATAACATTAACCTTAAATGTAAATGGGCTAAATGCACCAATTAAAATACACAGATTGGCAAATTAGATAAAGAGTCAAGACCCATCAGTTTCCTGTATTCAGGAGACCTAAGTCATGTGCAAAGACACACATAGGCTCAAAATAAAGGGATAGAGGAAGATCTACCAAGAACATGGAAAACAAAAAAAGGCAGGGGTTGCAATCCTAGTCTCTGATAAAACAGACTTTAAACCAACGAAGATCAAAAGAGACAAGAAGGCTATTACATAATGGTGAAGGGATCAATTAAACAAGAAGAGCTAACTATCCTAAATATATATGCACCCAATACAGGAGCACCCAGATTCATAAAGCAAGTCCTTAGAGACTTACAAAGAAACTTAGACTCCCAAACAATAATAATGGGAGGTTTTAATACCCCACTGTCAACATTAGACAGATCCATGAGACAGAAAATTAACAAGGATATCTAGGAATTCAACTCAGCTCTGCACCAAGCGGACCTAATAAACATCTACAGAACTCTCCACCCGAAATCAACAGAATATACATTCTTCTCAGCATCATATCGCACCTATTCCACAATTGACTACATAGTTGGAAGTAAAGCACTCCTCAGCAAACGTAAAAGAACAGAAATTATAACAAACTGCAATCTCAGACCACAGTGCAATCAAACTGGAACTCAGGATTAAGAAACTCACTCAAAATCACTCAACCACATGGAAACTGAACAACCTGCTCCTGAATGACTACTGGGTACATAATGAAATGAAGGCAGAAATAAAGATGTTCTTTGAAACCAATGAGAACAAAGATACAACATACCAGCATCTCTGGGACACATTTAAAGCAGTGTGTAGAGGGAAATTTATAGCACTAAATGCCCACAAGAGAAAGCTGGAAAGATCTAAAATTGACACCCTAACGTCACAATTAAAAGAACTAGAGAAGCAAGAGCAAATACATTCAAAAGCTAGCAGAAGGCAAGAAATAACTAAGATCAGAGCAGAACTGAAGGAGATAAAGACACAAAAAACCTGTCAAAAAATCAATGAATCCAGGAACTGGTTTTTTGAAAAGATTAACAAAATTGACAGACTGCTAGCAAGACTAATAAAGAAGAAAAGAGAAGAATCAAATAGATGCAATAAAAAATGATAAAGGGGATATCACCACCGACCCCACAGAAATACAAACTACCATCAGAGAATACTATAAACACCTCTACGCAAATCAACTAGAAAACCTAGAAGAAATGGATAATTTCCAACACACACACTCTCCCAAGACTAAACCAGGAAGAAGCTGAATCCCTGAATAGACCAACAACAGGCTCTGAAATTGAGGCAATAATTAATAGCCAAACAACCAAAAAAAGTCCAGGATCAGACAGATTCACAGCAGAATTCTACCAGAGGTACAAGGAGGAGCTGGTACCACTCCTTCTGAAACTATTCCAATCAATAGGAAAAAGGGAATCCTCCCTAACTCATTTTATGAGGCCAACATCATCCTGATACCAAAGTCTGGCAGAGACACAAGAAAAAAAAACGAGAATTTTAGGCCAGTATCCTTGATGAACATTGATGCAAAAATCCTCAATAAAATACTGGCAAACAGAATCCAGCAGCATATCAAAAAGCTTATCCACCATGATCAAGTGGGCTTCATCCCTGGGATACAAGGCTAGTACAACATACGCAAATCAATAAATGTAATCTAGCTTATAATCAGAACCAAAGACAAAAACCACATGATTATCTCAATAGATGCAGAAAAGGTCTTTGACAAAATTCAACAGCGTTCATGCTAAAAACTCTCAATAAATTCAGTATTGATGGAACGTATCTCAAAATAATAAGAGCTATTTATGACAAACCCACAGTCAATATCATACTGAATGGGCAAAAACTGGAAGCATTACCTTTGAAAACTGCCACAAGACAACAATGTCCTCTCTCACCACTCCTATTCAACAGTGTTGGAAGTTCTGGCCTGGGCAATCAGGCAGGAGAAAGAAACAAAAGGTATTCAGTTAGGAAAAGAGGAAGTCAAATTGTCCCTGTTTGCAGATGACATGATTGTATATTTAGAAAACCTCATCATCTCAGCCCCAAATCTCCTTAAGCTGATAAGCAACTTCAGCAAAGTCTCAGGATACAAAATCAATGTGCAAACATCACAAGTATTCTTATACACCAATAATAGACAAACAGCCAAATCATGAGTGAACTCTCATTCACAATCACTACAAAGAGAATAAAACACCTAAGAATCCAACTTACAAGGGATGTGAAGGACCTCTTCAAAGAGAACAACAAACCACTGCTCAATGAAATAAAACAGGATACCAACAAATAGAAGAACATTCCATGCTCATGGATAGGAAGAATCAATATCATGAAAATGGCCATATTGCCCAGGGTAATTTATAGATTCAATGCTATCTCCATTAAGCCACTTTCTTCACAGAATTGGAAAAAACTATTTTAAAGTTCATATGGAACCAAAAACGAGCCCACATTGCCAAGACAATCCTAAGCCAAAAGCACAAAGCTGGAGGCATCACGCTACCTCACTTCAAACTATACTACAAGGCTACAGTAACCAAAACACCATCGTACTGGTACCAAAACAGAGATACAAACCAATGGAACAGAACAGAATCCTCAGAAATAATACCACACATCTACAGCCATCTGATCTTTGACAAACTTGAGAAAAACAAGAAATGTGAAAAGGATTCCCTATTTAATAAATAGTGCTGGGAAAATTGGCTAGCCATATGCAGAAAGCTGAAACTGGATCCTTTCCTTACTCCTTATATGAAAATTAATTCAAGATGGATTAGAGACTTAAATGTTAGACCTAAAACCATAAAAACGCTAGAAGAAAACCTAGGTAATACCATTCAGGACATAAGCATGGGCAAGGACTTCATGTCTAAAACACCAAAAGCAACAGCAACAAAAGCTAAAATTGACAAATAGGATCTAATTAAACTGAAGAGCTTCTGCTCAGCAAAAGAAACTACCATCAGAGTGAACAGGCAACCTACAGAATGGGAGAAAATTTTTGCAATCTACTCATCTGACGAAGGGCTAATATCCAGAACCTATAAAGAACTCTATCAAATTTACAAGAAAAAAACAACCCCATCAAAAAGTGGGTGAAGGATATGAACAGAAACTTCTCAAAAGAAGACATTCATACAGCCAACAGACACATGAAAAAATGCTCATCATCACTGGCCATCAGAGAAATGCAAATCAAAACCACAATGAGATACCGTCTCACACCAGTTAGAATGGCAATCATTAAAAAGTCAGGAAACAACAGGTGCTGGAGAGGATGTGGAGAAATAGGAACACTTTTACACTGTTGGTGGGACTGTAAACTAGTTCAACCATTGTGCAAGACAGTGTGGCGATTCCTCAAGGATCTAGAACTAGAAATTCCATTTGACCCAGCCATCCCATTACTGGATATATACCCAAAGGATTATAAATCATGCTGCTATAAAGACACATGCACACATACATTTATTGTAGCACTATTCACAATAGCAAAGACTTGGAACCAACCCAAATGTCCATCAATGATAGACTGGATTAAGAAAATGTGGCACATATATACCATGGAATACTACGCAGCCATAAAAAAGGATGAGCTCATGTCCTTTGTAGGGACATGGATGCAGCTGGAAACCATCATTCTTAGCAAACTGTCGCACGAACAGAAAACCAAACACCACATGTTCTCACTCATGTATGGGAACTGAACAATAAGAACACTTGGACACAGGAAATGTAACATCACACACCAGGGCCTGTTTTGGGTTTGGGAGAGTGGGGGAATAGCATTAGGAGATATACCTAATGTAAATGACAAGTTAATGGGTGCAGCACACCAATACGGCACATGTATACATATGTAACAAACCTGCATGTTGTACACATATACCCTAGAACTTAAAGTATAATAAAAAATAAATAAATAAATAAAAAGAAAACAAACAAATAGAAAACAACTTGACTCAGGGATAAACTAGTCACAAGGAAGTTTTTGATTGGTATTGTTTTGTTTTAATTCTCAGACCTTTAAAGTATGTTAAGGCAGAATATGTAAGTAAGAAGGAAATTTTGTCAGGTGTCAAACGAATTCAGTGACTTCCAGCTTTTAAGCTGCAACAGGAGAGATATAAGGCTCATAACAATTGCAACATGTCCAATTGCTATAATTTTATACTATGTAATTATATATATATTTATACAATATATAATACACAATAATAAATATGAGATATATATTTTTAAAAAGAAATTCACACAGTGTACAAGAGAAGACAAACACCTTCCAACCTGAAAAACAAATTTCCAGTAATTTTCAACTACAAGCACCACGTTATTTCTAAATTTAATTATTTAGCCCAGTAAAATCTAGAACAAAATGTCTATTGTCAACAGCTGGTAATTACCCATAACTCAGAGAATAGATCTTTATCACAGAAATAAACAGAAGTAGTTGTATATAGGAATAAATGTCGGAGGAAAAAAGAACCTAAAATTCTGTTTTTATATTTAGAGCCAATATGTCAATAAATTACTTAAAATTTATCTATTTAAGGACCCATATTTGTGCAAGTAAAACTTATTTTACTTAAAATGGGCTGATTAATGGCATTTTCCCTAACAAACTTCAATACTTCTTTAATCTGTAGAAGCTTTAATCAGTTAAAATGTGAATGAAGTCTCTTGAAGTCTTTTGAAAATATGAAGAACTCTCTCCACGTGTCTATTCCTCTTTTTTGAAGGGCGGGGACAGAATCTCTGTCACCCATGCTGGAGTGCAATGGCACGATTTCAGCTCACTGCAAACTCCACCTCCCGGATTCAAGCAATCCTCTTGCCCCAGCCTCCTGAGTAGCTGGCATTACAGGCGTGTGCCACCATGCCCAGCTAATTTTTGTACTTCTAGTAGAGACGGGGTTTCACCATGTTGGTCAGGCTGGTCTCGAACACATGACCTGGTGATCTACCTGCCTCGGCCTTCCAAAGTGCTGGGATTACAGGCATGAGCCACCGCATCTGGACCACATATCTATTTCTTTAGTAGACAATTATCTTAGAACATTTGTATCCAACCACATTACTAAACAATTTACCAATTTTCCCATCTTTATGACTTTAGCTTTACATAAAATTTGTATGATCTTTTGAAATTTGCCATTAAGAGAGTAAAAACATGCTGTAAAATATTGCATAGTAGCATACACACATATCCTTTTAGCAACTATGTCTTTTTAAAATCCCTTCAATGGTTTCTGGTACTGTTTTAAAAAGCCTACATTGATTCATTATCACAACATGGCTAGTGACAGATATAACTTGCTCTTTGAAAAAAGAAAACTATGATTTTTAATGATCTGAAAATGACAAACCTCTGAGAAGTCCAAAACCATGGCAATCCTATGTAAAGTACTAGTTATACCTTAAATTCAAGAGCATTTATCATCTTCTTCCCAAAAGCCTTTATTTTGACTATGTCCCCATCTTAAAAATGGCATTGTCATTGTTCCAGTTACCTAGGTTCTCAACCTCAGAGTTATTTTGTTATTACCCTCTCATATCAACACTCCAAGTCCTATTAAGCCTAAATCCATTATGTTCTCTCCCCAGTCCAAAACATATTACCATAAGAACTATCTTTCTAAAACAAAATACAAATTGAAAGCACAATACTGTATCACTATACACCCACCAGCAAGACAAAAATTTAAAAATATATATGTATATATACTAAGTGTGTCAATAATGTGGAAAAGACAAAATTCTCATACAATTCTAGTGGGAGTATAAGTTGGTATGTGTTTGAAAAGTCAGTTTTTACTAAAGCTGAATATGTGCATATCCTAAGACCCAGAAATTTCACTCCTACAAATATTCCCAAAATGGCAGAAAATGTTCTCACAATGTAATTTGTCCGCTCAGATAAGAATAACAGAAAAACAGAAGTGGCCATTTCCAACTAGGCTTCTAAAAAGACATAGAAACATACTTTTTATTTCTTTGACATACTCATAACTATAATGTAATTAATAAAAATGCAGTTAGATGAAATTGTAACAAGTTGAATTAAATTTCCATCAAATTTCATACATTTAATTTAACAATAAGGGCATTAACCAATAATTGTTTATTGTGGTGCCCTCTACCCTTCCTGTTGGCATTGTGGCAACTGTTCAGTCCATTATAGCTGCATTCTTTGTGCTCACTCATTCTTTATTTTTATATGTTTTCCCAGTTTTTTTTTCTTAATGTTTTCTTTTTTTTTTTTTTTTTTTTTTTTTTTTTTTTTTTTTTTTTTTTTTATTATACTTTAAGTTCTAGGGTACATGTGCATAACGTGCAGGTTTGTTACATATGTATACTTATGCCATGTTGGTGTGCTGCACCCATCAAATCGTCAGCACCCATCAATTCATCATTTATATCTTGTATAACTCCCCAATGCAAGCCCTCCCTCCTCCCCCCTCCCCACTCCCCATGATAGGCACCAGTGCGTGATGTTCCCCTTCCCGAGTCCAAGTGATCTCATTGTTCAGTTCCCACCTATGAGTGAGAACATGCGGTGTTTGGTTTTCTGTTCTTGTGATAGTTTGCTAAGAATGATGGTTTCCAGCTGCATCCATGTCCCTACAAAGGACGCAAACTCATCCTTTTTTATGGCTGCATAGTATTCCATGGTGTATATGTGCCACATTTTCTTAATCCAGTCTGTCACAGATGGACATTTGGGTTGATTCCAAGTCTTTGCTATTGTGAATAGTGCCGCAATAAACATACGTGTACATGTGTCTTTGTAGTAGAATAATTTATAATCCTTTGGGTATATACCCAGTAGTGGGATGGCTGGGTCATAAGGTACATCTAGTTCTAGATCCTTGAGGAATTGCCATACTGTTTTCCATAATGGTTGAACTACTTTACAATCCCACCAACAGTGTAAAAGTGTTCCTATTTCTCCACATCCTCTCCAACACCTGTTGTTTCCTGACTTCTTAATGATTGCCATTCTAACTGGTGTGAGATGGTATCTCATTGTGGTTTTGATTTGCATTTCTCTGATGGCGAGTGATGATGAGCATTTTTTCATGTGTCTGTTGGCTGTATGAATATCTTCTTTTGAGAAATGTCTGTTCATATCCTTTCCCCACTTTTTGATGGGGTTGTTTGTTTTTTTCTCGTATATTTGTTTGAGTTCTTTGTAGATTCTGGATATTAGCCCTTTGTCAGATGAGTAGGTTGCAAAAATTTTCTCCCATTCTGTAGGTTGCCTGTTCACTCTGATGGTAGTTTCTTTTGCTGTGCAAAAGCTCTTTAGTTTAATGAGATCCCATTTGTCAATGTTTGCTTTTGCTGCCGTTGCTTTTGGTGTTTTAGACATGAAGTCCTTGCCCATGCCTATGTCCTGAATGGTACTACCTAGATTTTCTTCTAGGGTTTTTATGGTATTAGGTCTAACATTTAAGTCTCTAATCCATCTTGAATTAATCTTCGTATAAGGGGTAAGGAAAGGATCCAGTTTCAGCTTTCTACTTATGGCTAGCCAATTTTCCCAGCACCATTTATTAAATAGGGAATCCTTTCCCCATTTCTTGTTTCTCTCAGGTTTGTCAAAGATCAGATGGCTGTAGATGTGTGGTATTATTTCTGAGGACTCTGTTCTGTTCCATTGATCTATATCTCTGTTTTGGTACCAGTACCATGCTGTTTTGGTGACTGTAGCCTTGTAGTATAGTTTGAAGTCAGGTAGCGTGACGCCTCCAGCTTTGTCCTTTTGACTTAGGATTGTCTTGGCAATGCGGGCCCTTTTTTGGTTCCATATGAACTTTAAAGCAGTTTTTTCCAATTCTGTGAAGAAACTCATTGGTAGCTTGATGGGGATGGCATTGAATCTATAAATAACCTTGGGGAGTATGGCCATTTTCACGATATTGATTCTTCCTATCCATGAGCATGGTATGTTCTTCCATTTGTTTGTGTCCTCTTTTATTTCACTGAGCAGTGGTTTGTAGTTCTCCTTGAAGAGGTCCTTTACATCCCTTGTAAGCTGGATTCCTAGGTATTTTATTCTCTTTGAAGCAATTGTGAATGGAAGTTCATTCCTGATTTGGCTCTCTGCTTGTCTGTTACTGGTGTATAAGAATGCTTGTGATTTTTGCACATTAATTTTGTATCCTGAGACTTTGCTGAAGTTGCTTATCAGCTTAAGGAGATTTTGGGCTGAGACGATGGGGTTTTCTAAATATACAATCATGTCATCTGCAAACAGGGACAATTTGACTTCTTCCTTTCCTAACTGAATACCCTTGATTTCTTTCTCTTGCCTGATTGCCCTAGCCAGAACTTCCAACACTATGTTGAATAGGAGTGGTGAGAGAGGGCATCCCTGTCTTGTGCCAGTTTTCAAAGGGAATTTTTCCAGTTTTTGCCCATTCAGTATGATATTAGCTGTGGGTTTGTCATAAATAGCTCTTATTATTTTGAGGTACGTTCCATCAATACCGAATTTATTGAGCGTTTTTAGCATGAAGGGCTGTTGAATTTTGTCAAAAGCCTTTTCTGCATCTATTGAGACAATCATGTGGTTCTTGTCTTTGGTTCTGTTTATATGCTGGATTACGTTTATTGATTTCCGAATGTTGAACCAGCCTTGCATCCCAGGGATGAAGCCCACTTGATCATGGTGGATAAGCTTTTTGATGTGCTGCTGAATCCGGTTTGCCAGTATTTTATTGAGAATTTTTGCATCAATGTTCATCAGGGATATTGGTCTAAAATTCTCTTTTTTTGATGTGTCTCTGCCAGGCTTTGGTATCAGGATGATGTTGGCCTCATAAAATGAGTTAGGGAGGATTCCCTCTTTTTCTATTGATTGGAATAGTTTCAGAAGGAATGGTACCAGCTCCTCCTTGTACCTCTGGTAGAATTCAGCTGTGAATCCATCTGGTCCTGGACTTTTTTTGGTGGGTAGGCTATTAATTGTTGCCTCAATTTCAGAGCCTGCTATTGGTCTATTCAGGGATTCAACTTCTTCCTGGTTTAGCCTTGGGAGAGTGTAAGTGTCCAGGAATTTATCCATTTTTTCTAGATTTTCTAGTTGATTTGCATAGAGGCGTTTATAGTATTCTCTGATGGTAGTTTGTATTTCTGTGGGGTCAGTGGTGATATCCCCTTTATCATTTTTTATTGCATCTATTTGATTCCTCTCTCTTTTCTTCTTTATTAGCCTTGCTAGCGGTCTGTCAATTTTGTTGATCTTTTCAAAAAACCAACTCCTGGATTCATTGATTTTTTGGAGGGTTTTTTGTGTCTCTATCTCCTTCAGTTCGGCTCTGATCTTAGTTATTTCTTGCCTCCTGCTAGCTTTTGAATGTGTTTGCTCTTGCCTCTCTAGTTCTTTTAATTGTGATGTTAGAGTGTCAATTTTAGATCTTTCCTGCTTTCTCTTGTGGGCATTTAGTGCTATAAATTTCCCTCTACACACTGCTTTAAATGTGTCCCAGAGATTCTGGTATGTTGTATCTTTGTTCTCATTGGTTTCAAAGAACATCTTTATTTCCGCTTTCATTTCGTTATGTACCCAGTAGTCATTCAGGAGCAGGTTGTTCAGTTTCCATGTAGTTGAGCGGTTTTGATTGAGTTTCTTAGTCCTGAGTTCTAGTTTGATTGCACTGTGGTCTGAGAGACAGTTTGTTATAATTTCTGTTCTTTTACATTTGCTGAGGAGTGCTTTACTTCCAATTATGTGGTCAATTTTGGAATAAGTGCGATGTGGTGCTGAGAAGAATGTATATTCTGTTGATTTGGGGTGGAGAGTTCTATAGATGTCTATTAGGTCCGCTTGGTGCAGAGATGAGTTCAATTCCTGGATATCCTTGTTAACTTTCTGTCTCGTTGATCTGTCTAATGTTGACAGCGGAGTGTTGAAGTCTCCCATTATTATTGTATGGGAGTCTATGTCTCTTTGTAAGTCTCTAAGGACTTGCTTTATGAATCTGGGTGCTCCTGTATTGGGTGCATATATATTTAGGAGAGTTAGCTCTTCCTGTTGAATTGATCCCTTTACCATTATGTAATGGCCTTCTTTGTCTCTTTTGATCTTTGATGGTTTGAAGTCTGTTTTATCAGAGACAAGGATTGCAACCCCTGCTTTTTTTTGTTCTCCATTTGCTTGGTAGATCTTCCTCCATCCCTTTATTTTGAGCCTATGTATGTCTCTGCATGTGAGATGGGTCTCCTGAATACAGCAGACTGATGGGTCTTGACTCTTTATCCAGTTTGCCAGTCTGTGTCTTTTAATTGGAGCATTTAGTCCATTAACATTTAAGGTTAATATTGTTATGTGTGAACTTGATCCTGCCATTATGATATTAACTGGTTATTTTGCTCGTTAGTCGATGCAGTTTCTTCCTAGCCTCGATGGTCTTTACATTTTGGCATGTTTTTGTGATGGCTGGTACCGGTTGTTCCTTTCCATGTTCAGGGCTTCCTTCAGGGTCTCTTGTAAGGCAGGCCTGGTGGTGACAAAATCTCTAAGCATTTGCTTATCTGTAAAGGATTTTATTTCTCCTTCACTTATGAAACTTAGTTTGGCTGGATATGAAATTCTGGGTTTAAAATTCTTTTCTTTAAGAACGTTGAATATTGGCCCCCACTCTCTTCTGGCTTGTAGAGTTTCTGCCGAGAGATCTGCTGTTAGTCTGATGGGCTTCCCTTTGTGGGTTACCCGACCTTTCTCTCTGGCTGCCCTTAAGATTTTTTCCTTCATTTCAACTTTGGTGAATCTGGCAATGATGTGTCTTGGAGTTGCTCTTCTGGAGGAGTATCTTTGTGGCGTTCTCTGTATTTCCTGAATTTGAATGTTGTCCTGCCCTACTAGGTTGGGGAAGTTCTCCTGGATGATATCCTGAAGAGTGTTTTCCAACTTGGTTCCATTTTCGCCCTCACTTTCAGGCACCCCAATCAGACGTAGATTTGGTCTTTTTACGTAATCCCATACTTCTTGCAGGCTTTGCTCATTTCTTTTTCTTCTTTTTTCTTTGGTTTCTCTTCTCGCTTCATTTCATTCATTTGATCTTCAATCGCTCATACTCTTTCTTCCAGTTGATCGAGTCGGTTACTGAAGCTTGTGCATTTGTCACGTATTTCTCGTGTCATGGTTTTCATCTCTGTCATTTCGTTTATGATCTTCTCTGCATTAATTAGTCTAGCTGTCAATTCTTCCACTCTTTTTTCAAGATTTTTAGTTTCTTTGCGCTGGGTACGTAATTCCTCCTTTAGCTCTGATAAGTTTGATGGACTGAAGCCTTCTTCTCTCCTCTCGTCCAAGTCATTCTCTGACCAGCTTTGATCCGTTGCTGGCGATGGGCTGCGCTCCTTCGCAGGGGGAGATGCGCTCTTATTTTTTGAATTTCCAGCTTTTCTGCCCTGCTTCTTCCCCATCTTTGTGGTTTTATCTGTCTCCGGTCTTTGATGGTGGTGACGTACTGATGGGGTTTTGGTATAGGTGTCCTTCCTGTTTGATAGTTTTCCTTCTGACAGTCAGAAGGACTGTCTGTTTGTCTGTTGGAGATTGCTTGAGGTCCACTTCAGACCCTGTTTGCCTGGGTATCAGCAGCAGAGGTTGCCGAAGATAGAATATTGCTGAACAGCGAGTGTACCTGTCTGATTCTTCCTTTGGAAGTTTCCTCTCAGGGGTGTACTCCACCCTGTGAGGTGTGGGGAGTCAGACTGCCCCTAGTGGGGGATTTCTCCCAGCTAGGCTACTCAGGGGTCAGGGACACACCTGAGCAGGCAGTCTGTCCGTTCTCAGATCTCAACCTCCGCGTTGGGAGATCCACGGCTCTCCCCAAAGCTGTCAGACAGAGTCGTTCGCGTCTGCACTGGCTCCCGCTACTTCCCCTGTTGGTCTTCAGCTATGCGCTGTCCCCAGAGGTGGAGACTACAGAGACAGGCAGGCTTCCTTGAGCTGCTGTGAGCTCCACCCAGTTCGAGCTTCCCAGCGGCTTTGTTTACCTACTTAAGCCTCAGCAATGGCGGGCGCCCCTCCCCCAGCCTCGCTGCTGCCTTGCGGATAGATCGCGGCAGACTGCTGTGTTAGCAGTGAGGGAGGCTTCGTGGGCGTGGGACCCTCCCGGCCAGGATTGGGATATATTCTCCTGGTGTGCCTGTATGCTTACAGCGCAGTATTGGGGTGGGAGTTACCCGATTTTCCAGGTGTTGTGTGTCTCAGTTCCCCTGGCTAGGAAAACGGATCCCCTTCCCCCTTGCGCTTCCAGGTGAGGCGATGCCTCGCCCTGCTTCAGCTCTCGCTGGTCAGGCTGCAGCAGCTGACCAGCACCGATTGTCCGGCACTCCCTAGTGAGATGACCCCAGTACCTCAGTTGAAAATGCAGAAATCACCGGTCTTCTGTGTCGCTCGCGCTGGGAGTTGGAGACTGGAGCTGCTCCTATTCGGCCATCTTGCTCCGCCCCTCTTAATGTTTTCATTACAATTTATTTGTAAATTAAGGTAGAATATAAATAGACTCTTTAAAATTTTTAAAAATAATTGAAAAGGTAAGGCTAGATTCAGAGGAAAAACTAATAAATGAAATGTTTTACTATAAGCAAAATTTTTATTTCTATTCTGAATGAGTAAGAAACATACTTTTTTGCAAATAAGAAACAGCATTTGTCATCATTTTGATTGTTACATCTTCTACTTTATTCATATGAATATAAGAACTATTCCTGTGAGATCTTTTATTATTTAGTCTTGGCTTTAATCCTCATAAAATTAGGTGAATCAAAATACAGAAGACTGGTTCCCAAGAGTCTGATGACTATAAACAACCTGTCTTTTTTATTTTTAACTTGAAGCTCAAAGCATCTCTCATAGCTGGAATACATCAAATAATATTTGCTGTCATAATATATGTATTCATTAGTTTGAACCACTTGTGTTGAATGTAAGTTGGGTAATTTTACACATATCAATTCCCCTAATTGTGACAGGAAATCAAATAACATATGTTTTATTGCTGTGGGATAATCCAGTATCATTTTTTTCATCAACACATCCACTGCAAAGAATGGATTTCAGTTATAGTACTTATTCTGACTACTTTTGTCTGTAATGAATCATTTTGAAAGTGTCATGACATTTTGCTCTGTCAGATAATTAATCTGTACTTTTCCTAAATACTCATTGCAACTCTATGAATCATTTTACAGCTAATAAAAAATATTCTGTAACAGAAAGTCTGGAATATGTGAAGATATGTGATGTCTGTGCATATTAGACTTAAGGCAATACACTCTGCAGGCTTACTTCAGATGTCATCTGTGCACCACAGACTATGGCTAGTGCTACACAAGAAAAGTTAAGAATAAGCAACAATCTTTGTACTTAAAAAGGCAGCAGCTTAGGTTTAAAATAATAATCAATTTTTAAAAGCATGTAAAGGTTTTTATGACTTATTTGCTGTGGGAATCCAGAGCGAAGAGTGATACACTTGGGGGATTTGAGAAACCACAGGAGGTAACCCATGTGTGGAGTGTTCTTACAGATTAATAGGGTTCTCTTGGCATGTAAGAGGGGAACAGAGATTACAAGCAGAGGAGGGGCATGATGGACCCCCCAAAACATGGAATTTCTGGAAAAGCAGAATGTTATCTTGTTCTAACACCAAATATCCCCCAAAGGACTATATTATTTTCAGTTTGTAAATCAAATAATGGGATCAGGGCACTCTAGTAATTCTGCATTTACTTGGATTTGAGGAACATTCGAAAGGAATATATCTCCTGCCAGAAAACTGAATTTATTATTAAAGCCATTAAGGCAAGGCACTTAAGCAGCAAAATTACAAAGTGTGTATGTCAGTGATCTTTGAAAGCTGCTAAAGGGCTTTTGTCTCTGCTTTTAGTAATCCCATTAAAAGCTACAGAGTCAGGCCCTATGAAAGGAAAAAATACTTTATTATTTTAGTTCCCAATGTTTTCTTTTGTCCCAAACTGATATTACAAGTCTTTGTTGAATAGAGTATGGTCTTACCTCTCTGTGTGATTTAGCCTGCACAAACAGTCAGATGATGGTGAAGGAGAGTGGAAAGTAAGGGAAGTTATCTCCAGTACCATTTGATTAGCTATTATTTAGTCAGAATTATATATTTTTAAAAAAGAAAAAGTGACAAATGACACTAATAGCAAGTTTTCAGGTTGGACGTGGTGGCTTATGCCTATAATCCTAGTACTTTGGGAGGTCAAGGCAGGAGGACAGCTTGAGGCTAGGAGTTTGAGATCAGCCTGGACAACATAAGGAGACCCAATATCTAAAAAAACTAAAAATAAATTATCCAGGAATGGGGAAGTGTACCTGTAGTCCCAGCTACTCAGGAGGCCGAGGTGGGAGGATTGCTTGAGTCCAGGAGTTCAAGGCTGCAATGAACTATGATTATGTAACTGCATTCTAATCTGGGTAACAGCACAAAACTCTGTCTCTAAAAAATTTTTTTGGAAAAAATTAGCAAGTTTTGAGCAATCTCCCATGGTGAAAAAGTTTCCAGTAATCTCCCACGGTGAGCAAATTTTCAGTATCTCCCATGGTTTGTGTGCAGATCAGGTTATTTTTGAATCCTCCACATATCATGCCTAATAAGATCTCACTTACTGGAATTTCAGTGATGACTGCAAAATGTGTTTGATATGTGAAGTTATATACCATTAGTAAAATTAAGGACTAGGGTATTGTCTTAGTTTATTTTGTGCTGCTGTAACATGATATCACAGACCGGGTAATTTATAAAGAACAGAAATTTATTTCCTCACACTTCTGGAGGCTAGGAAGTCCAAGATTAAGGTGCCAGCATCTGCTGTGGGCCTTGTTGCTGTGTTCTCACATGGCAGAAAGCAGAAGGGCAAGAGAGGGTGAATTCACTCTTGCAAGCCCTTTTTATAGCGGCATTAATCCATTCATGAGGACAAAGCCCTCATCACCTAAATACCTCCCAAAAGCCCTACCTCCCTATATAATTGCCTTAGAGATTCAATTTTTAACACATTATTTTGGGGGAAACGTGTAGACTATAGAAGATATTTACCCGATATAGTGTACCCATAAAATGTCTGTATTCTTAAACATAAAGCTATTTTAAAATTATAGAAATCAAAATGTCCATGATGACAAATTTTAATGATCATTTTCTACAGTAGGCTGACAGAGTATTCCTAAATGCAATACACTATCTACCGTTGCTGGGGATCCTTATGTTGGAAATACTTATGTATATAGAGATATTCAAGCCAGCACATTATATAGTATCTTCTACAATAGTATTTCACTGGTTGGAGCATGAAAACACTTCTACCTTTCTCACCTGCCCATCTCTAACATTATCTAATACCACTGGTTCCCTCATTCAGCCTCACTTGCCTTTCTTTCTATTTCTATCTTCTGAACATATTGCACAATTCCTACCTCAGGACACTTGTACTTGCTGTTTCCGTGCCTAGAAAAATCTTCAATCAACTGGCTCATTTTCCTCCTCTCTCTCTCATGCCTCCCTACCTCTCTGTCTCTCTGGCAGTTTCTCTTAGAACTCAGGTGCCAAATGGTATAAAGGTCTCAGCCAACAGCCAGTGTTAACTGCTAGACAAGTGAACAAACCTTCAGATTTTTCTAGTCCCCAGCCTTTGAGCCACTCCAGCTGATGCCAAGTTAAGCAGAAATAAGCTATCTCTGCCAACACCTGTCCAAATTGTGAGCAAAATAAATGTAATAATTTTAAGCCTCTAAGTTTTAGGGTAATTCATTATGAAGCCATTGCAACTGTAACAGATTTTTGGCACACACATTGTAACTGTACACTTGTTATTGTATAGTGTGATTATATGCATATGTGTGTACATATATGTGTTGCCAAAAGCAATATTTTGTCATATCAATATTCGTTTACTCATGTATTTTCCCTTCCCAATGTTCTTTATACTTCTCTGTAGCTTCACCCTTCCATCTGTGATTATTTCCATTGCTTAAATAATTCTCATAGTATTTCTTTCATTTGAATTTGCTAGAGACTTTTTTTTTCACCTTTTGTTTAAAAAGTCTTAATTTTACCTTATTTTTTGAAGGATATTTTTGCTGAATATAAAATTATGGATTGAATGTTGTTTTCTTTTGGCACTTTAAAGAGCTATTACAATGTTAGCATAATTGTTCTTTTGAAGATAATATACCTTTTTTCTCTGTTTATAACATTGTCTTTTTGTCTTTGTTTCTCTGTAGTTTAATTATGCTGTGACTATATATATTTTTTTAACTATTCATCCTGTTTGGGGTTGGTAGAAGCTTTCTGAATGTGCTTCAAAGTCTTTCTCAACTATTATCTCTTCAAATGTACTTTCTGCCACCTATTGTCTTTCTTCACTCATTCTGAGACTCCAGTTATACATCTGTTGAACCCATATGTCATACATATTCTCTTCTGTGTTTTCCATTCTTTTACTTTTCTGTGTTTCAGCCTGGATATTTTCTCTTGACCTACTTTCCAGTTCACCAATTCTCTCCTCAGCTGTGATTAATCTAATAATTCATTGACTTCTTAACTTCACTTAGAGTCTTTTCAGTTCTAGAAATTCTATTTATTCTTTTTATATAATTTCCACTTCTTTACCAAAATCTTCACCTTCATTTCTAACTTGTAAAACATATTAATTATTTTACTTTAAATTCCAAGTTTGATATTGCCATCAATCTAATATTTGAATCTTCTGTGTGTTCTATTGAGCTAGGTTTCATTTTCTTAACTCTCATTCAATTCTTATCTTTTTATACATCTAATTTATTTACACTGGGTGCCAAATATTTTGAGAGCTCTGAATGATGTTCTTTCTATCAGAGAGGATTTACAATTGCTCTTGGCAGGCAACTAGGCTGGGGAGGAAGAGATCACCATATCTAATCAGGGATTGAGCTAATTCAAAACTAAGTCTCTATCATTTTGAGGGATGGTTTATCACTAGCATACCCTTACTCCTAGAGCTCAGTCCTTTGGAGTCCCAACTGAAAATTTCAGGCCTTTACCAAAGCCCTTTCTCCTTAGAGAGCCCTAAACTCTTATTTTTGTCCCCTAGTGTCTAGAGATTGCTGAAGTCTTTGCTTAGCCTCCTATCCTCTAAGCAAAAGTTTTAACTTCAGTTTCTCAGCTTCCCCTTTTGAATCAGTAAATGTCTCAAGGGGGAAATTAGTGCCAAATATTGGATGATTTCAGTGTGTGTGTGTGTGTATTTTTTACATATCCTCACTATCTTGATATTTCCCTGGTGTTATCAAATGTATTTTTAATATTTCTTCTAATTGTATAATTAATTGCTTCTGTGGCAGAGTTGGTCAGAAACAAACTAGTCTGCCATTATTAAAAATTGCTCTCAGGATGGTTTTATTTTATTTATTTTATTAATTTTAACTTTTATTTTAGATTCAGGGGCAAATCTGCAGGTTTATTGCACGGGTATACTGCATGATGCTGAGGTTTAGAGTAGTATTGATCTTGTCACTCAGGTAGTGAGCACAGTACTCAATAGTTACTTTTTCAACTCTTGTCTCCCTCCCTCTCTCCCTTTCCCCTCTAGTAATCCCCAGTGTCTGTTGTTGCTGTCTTTATGACCATGTGTACCCAATATTGAGCTCCCACTTACAAGTGAGAACATGTGTTATTTGGGTTTTTGTTCCTTTGTTAATTCACTTAGGACAATGGCCTCCAGCTGCATCCATGTTGCTATAAAGGACATGATTACATTCTTTTTATGGCTGTGTAGTATTCTATGGTATATATCTACCACATTTTCTTCATCCAGTTCACCATTTATGGACATCTAGGTTAATTCCAAGTATTTGCTGTTGTGAATACTACTATGATGAACATACAAGTGTATGTGTCTTTCTTGCAGAATAATTTATTTTCTTTTGGGTCCATATACACTAATTGGATTGCTGGGTTGAATGGTAGCTCTATTTTAAGTTCTTTGAGAAATCTGCCAACTGCTTTCTACAGAGGCTGAGCTAATTTACATTCTCACCAACAGTGAATAAGCATTCCCTTTTCTCGGCAAACTCTCCAGCATCTGTGGGTTTTTTTTTTTTTTTTTTTTTTTTTTTGAGTTTTGAGTTTTTAATGATGGGAGATGGCTTATTCTTAAGTATTAGATGACTGTAAAAATATTACTCTGTTCAGAGAGGCCTTATTTTACCATGGATAACCAAATTCATCCTCATCCTCATTCCTTTACTTTCCTTCATATTATCTTATTTCTTTTATAGAATTTATCACAACCAGAAATTATCCTGTTTAATTATTTGTGTATTTATTAATGATTTTATTTAAAAATTGTCAGCCTTTCCCAACTAGAATATAAGTTACATGATAACAAGAACATGACTCCCTTGTTATAACTATATCCAAGTGCCCAGGACTATGCCTAAAATACTCAATTACTATTGTTTGAGTAATGAATGACTGAATGAATAAAATGATCATAATCAGCCAGGAGATTTGAAAGGTGCTTTCCAGGAAGAGAAAAATAAATACAAAACTAAAAAAATCATAAGTAATATACTTAGTTGCAGAGAACATTTTATTTTATATATGTATCACTAATGCAAAGAGTAAGAATATTCCTCTTAATGGGGTTGATAAAATTTAAAGAAGTTATATCTAAAGTTTGTGACAGATTTTCAACCATGTCAATCACTTAACAAGTATCTGCTGAGTGGCTATTACATTCTGTTAACAGCTTTTCTCTGCAAATTATGAGAAGCCATGGGAGCTTTTGAAAACAAGCACCCATTCATGTTCTTTATTTAAATCAGTAAGTGTTATGGCTACCACAGCTCCTCTCTTTAGTTTATTCTACAATTACTAGTACTATATAGTTAAGCTGCAAGATAATTTTCTTCTTCAGTATTTTCTTCATCTTTCCTCTTTAGATCTCTAAAACTGTTTCATATAGAATGCAGTTATTTTTATTCATGTTCTTTCCATGAACTTCTCTTACTGTCAGAGTTACAATGTGTATGTGCACGTACATGCATATATGTATACAGGAGATAAAGTGGGGAATAGAGAGAATAAAATGCTGGTAGAGACTGAAATATATTTATAATGAGTTCACTTTAAATCGACAGGCTATTCACTCTGCCTGAATCTCTGAACCATGCTCAAAAGACCATTTTAATGGATATTTGGTTTTACCTCTCCTGATACTCAGGGAGAAATATGTCCTGCAGCTACCCCGAAACTGCGTGTGTCTGTGTGTGTGTGTGTGTGTGTGTGGAAATCTTGAAAAGCCAATGCTTTCAGCCTACTTATAAGGCTCATTTCAAGGTTGGCTGTGACAGCTGGTGATAAAGCAAAGCAAGTTGGTGCCTTGGTGAACCTCTCCTTTACACCAAAGGGGAGGTGTGTATACCACAGTTACAATCACTGTTCCCAGATACTGTTCCACAGACAGGTCTTCCAGAATGGGAATATCTTACTTTTCTAGAAGAGTAAACTCTGTCTCATTATACCTGGACAGGAAATAAAAAGGAAAGACGCTGGAACCAATCTAATATATACTGAGTAGTACTCGAAGGCAGATGGAGGAGGCAAAGGACATAAAATGTCTCAGTCTTCTTTCATTCTCTTCTAATTGCAAAATTCAGCCTCAAACCTGATAAAGATAAAACTTGAGGTAATGCTTGAACATAGGTCTGAAATCAAAATTTTCAAATAGAGATTGTAAACTTGCAACCCATGGATTGAGCTGACCCTCATATATGTTTTGTTTGGCCTGCACAATGTTCTTAAAAATTTGAATTTAATTCCTTTGGGTTGGAAACATGTCCTTCATTCTGCCAGTTCCCCCTTACTGTCTAGTATTTTATACCAAACATGAGTGTCTCAATTATGTTGCATGCCAAACTTCCACAGGCATATCAGTTTGCAACCTCAAATTTAGAATGTATATATTCAGATTTTTAAAATAAATGGAGTTTCCTTAAAATTAATTGCATAGATTAGGTTGCATTTTTTTCAAGAATATTGAACAACGGTCACTATAATTTTTATTTCAAAGCAAATATTCAATATATCCAGTCACTTAAATGCCAGAATAGCCGGAAACACACAATGTACATTTAGAAAGTGAACTGTTGGGCTCCACTTCATGTTATTCTGTTAGATTGCCCAAGGTCCCCCAAAATCATAAAAGAAATAAACTATTATAATTGTTATTCTGATTTGTATTTACAAAAATATTACTATCTGTAAAATAAAAATAACAACCACAAAATCTCAGTAGCATAGTAGCATACAACAATAAACATTTGTGCTCAGTAGTCTTATGGGTTGACTGAGTAATTTTGCTGCTTTGAGCTGGGTTCAGTGGAGTTCAACTATATGGCTACTGACAAGTCAGATGGAGACAGGCTGGCCTAAGATAATCTTACTTGGGACAACTGGTCTCTCCCACTCCACTAGACCAACCTTTGTAATAAGACTGCAAAAGAGACAGCAGAAGTGGACAATTCTTCTTGAGGTCTAGGTTCAGAGACAGTATACTATCAAAACGGAATTGACCAAAGTCACAAGGCCAGTCCAGATTCAAGACATGAGGAAATAGACTCTACTCTTGGAGGTCACATTGCAAAAGGTGTGGCTACAAGGAAGGGTAGAACACTAAGGCCATTTTTAAAATCAATACACCACAGTAGTAATTTTTTTTTTTTCTTGAGACAGAGTCTGGCTATGTCATCCAGGCTGGAGTGCAGTGGCATGATTTTCGTTCACTGCAACCTCCGCCTTCCAGGTTCAAGTAATTCTTCTGCCTCAGCCTCCTGAGTAGCTGGGATGACGGATGCATGCCACCATGCCCAGCTTATTTTTGTATTTTTAGTAGAGATGGAATCTCACCATATCGGCCAGGTTGGTCTTGAAGTCCTGACCCCGTGATCCGCCCGCCTCGGGCTCCCAAAGTGTTGGGATTACAGGCATGAGCCACCACACTTGGCCCATAGTAATATGTTTTAAATCTCTTTTTTCAATATACCTCAAGATCCTTAGAAATAATTAATGACCTCTGCCAACTTCTTAGGAATGTTCAAATTTAATAGCATAGAAGTTTAATGTTGCCTTAAGGTCTAGGATTCAGGTTCTAAGAATATGTTTGAGACTGTTATGGCTTTGGATCTCATACAATCCAAACACTAAAAAGGCTTTTAAAAAAACAAAATAATTTAGTGGCAGAACCAGAAATAGATATTTACTCAGCCTTTATTCTGATTCTCCTCAGACTCTGTTGGCTTTTTTCCTTTTTTCTTTACTTCTTTTTATTTGTTAAGGTTATAGAAAACATTTCATAGGAGAAACTTCTAGTAGTTGTGGTAATTCTTTCATCATATTGATCAATTATTAAACTCAAAGAGAATAATGGTAAAAAATGATCTCAATTCTGAAGAGTTTTATTCAATTTATGATTTTGAGATAATTTACTCCCTAAAAAAGCAATTAGACCCCAATAGGTTTTTCTTTCAAACAACATATTGCATAATTTTGAACAAGAAATATTACATTGTAATTGTTTGAAGATCTATGTGTGTATTAACACATCAATTAACACATCAATTATGCATATAGCACTCAAATTCCCAAACTATTGCTTGTATAAGCAAATGTAGAGAAAATTGAATTTTTAAGTCTAGTTGCAATATGTCTTCCTAAGAACGGAGTTTAGCTTCTATAACATGCAGGGATTTATTTCTGTAGCATTTGTTGAGCACCACATAACTAGCTAAGCATGGCAGACACAAGACACGCTCCCTGTCCTTAATGAGCTCATAACAGAGAAAGAAGCAAGCAGGCTTTTCACTAGCTATAGTACGGTGAAAATCCTGGAACAGAAACAGTGTTTTCTTCCACCAAATAGAAATCATAATACATTTCTCAAGAAAGAGCTTAAAAGGGCTGGGTGCAGTGGCTCACACCTCTAATCTTAGCATGTTGGGAGGTCGAGCTGGGAGGAGTCACCAGAGGTCAAGAATTCGAGACCAGCCTGGCCAACATGTTGAAACCCTGTCTCTACTAAAAATACAAAAAAAATTAGCCAGGCACAGTGGTGTGCACCAGTAGTCCCAGATACTCCAGAAGCTGAGGCAGGAGAATCACTTAAACCTGGGAAGTGGAGATTGCCGTGAGCTGAGATTGCACCACTGAACTCCAGCCTGGGTGACAAAGCGAGAATTCGTCTTGAAAAAATAATATTTTTTTTTTTAAAAAAAGAGCTTAAGCTAAAAAGGCATTCTCCACTCCAAGCCACCCAACCTCCATGGAAACATATATGTAGTTCTCCAAAGAATTAGCCCTAGCTTCACCAAGCTAATTCAACTCTTCCCTGAATCACTTTTTCCTTGACTGCCTAAATATTTTGTCTATGCTGCCATCCTTAGGACATGGGAATACTATCAGAAAAGCATGCGCTTTAGATTTTTGCTGCTGTCCTGTCCTGAAAACCCTTTCCTGTCCATATGCAGGCTTCCCATTATTTACCCCAGCATCCTCATGAAAGGTGAACAAAAACGTTGACCACAGCCAGCAAGGCCTCAGTGTCACACCACTCCAGGCAGTGTGGGGCAGGTGGGGACCTCATTCACTGTGAATGTGTGTTAAGGAAATGGGACCCTGCAACAAGAGACACTGTCTCAATTTTGGCAATGATCTTACCATGGCATGAAGGCACTTTCTGCATATAACGATGCTTTGCTTTTGCTATATAATGACTCATAATGACCTAATCATGAATTGTGATTTGTAACTGAAGTTGCTTTTTTTTAATACATACTTTAAGTTCCAGGGTCCATGTGCACAATGTGCAGGTTTGCAACATAGGTAGGTATACATGTGCAATGTTGGTTTGCTGCACCCATCAACTCATCATTTACATTAGGTATTTCTCCTAATGCTATCCCTCCCCCACCCCCCAAACACCAACAGGCCCTGATATGTGATATTCCTCACCCTGTGTCCATGTGTTCTCATTGTTCAACTCCCACCTATGAGTGAGAACATGCGGTGTTTGGTTTTCTGTCCTTGTGATAGTCTACTTAGAATGATGGTTTCCAGCTTCATCCATGTCCTTGCAAAGGATATGAACTCATCCTTTTTTATGGCTGCATAATATCCCATAGTATATATGTGCCACATTTTCTTAATCCAATCTATCACTGATGGACATTTGAGTGGTTCCAAGTCTTTTCTATTGTGAATAGTGCTGTAATAAACATACGTGTGCATGTGGCTTTAGAGCAGCATGATTTATAACCCTTTGTGTATATACCCAGTAATGGGATGATTGGGTCAAATGGTATTTCTAGTTCTAGATCCTTGAGGAATCACCACACTGTCTTCCACAATGGTTGAACTAGTTTACAGTCCCACCAACAGTGTAAAATGTTCCTATTTCTCCACATCCTCCGGAGCACCTGTTGTTTCCTGACTTTTTAATGATCACCATTCTAACTGGTGTGAGATGGTATCTTATTGTGGTTTTGATTTACATTTCTCTGATGACCAGCGATGATGAGCATTTTTTCATATGTCTGTTGGCTGCATAAATGTCATCTTTTGAAAAGTGTCTGTTCATATTCCTTGCCCACTTTTTGATGTATTTTTTTTTTTCTTGTAAATTTGTTTAAGTTCCTTTTAGATTCTGGATACTAGCCCTTTTTCAGATGAGTAGAATGTAAACATTTCCTCCCATTCTGTCCGTTGCCTGTTCACTCTGATGGTAGTTTCTTTTGTTGTGCAGAAGCTCTCTACTTTAATTAGATCCCATTTGCCTATTTCGGTTTTTGTTGCCATTGCTTTTGGTGTTTTAGTCATGAAGTCTTTGCCCATGCCTATGATCTGAATGGTATTGCTTAGGTTTTGTTCTTGGGTTTTTGTGGTGTTAGATCTTACATTTAAGTCTTTAATCCATCTTGAGTTAATTTTTGTATACGGTGTAAGGAAGGAATCCAGTTTCAGCTGTCTACATACGGCTAGCCAGTGTCCCCAGCACTATTTATTAAACAGGAAATCCTTCCCCTATTGCTTGTTTTTGTCAGGTTTGTCAAAGATCAGATGGCTGTAGATGCGTGGTGTTATTTCTTAGGCCTCTCTATATCTATTTTAGTACCAGTACGATGGTGTTTTGGTTACTGTAGGCTTGTTGTAAAGTTTGAAGTCAGGTAGTGTGATGCCTCCAGCTTTGTTCTTTTTGCTTAGGATTGTCTTGGCAATGTGGGCTCTTTTTTGGTTCCATATGAAATTTAAATAGTTTTTTCCAATTCTGTGAAGAAAATCAGTGGTAGCTTGATGGGGATAGCATTGAATCTGTAAATTACCTTGGGCAGTATGGCCATTTTCACAATATTGATTCTTCCTATCCATGAGCATGGAATGTTCTTCCATTTGTTTGTGTCCTCTTTTATTTCATTGAGCAGTGGTTTGTTGTTCTCTTTGAAGAGGTCATTCACATCCCTTGTAAGTTGGATTACTAGGTATTTTATTCTCTTTGTAGTAATTGTGAATGGAAGTTCACTCATGAATTGGCTCTCTGTTTGTCTATTATTGGTTTATAGGAATGCTTGTGATTTTTGCACATTGATTTTGTATCCTGATTACTTGCTGAAGTTGCTTATCAGCTTAAGGAGGTTTTTGGGTTGAGACAATGGGGTTTTCGAAATATACAATCATGTCATCTACAGAGACAATTTGACTTCTTCTATTCCTAATTGAATACCCTTTATTTCTTTCTCTTGCCTGATTGCCCTGGCCAGAACTTCCAACACTATGCTGAATAGAAGTGGTGAGAGAGGGCGTCCCTGTCTTGTGGCAGTTTTCAAAGGGAATGCTTCCAGTTTTTGCCCATTCAGTATGATATTGGTTGTGGGTTTGTCATAAATAGCTCTCATTATTTTCAGATACATTTCATCAATACCTAGTTTACTGAGAGTTTTTAGTATGAAGGGCTGTTGAATTTTGTCAAAGGCATTTTCTGCATCTATTGACATAATCGTGTGGTTTTTGTCATGATTCTGTTTATGTGATGGATTGCATATATTGGTTTGTGTATGTCAAACCAGCCTTGCTTCCCAGGGATAAAGCTGACTTAATCATGGTGGATAAGATTTTTGATGTGCTGCTGGATTTGGTTTGCCAGTATTTTATTGAGGATTTTTGCATTGATGTTCATCAGGGATATTGGCCTAAAATTCTCTTTGTGTCTCTGCCAAGCTTTTGGTATCAGGATGATGCTGTCCTCATAAAAGGAGTTAGGGAGGATTCCCTCTATTTTGCTGATTGGAATAGTTTCAGAAGCAATGGTAGCAGCTCCTCTTTGTAACTCTGGTAGAATTCGGCTGTGAATCCCTCTGGTCCCGGACTTTTTTTGGTTGGTAGGCTATTAATTATTGCCCCAATTTCAGAACCTGTTATTGGTCCATTCAGAGAGTCAACTTCTTCTTGGTTTAGTCTTGGGAGGATGTATGTGTCCAGGAATTTATCCATTTCTTCTAGATTTTCTAGTTTATTCACGTAGAGGTGTTTATAGTATTCTCTGGTGGTAGTTTGTATTTCTGTGGGATCAGTGGTGATATCCCCTTTATCATTTTTTTATTGTGTCTATTTGATTCATCTCTCTTTTCTTCTTTATTAGTCCTGCTGGCAGTCTATCTATTTTGCTGATGTTTTCAAAAATCAGCTCCTGGATTCATTGATTTTTTGAAGGGTTTTTTGTGTCTCTAACTCCTTCAGGTCTGCTCTGGTCTTAGTAATTTCTTGCCTCCTGCTAGCGTTTGAATTTCTTTGCTCTTGCTTCTCTAGTTCTTTTAATTATGATGTTAGAGTGTTGATTTTAGATCTTTCTTGCTTTCTCTTGTGGGCATTCAGTGCTATAAATTTCCCTCTACACACTGCTTTAAATGTGTCCCAGAGATTCTGCTACATTGTGTCTTTGTTCTCATTGGTTTCAAAGGCCATCTTTATTTCTGCCTTCATGTTATTGTTTACCCAGTAGTCATTCAGGAGCAGGTTGTTCAGTTTCCATGTAGTTGTGCAGTTTTGAGAGAGTTTATTAATCCTGAGTTCTAATTTGATTGCACTTTGGTCTGAGAGACAGTTTGTTATGATTTATGTTCTTTTACATTTGCTGAAGAGTATTTTACTTCCAATTATGTGGTCAATTTTAGAGTAAGTACAATGTGGTGCTGAGAAGAATGCATATTCTGTTGATTTGTGGTAGAGTGTTCTGTAGATGTCTATTAGGTCTGCTTGGTCCAGAGCTGAGTTCAAGTCCTGGATATCCTTTTTAATTTTATGTCTCATTGATCTATCTAATATTGACAGTGTGGTGTTAAAATCTTCCATTATTATTGTGTGGGCGTCTAAGTCTCTTTGTAGGTCTCTAAGGACTTGCTTTATGAATCTGGGCACTCCTGTATTGGGTGCATACATATTTAGGATAGTTAGCTCTTCTTGTTGAATTGATTCCTTTACCATTATGTATTGGCCTTCTTAGTTTCTTTTGTTCTTTGTTAGTTTAAAGTCTGTTTTATCAGAAACTAGGATTGCAACCCCTGCTTTTTTTTTTCTTTCCATTTGCTTGGTAGATCTTCCTCCATCCCTTTATTTTGAGCCTTTGTGCGTCGTTGCATGTGAGATTGGTCTCCTGAATACAGTACACTGATGGGTCTTAACTCTTTATCCAATTTTCCAGCTTGTGTCTTTTAATTGTGGCATTTAGCCCATTTACATTTAAGGATAATATTGTCATATTTGAATTTGATTCTGTCATTATGATGTTAGCTGGTTATTTTTGTCCATTAATTGATGCAGTTTCTTCATAGCATTGATGGTCTTTACAATTTGGCATGTTTTTGCAGTGGCTGACTCTAGGTGTTCCTTTCCATGTTTACTGCTTCCTTCAAGAGCTCTTGTAAGGAAGGCCTGGTGGTGACAATATCTCTAAGCATTTCCTTTTCTGTAAAAGGATTTTATTTCTCCTTCACTTAAGAAGCTTAGTTTGGCTGAATATGAGATTCTGGGTTGAAAATTCTTTTCTTTAAGAATGTTGAATATTGGCCCCCACTCTCTTCTGGCTTATGGGTTTCTGCTGACAGATCTGCTGTTAGTCTGATGGGCTTCCCTTTGTGGGTAACCCGACCTTTCTCTCTGGCTGCGCTTAATATTTTTTTCCTTCATTTTAACCTTGGTGAATCTGACAATTATGTGTCTTGGGGTTGCTCCTCTCGAGGATTATCTTTGTGGTGTTCTCTGTATTTCTTGAATTTGAATGTTGGCCTGCCTTGCTAGGCTAGGGAAGTTCTCCTGGATAATATCCTCAAGAGTGTTTTCTAACTTGATTCCATTCTCCCTGTCACTTTCCAGTACACCAATCAAACATATACTCAGTCTTTTCACATAGTCCCATATTTTTTGGAGTCTTTGTTCATTTTTATTCACTTTCTTCTCTAATCTTGTCTTCTCACTTTGTTTCACTAATTTGATTTTCAGTCACCAATATCCCTTCTTCCACTTGATTGAATCAGCTATTGAAGCTTGTGTGTGTGTCGTGAAGTTTTCGTGCTGTGGTTTTCAACTCCATCAGTCATTTAAGGTCTTCTCTACACAGTTTATTCTAGTTAGCCATTTGTCTAACCCTTTTCAAGGTTTTTAGCTTCCTTGCAATGAGTTAGAACATGATCCTTTACTAAGAGAAGTTGGTTATTACCGACCTTCTGAAGCCTACTTCTGTCAACTCATCAAACTCATTCTCCATCCAGTTTTGTTCCATTGCTGGCAAGGAGCTGTGATCCTTTGGAGAAGAAGAGGCACTCTGGTTTTTGGAATTTTCAGTTTTTTTTGCTCTGATTTTTCTCAATTTTTGTGGTTTTATCTACCTTTGGTCTTAGATTTTGGTGACCTACAGATGGGGTTTTGGTGTGGATGTCCTTTTTGTTTATGTTGATGCTATTCCTTTCTGTTTGTTAGTTTGTCTTCTAATAGTCAGGCCCCTCAGCTGCAGGTCTGTTGGGGTTTGCTGGAGGTCCACTCCATACCGTTTGCCTGGGTATCACCAGCGGAGGCTACAGAACAGCAAATATTGCTGCCTGATCCTTCCTCTGGAAGCTTCGTCCCAGAGGGGCACCTGCCTGTATGAGGTGTCTGTCAGCCCTTACTGGGAAATGTCTCCCAGTCAGGCTACATGGGAGTCAGGGACCTGCTTGAGGAGGTAGTCTGTCCATTCTCAGAGCTTGAATGCTGTGCTGAGAGAAACACTGCTCTCTTCAGAGCTATCAAACAGGGACGTTTAAGTCTGCAGAAGCTGTCTGCTGTCTTTTGTTCTGCTATACCTTGCCCTCAGAGGTGGAATCAATAGAGGCAGTAGACCTTGCTGAGCTGCAGTGGACTCTGCCCAGTTCGAGCTTCCTGGCCCCTTTGTTTACACTGTGAGCTACTCAAGTGTCAGCAATGGCAGATGCCTCTCCCCGTCAAGATACAGCATCACAGGTTGTTCTCAGATTGCTGCACTAGCAGTGAGCAAGGCTCCGTGCATCTGGGACCTGCCGAGCCAGGCTTGGGAGGGTATCTCCTGGTCTGCCAGTTGCTAAGACTGTGGGAAAAGTGCAGTATTTGGTCAGGAGTGTACTGTTTCTCCAGATACAGTCTGTCATGGCTTCCTTGGATAGGAAAGGGAAATCCCCTGACCCCTTGCTCTTCCCAGGTAAGGCAACGCCCTGCCCTGCTTCAGCTCACCTTCCGTGGGCTGCACCCGTTGTCCAACCAGTCCCAATGAGATGACCCAGGTACCTCAGTTGGAAATGCAGAAATCACCCATCTTCTGAGTCAATCTCATTGGGACCTGCAGACCAGAGCTGTTCCCATTCGGCCATCTTGGAAGCGACTGATTTGTAACTCTAGTTCTAACAAGACTGTTATGTTAACTGAGATGGTAATCATTCAGGATTTTGGTATGAGAATAAAGTAATAAATGGGTGGGTCCAGAATCTAGAAGGAAGCCAATACTTACTATACATGAATGTATGTATATGTGTGTATATAGTTTATATGTAACATTACAGTACCAACTTTTTAGTATAATCTCCATTGTCATCTTTCAAATGAGTAATTTTGTAAGCATTCATTATGTGGACTATTTTTCTTCTCCCTGCCCCTGGAAAGTTATACCCCTCAGAGTTCCAATCTCAGTCTTATTTTCTTCTCAGTAGCTATATTCTCCCATTGATCTCATCCAGTATTTACTACTGCCTACATGTGACCATATCCTAAATCCACATCTTTAGAAAGAGCTCTTTCCTGAGTTCTGTACCCAATTCTCCTATCTTCTAGGCCTCTTGGTTGAAGTATTCCTTGTGTCCCCTCAAACTTTACCTGTCTAAAATTGAGTTTATTATCTTTTCCCTCAACCCTGTTCTCTTGTATTTTCTGCAGATTAACAGCATCATCATTTTCTCAGCTTCTCGGGCACCCAAACCTGAAAATTATTTAGACAAAACACCCAAAGGCAATGAGTGTAGTCTACCTCAGCTCTGTAACAACTGTGCCTTATTCTCCATCTCCACAGTACTGATTCAATTCCAGTCCTCATTAGCTCCTCTCTGGAAGATAATCAGAGTTTGCTAACTGTTCTTTCTGCCTGCAATCGGAAATTAACCTGAAAAAAAAAAAAAAGAAAAAAAAAAAAAAACACCTACTAAAAGTAGCCTCAAATGGATATCTAATCATACAACTCTATTCTGTAAAATGCTTCCACAGTTTTCCTATTTCCCCAGGATAAGGTCCAATCCTTGGCACAGCATTGTACATGCACACACACCACACACCACCCAGAACCATCTGGTTTCTTCCCATATGTAACCTCACCTCCTGTCACCTCCACATACTCCTTATGTTGTAACTGCAACTCAACATTCTGTGAAAGTGCCGTGTTGCCTCACATCTTTGAGCCTTTACAAATAATGTTCTCATTTGTGGCCTGCAAAATTGACAAAAATGTAAAAGATTGATAAGCTGCAGAAAAACAGATATTTTCATATGCTGTTGGTAAAAGTCTCAGTTGTTACTAACTTTTTGGAAAACAAACTGGCAGTTATAGTAGAATATGTGATCTTTCCATTTAGTGGGAGAACATATTAAACACTTATCTACCTGCTTCAATTTTATTTAACTAAAACTTACCAGTAAGAAACATTGTTAAATAAGTGAGATTCTAAGTAACTAATCAGTGTCATATCATGTCAAAAAACATAAATATATATTCTTTTAACTGCTGAATTTTTAAACCTCTTTTCTTAAGAGCAAGATTTTTTCACTATCTCCTCCAAGAATCGGCACATATATTTTTAAAAAGCTAAAAGTTTGTAACATAGATGAGATAGAAATGGCCCTAAAAAGCGAAGCTATTACTGCAGATGGCCTTCAAGCAATTCCATACCTCCTTGAGCCCTCATTAAAGTTTCTTTATTTTTTTATAAGAAACACATTGAAGGTCAGTATGCTGTACTGAGTAAATTGAATGTGGATGCTCTTTCACACTGGGTTGTGAGGAGGATTTGGAACAATCCCAAAAATGAAACAAGCTCACTGTTTTTGAGAGAAGAAACATTGTTAGCATCTTAGTGAAGTTTGCAGTTTTGCCGCTGAGCCCCTTATGATGAGTCAGATGGACAGCCTGAGCTGAGAAAGGTGAGTGATGGACAGATGATAGGTCAATATGACCAGAGTGTTTACAGAGAGTCGGTGAGACATCTGCTGCCCCCCCGGCTTGGTATATCTAAATCCATGTGTTATCATCAGCTAAATGGGGAGAAAAGGAGCTGACTCTGCCTGCTTTTTAAAACTGACCCCACATGTCCTCATTCACCACTGCACCCCCCCATGGGGTGACCTACTTGCCAGTCCTTAAAACATGTCTCTTCAATGAAGCGTTTGGATGTTGGAATAACATAAAACCATTTTAAAGCAAGGTTTATGGGAAGTACACACTCCAGAATTTATCAGATCAAATATAGATAAATTGCAGACCTACAATTGGCATTTTTTAATACTTTGATGGTTTTATTAAGCACTTTCATAAATATAAATTAAAACTTTAGTTTATAGGCATATACAATTGGGCTATGAAGAGTGAGTATTTGTCACAGGCATTTGCTGACAAATAACTTTTTTTTTTTTCGATTAACCATTGCCTTCAATAGAGTTGAGGACTAGAAGTCAGCAGCCTAGGAATCAAATGTAAATAGCAAATTCCCTAAATAAGAACCCACCTTCAGATATATCCATAAAGAAAACCATATACTAATCATACAGAAAAGTATTAGTAATAGTTTTATAAAGGGAAATCAAAAGGACAATTTTTCTATTCTCAGAGAAAAACACCAGCACATACAGACACTGATCTAAAACAGGACTAATGCTCAAAATCACTGACTTGTGTGTAAGGGAGGAAGGACTGAAATTTATTTTGTTCGTATATTCCTTTATTATTTCTATTTTTCAGGACAAAATACATTTTTAATGTTTTTTTTTTTAATCAGGCCATTTTTTAAATTTTTAGTAGAGACAGGATTTCTTTATGTTGCCCAGGCTGGTCTCAAATTCCTGACCTCAAGTGATCCACCCACCTCAGCCTCCCAAAGTGCTGGGATACAGGTATTGTTTTATTACTAATGTGACTTAGGAGCTAAGTGTAAATTTTTTGGAACTAGGAGGATAAATCTATAATGTATTTTAACTGCGGTTGGGAAAAGAAACATTCTCAAAACCAATCCTTCAGACAAGCCAGCACAATGCAGAGAAAGCCTAATTCATTTGGTCATGGGGCTTTTGTTGTTGTTGCCCATTTCTGAAGTAGGAGCTATGTCTCAATCTCATATAAGGAAAATATATGTCATTTTAAAATTATTCAAAAAATGTTAGTCCTTGCAAACTAAACTAGAAAAATATTTTCTCCTGGATATTATACATTTACTATCCTCAATATTTTAACAGACATGGGACTCTCCTGCTCCCCAATGTGGTAGGCAGAATGCTAAAATGATCCCCCTTTCTGTACAAACTCTGTATAATCCCCTCCCTTTGAGTGTGGGCAGGATCTATAAATATTACAGGATATCACTCCTGTAATTAGATTATGTTATATGGCAAGGGGAAGGGATTTTGCAGATGCAATTAAAGTCCTTAATAACTTAAATTTAAGTTAATTAAAAGGAAGATTATCTTAGGTGGCCCTGACATAATCAGGCAGGACCTTTAAAAAAAAGGGGGTCTAGAGATCAGAGACAGACTTCAGAGAGATTTGAACAAAAATAATAATAATAAAAACCACCACTCCCCAGCTGGCCTTGAGAAACAGACAGACATGCTGTAAACTGCATTTGGAAAGAGCCAGCCTCTAAGAACGAAGGGCCTCAGTCCTACAAGCTCAAACAACTGGATTTTGCCAACAGCCTGAATGAGCCTGGGAGAAGATTCCAAGGCTCAGATGAGATTATAGCCCAGATGATACCTTGATTTCAACCTGGTGGGACCTTAACTCATACTTGGACTCCTAACCCACAGAAATTGTAAAAAGATAATTTACATTGTTTTAAGCTGCTAAACTTGTGGTAATTTATTACATAGCACTAAAAGGTAATAGACCCAGCAAATTGTTGGCCAAGTTTAAAAAAACATTCTTGAGTGGAAAGGATAGTAGAAGTCATCTAGTCCCATTTTTTATTCAATTAGTTATGTAAATACTTTTCTGATTAGATAAATTAATTAATGTCTCCTTGTTTCTTTGTCTGCATGCTCCATAGTTCATCATGAGGTGTTATGTAGCTTCGAGGAACTGATCTCATAATGCATTCATTTCCTTAGACATACCTCTCATGCTTACCAATATGACTGAAACCAACATGGGCTGAGAGTAATATGAGGGCAAAGTATTCTACTATGCTACATGGTACTTATTTCCAGTTAACTGATCCAAAAGCAGGTTTGAGATTTAGCTATCCAGTTTAGCTCATTAGGATGTGACCACTGATCTGAATCTAAAAATTGGATGTGGGCCCATTCTAGATTGTCATTTGTGAATAGAAGGGAATTTATGCACTTTCATAACTTCTGACTAGGAGTCAGTCAGCGAATAGGTGCAGATTCTACCTCTGCCACTAATCCATTGTGTCATTTTACATGAGGCCCAAATCTCCATACATAATTTGTAAAATTACTTGAATTATTAGAGGAGACTCTGGTGGTCCTTCTAGTACAAATGTTCTAAGATCATGTTAGTTCATGTCTATTTCTTAAAGTAGGCCTGTGCCTACACCAGCTCACTTGATTTCTTTGCTATACTCACTAGAAATATTGTTTCATTTTTATTCTTTCTAAATGAAGTGTATAAATGATAAAAACAACTCATAGAAGTGATATAATGGACTATTTGGCATTTGCCCACCTAATATCCCAAGTTACAGTAGGCAGAAAAAATGAGAGGCAAAATGAAGGGGAACAAAGGGGAATAAAAGAGAACTAGGAATAAGAAAAATATAGACTATAGAGACAGCATTTGCAAAGGGCAAAGACAACCAACTTTTCCAATCTCATCTCCTTCCAGGGGAGGAATCCTAGGGAATCTCAAGATTCCCATACAAAAAGGCCTTTATGTAGATCCTCACAATCCAAGAAAAGTATGAATTGGCTTCTAGCCTACCTATAATATAATAGCCTCTCTATAATATGAATTCAAAATGTCCTTAGAAACAACTATAAAATACACAGGGTCTTAAAGGCATCTCAGATTTTGTCCACAAGTCTCTAATCATATTGAGGAAGATTTCATCTCTGAGAGGTCCTATGAAATGATATCACTAAGGTCCTGGAAGACAAAGTCAATGTTTAATAATTTTCTGTATTATTTGGAACAATGTTGTCTAAAATATTAGCTACTGGTAAATGCTTTTTTCAAAACCCTACTGAGAGCAGTATGGTTTAATAGGAGATCTGTTAGTACCACTCAAAAAGGAACAATACAACCATCTGTTTCATTTACTTTTTTTCCCATCTGTCCCATTTAAACATCAGTGAGCCTATCTTTAAGAGACTTGAAACAAATGTTCAGACTAGCCATGAATGCTGAGGGGGCCACATGGTAACTACAACCCCCTTAATGATATCTAATTCCCATAAATCTCCTGGATCTTAAAGTGTGTGAACCAAAAACAAATTACCTGGGTCCTTCACAGCATCAATTTCATATGATCTGGTAAAAGGGAAACAAATGTGTTTCTCTAGTTAATAAACATTTCAATACAAAGTTCACGAAAGTTCCCATTGTTCCTGCTCCTGCCCTGTGATGTGCAAGCTCCCACTCTGCCTTCTGCCATGAGTAAAAGCTCTCCAAAGCCTCCTCAGAAGCTAAGCAGATGTTGGCACCATGCTTCCTGTGCAACTTGTAGAACCATAAGCCAATTAAACCTCCTTTCCTTATAAATTACCCATTTCTTTATAGCAATGCAATAAGATCCTAACACAGAAAATTGGTACCAAGGAGTGGGACATTGCTATAAATATACCTAAAAACGTGAAAGCAGCTTTGGAACTGGATAACAGGAAGAGGTTGAAAGAGTCTAGAGGGCTCAGAAGAAGATAGGAAAACAAGAGAAAGTTTGGAACTTCTTAAAGGCTGCTTAAATGATCGTGACCAAAATGCTAATAGTGATATGTACCATGAAGTCCAAGCTGACAAGGTCTCAGATGAAAATTAAGAACTTATTGGGCAAAGATAACACATGGTGTGCCTTAGCAAAGAACCTGGCTGAATTGTGTCCATGCCCCAGGGATCTGTGAAAGTTTGAACTTCAAAATGATTATTTAGCCTATCTAGTGGAAGAAATTTTCCAAGCAGCAGACCATTCAAGATGTGGCCTGACTTCTTCTAACAACTTACACGCAGAGAGGGAAAAAGAATGACTTAAAGTTGAAATTTATATTTAAAGAGGAAGCAGAACACCAAATTTTGGAAAATTTGCAGCCTAGCCATGTGGCAGAGAAAGAAAAAACATTTTCAGAGGAGGAATTCAAGCAGGCTGTGAGCAACCACCTGCATAACTAAAAGGGCACTGTGTACTAATAGCCATGACAATGGGAAAAATTGCCTTGAAGACATTTCAGAGACCTTCATGACAGCCCCTCTTATCACAGGTCTAGAGGTCTAGGAGGACTGATGTTGTGGGTCAGCCCCAGGGTCTGGATGCTCTGTGTAGCCTTGGGACACTAATTCCTAATTCCTAGCCACTCCAGCTCCAGCTGTGGCTCAAATGGTGCAGCTCAGGCTGCCATGTTGGAGAATGCAAGCCATAAGCCTTGGCAGCCTGTATGTAGTGTTAACCCCGCAGCTGTACAGAGTGTGACAGTGAAGGAGGCGTGGTAGTCTTTGCCTAGATTTCAGAGGATGTATGAGAAAGTCTGGGTGCCTAGCCAGAATCCTGCCACTGGGGCTCACAGAGAACCTCTGTAGGGCAGGTGGAAAAGTGTGAGGCTGAAAGTCCAATAGAGAGTCCCCACTGGGACAATGTCTAGCAGAGCTGTGGAAAAACGGCCACTGTCCTCCAGACCCCAGAATGGCAGCTCCACTGCCAGCTTGCAACATGCACCTGGAAAAACTGCAGGTACTCAGCACTAACCAGTGAGAGCATCTGTGGAAGCTGAACCCAGCAAAGCCGCCCAAGGCCTTGGGATCCCACCCCTTGCACCAGTGTGCCCTGGATGAGGGACATAGAATCAAAGATTATTTTGGAGCTTTAAGATTTACTGACAGCCCTGTTGGGTACTGAAGTTGCATGGGGCCTGTAATCCCTTTCTTTTGACCAATTTCTCCCTTTTGGAATGGGAATGTTTACCCGATGCCTGAACCCCTATTGTATTTGGAAGTAAATAACTTGTTTTGATTGTTCAGACTCATAGTTGGAAAGAACTTGGCTTGAGTCTCAAATGCTGAAATGAGTTAAGACTTTGAGGGATTAAGAAGGGATGATTGTATTTTGAAATGTGATAAGGACATGAGATTTGGGAGGGGCCCGGGACAGAATAATATAGCTTGGATATTTTTCCCTTCCCAAACTTCATGTTGAAAAGTAATCCCCAATGTTGGAGATGAGGCCTAGTGAAAGGTGTGTAGATCATGGAGGCAGATCAGTCATGGTTTGATGCTATCCTCACCACAGTGAGTGTGTTCTCATGAGATCTGGTCATTTAAACATATGCAGAGGATTCCCAGGCAAGATGGCCAAATAGGAACAGCTCCAGTCTGCAGCTCCCAGTGAGGTCAATGCAGAAGGTGGGTGATTTCTGCATTTCCAACTGAGGTACCCAGTTCATCTCATTGGGACTGGTTAGACAGTGGGTGCAGTCCACAGAGGGTCAACAGAAGCAGGGTGGGACACTGCCTCACCCAGGAAGCTCAAGGGGTCAGGGAACTCCCTCCTCTAGCCAAGGGAGGCCATGAGGGACCATGCTGTGAGGGATGGTGCTATCCAGCCCAGATAGTATGCTTTTCCCATGGTTTTCACAACCCACAGACCAGGAGATTTCCTTGGGTGCCTATACTACAAGGGACCTAGGTTTCTAGCCAAAACTGGGTAGCTGTTCGGGCAGACACCGAGCTAGCTGCAGGAGTTTTATTTCATATCCCAGAGGCACCAGGAATGCCAGTAAGACAGAAATGTTCACACCCCTGGAAAGGGGACTGAAACCAGGGAGCCAAGTGGTCCTGCTCAGTGAAACCCACCACCATGGAGCCCAGCAAACTAAGATCCTGGCTTGAAATTCTCACTGCCAGCACAGCAGTCTGAAGTCGACCTGTGATGCTTGAGCTTGGTGGGGAAAGGGGCATCCACCATATCTGAGGCTTGAGTAGGCAGTTTTCCCCTCACAGTGTAAAGACAGCTGCCAGGGAGTTCAGACTGGGTGGAGCCCACTACAGCTCCACAAAGCTGCTGTAGCCAGACTGCCTCTCTAGAGTCCTACTTTCTGGGCAGGACATCACTGAAAGAAAGGCAGCAGCCCTAGTCAGGAGCTTATAGATAAAACTCCCATCTCCCTGGGACACAGCACCTGGAAGAAGGGGTGGCTGTGGGCGCAGGTTCAGCAGACTTAAACATTCCTGCCTGCTGGCTCTGAAGAGAGTAGCGGATCTCCCAGCATAGTGATCCAGCTTGGCTAAGGGACAGATTGCCTCCTCAAGTTGGTCCCTGAACCCTATGACTCCAGATGGGAAGACACCTCCCAGCATGAGTCAACAGGCACCTCATACAGGAGAGCTCTGGCTGGCACCTGGCAGGTGCCCCTCTGGAATGAAGTTTCCAGAGAAAGAAGCAGGCAGCAATCTTTGCTGTTTTGCAGCATCTGCTAGTGATACTCAGGCAAACAAGGTCTGGAGTGGAGCCCCAGCAAACTCCAGCAGACCTGCAAAAGAGGGGCCTGACTGTTAGAAGGAAAACTAACAAGAAGAAAGCAATAGCATCACATCAAAAAAAGGACAATCATGCGAGCTCCATCTGAAAGTCGCCAACAGCAAAGTCCAAAGGTAGATAAATCCATGAAGATGAGGAAAAACCAGCATAAAAATGCTGAAAATTCCAAAAAACAGAACACCTCTTCTCCTCCAAAGGAATACAACTCCTTGCCAGCAAGGGAACAAAAGTGGGTGAAGAATGAGTTTGACAAACTGACAGAAGTAGGCATCAGAAGATGGGTAATAACAAACTCCTCCAAGCTAAAAGAGCATGTTCTAACCCAATGCAAGGAAGCTAAGAACCTTGAAAACAGATTAGAGGAATTGCTTACTAGAATAGTCAGTTTAGAGAACATAAATGACTTGATGGAGCTGAAAAACACAGCACAAGAACTTCCTGAAGCATACACAGTATCAATTGCCAAATTGATCAAGCAGAAGAAAGGATATCAGAGATTGAAGATCAACTTAGAAATAAAGTGTGAAGATAAGATTAGAGAAATAAAGAATAAAAAGGATCCAACAAATCCTCCAAGAAATATGAAACTATGTGAAAACACCAAACCTACGTTTCATTGGTGTACCTGAAAGTGATGGAGAGAATGGAACCAAACTGGAAAACACTCTGCAGGATATTGTCTAGGAGAACTTTCCCAACCTAGCAAGACAGGCCAATACTCAAATTCAGGAAATACAGAGAAAACCAAAAGATAATCCTCAAGAAGAGCAACTCCAAGACACATAATAGTCAGATTCACCAAGGTTGAAATGAAGGAAAAAATGTTAAGGCAGCCAGAGAGAAAGGTCAGGTTACCCACAAAGGGAAGCCCATCAGACTAACAGCAGATCTCTCTGCAGAAACCCTATAAGCCAAAGGTGAGTGGGGTCCAATATTCAACATTCTTAAGAAAAAGAATTTTCAATGCAGAATTTCATATCCAGCCAAACTAAGCTTCATAAGCAAAGGATAAATAAAATCCTTTCCAGACAAGCAGATGCTGAGGGATTTTTGTCACCACCAGGCCTGCCTTACAAGAGCTCCTGAAGGAAGCACTAAATATGGAAAGGAAAAACCAGTACCAGCCACCGCAAAAGCATGACAAATTGTAAAGACCATTGACATTATGAAGAAACTGCACCAACTAATGGGCAAAATAACCAGCTACCATCATAATGACAGCATCAAATTCACACATAATAATATTAACCTTGTAAGTAAATGGGCTAAATGCCACAATTAAAAGACACAGACTGGCAAATTGGATAAATAGTCAAGACCCTTCAGTGTGCTGTATTCAGGAGACCCATCTCTCATGCAAAGACACACATAGGTTCAAAATAAAGGAATGGAGTCATATTTACTAAGCAAATGGAAAGCAAAAAACAGCAGGAGTTGCAATCCTAGTCTATGATAAAACAGACTTAAACAAAGATCAAAAGAGACAAAGAAGAGCATTACATAATGGTAAAGGGATCAATTCAACAAGAAAAGCTAACTATCTTAAGTATATATGCACCCAATACAGGAGCACCTCTTTTCATAAAGCAGGTCCTAAGAGACCTCCAAAAAGACTTAGACTCCCACACAATAATAGTGGGAGACTTTAACACCACACTGTCAATATTAGACAGATCAATGAGATGGAAAATTAGGGAAGATATTCAGTACTTAAACTCAGCTCTAGACCAAGCAGACCTAATAGACATCTACAGCACCCTCCACCCCAAATCAACAGAATATACATTCTTCTCAGCACCACATCACAATTAATCTAAAATTGACCACATACTTGAAAGCAAAACACTCCTCAGCACATACAAAAGAATGGAAATCATGACAAACAGTCTCTCAGATCACAATGAAATCAAATTAGAACACAGGATTAAGAAACTCACTCAAAACTGCACAACTACATGGAAACTGAACAACCTGCTTCTGAATGACTACTGGGTAAATAACGAAATGAAGGCAGAAATAAATAAGTTCTTTGAAACCAATGAGAACAAAGACACCATGTACCACAATCTCTGACACACAGCTAAAGCAATGTTTAGAGGGAAATTTATAGCACTAAATGCCCATGGGAGAAAGCAAGAAAGATCTAAAATTGATGTACTAACATCACAATTAAAAAATTTAGAGAAGCAAGAGCAAACAAATTCAAAAGCTAGCAGAAGACAAGAAATAACTAAGATCAGAGCAGAACTGAAGGAGATAGAGACACAAAAACCCTTCAAAAAATGAATGACTCCAGGAGCTGGTTTTTTGAAAAAAATCAACAAAATAGGCCACTAGACAGACTAGTAAAAAAGAAGAGAAGAATTAAATAGACACGATAAAAATGATAAGAGGGAGATCACCAGTGATCCACAGAAATACAAATTGCCATCAGAGAATACTACAAACACCTCTAACCAAATGAACTAGAAAATCTAGAAGAAATGGAAAAATTCCTGGACACATACACCCTCTCAATACTAAACCAAGAAGAATTTGAATCCCTGAATAGACTACTAACAAGTTCTGAAATTCAGACAGTAATTAATAGCCTACAAACCAAAAAAAGCCCAGGAACAGATGGATTCACAGTTGAATTCTACCAGAGGTACAAAGAGAAGCTGGTACCATTCCTTCTGAAACAATTCCAATCAATAGAAAAAGAGGGAATCCTCGCTAACTCATTTTATGAGGCCAGCATCATCCTGATACCAACACCTGGCAGAAAGACAACAATGACAAAAAAATTTCAGGCCCATATCTCTGATGAACGTTGATGTGAAAATTCTCAATAAAATATTGGCAAACCAAATCCAGCAGCACATCAAAAAGCTTATCCACCACAATCAGGTTGGCTCCATCCCTGGGATGCAAGGCTGGTTCAACATACACAGATCAATAAATGTTATTCATCACATAAACACAACCAATGACAAAAAACACATAATTATCTCAATAGATGCAGAAAAGGCCTTTGAAAAAATTCAACAACCCTTAAGGCTAAAACTCTCAATAAACAAGGTATTGATGCAATATATCTCAAAATAATAAGAGCTATTTATGACAAACTCACAGCCAATATCATACTAAATGAGCAAAAGCTGGAAGCATTCCCTTTGAAAACTGGCACAAGAAAAAGATGCCCTCTCTCACCACTCCTTTTCAACACAGCATTAGTAGTTCTGGCCAGGGCAATCAGGCAAGATAAAGAAATAAAGACGTTTCAAATAGAAAGAGAGGAAGTCAAATTGTCTCTGTTTGCAGATGACACGATTGCATATTCAAAAAACCCAATAGTCTCCGCCCCAAATCTCCTTAAGCTGATAAGCAACTTCAGCAAAGTCTCAGGATGCAAAATCAATGTGAAAAAATCACAAGCAATAATAGATAAACAGAGAGCCAAATCATGAGCAAACTTCCATTCACAATTGTTACAAAGAGAATAAAATACCTAGGAATACAACTTACAGGGGACGTGAAGGCCCTCTTCAAGAAGTACAAACCACTGCTCAAGAAAATAAGAGAGGACACAAACAAATGGAAAAACATTCCATGCTCATTGATAGGAAGAATCAATATCAGGAAAAGGGCCACACTGTCCAAAGTAATTTATAAAATCATTGCTATCCCCATCAAGCTGCCACTGACTTTCTTCACAGAATTAGGAAAAACTACTTTAAATTTCATATGGAACCAAAAAAAGCCCATATAGCCAAGACAATCCAACTCAAAAAGAACAAAGCTGGAGGCATCATGCTACCTGACTTCAAACTATACTACAAGGCTACAGTAACCAAAACAGCATGGTACTGATACCAAAACAGATATATAGACCAATGGAACAAAACAGAGGCCTCAGACATAACACCACACATCTACAACCTTCTGGTCTTTGACAACCCTGACAAAAACAAGCAAGGAGGAAAGGATTCCATATTTTATAAACGGTGTTGGGAAAACTGTCTAGCCATATGCAGAAAACTGAAACTGGACCCCTGCCTGATACCTTATACAAAATTTAACTCAAGATGGATTAAAGATTTAACTGTAAGACTTAAAACCATAAAAACCCTAGAAGAAAACCTAGGCAATACCATTCAGGACGTAGGCATGGGCAAGGACTTCATGAATAAAACACCAAAAGCAATGGCAACAAAAGCCAAAATTGACAAATGGAATCTAATTAAACTGAAGAGCTTCTGCACAGCAAAAGATCATCAGAGTGAACTACAGAATGGGAAAAAAGTTTTGCAATCTATCCATCTGAAAAAGGGCTAATATCCAGAATCTAGAAAGAACTTAAACAAATGTACAAGAAAAAAGAACCCCATTAAAAAGTGGGTGAAGGATATGAACAGACACTTCTCAAAAGAAGACATTTACGAGGCCAACAAACATATATAAAAAAAGCTCATCATCACTGGTCATTAGAAAAATGCAAATCAAAACCACAATGAGATACAATCTCACGCCAGTTAGAATGGTGATCATTAAAAAGTGAGGAGATAACAGATGCTGGAGAGGATGTGGAGAAATTGGAATGCTTTTACATTGTTGGTGGGAGTGTAAATTAGTTCAACCATTGTGATGACAGTGTGGCAATTCCTCAAGGATCTAGCACCAGAAATACCATTTGACCCAGCAATCCCATTACTGGATATATACCCAAAGGATTATAAATCATTCTACTATAAAGACACATGCACACATATGTTAACTGCAGCACTGTCACAATAGAAAAGAGTTGGAACCAACCCAGATGCCCATCAATGATAGACTGGATAAAGAAAATATGGCACATATACAACATGGAGTACTATGCTGCCATCAAAAAGGATGAGTTTGGGCCAGCCGTGGTGGCTCACACTTGTAATCCTAGCACTTTGGGAGTCCAAGGCAGGCAGATCATGAGGTCAGGCGATCTAGACCATGCTGGCTAACACGGTGAAACCCTGTCTCTACTAAAAATACAAAAAATTACCTGAGCATGGTGGTGGATGCCTGTAGTCCCAGCTACTCAGGAGGCTGAGGCAGGAGAATGGCATGAACCCGGGAGGCAGAGCTTGCAGTGAGTGGAGATCACACCACTGTGCTCCAGCCTGGGTGACAGAGCGAGACTCTGTTCCAAAAAAAAAAAAAAAAAAAAAAAAAAAAGGATGAGTTCATGTCCTTTGCAGGGACATGGATGTAGCTGGAAACCATCATTCTCAGCAAACTAACACAGGAACAGAAAACCAAACACCGCATGTTCTCACTCATATGTGGGAGATGAACAAAGAGAACACATGAACACAGGGAGAGGAACATTACACACTGAGGCTTCTTGGGGGTATGGGGGGCTAGGGAAGGGATAGCATTAGGAGAAATACCTAATGTAGATGATGGGTTGATGGGTGCAGCAAACAACCATGGCACATGTATCCCTATGTAACAAACCTGCACATTCTGCAGATGTATCCCAGAACTTAAAGTATAATTCAAAAAAGAAGGAAGAAATTTTAAAATAAAATAAAATAAAGAAACAAATCCCCCAACAATTTAAAATAACAAACAAACAAAAACTTGGAGTTTTTGAGCTCCTGATGGTACTGAATTTATCACAAAGGATTCTTGAATTTATAAAAATATTAGCATTTTGTGTAGATTGAGTAAATGACAAGTCTTTACATATGTGTACATATGTACACTATATAAAAAAAGAAAAAAAACTACTTTAAATTTAATATGAAACCAAAAAAGAGCTTGTATAGCCAAGTCAATCCCAAGCAATAAGAACAAGGCTGGAGGCATCATGCTACCTGACTTCAAACTATACTACAAGACTACAGTAACCAAAACAGCATGGTACAGATACCAAAACAGTTATAAAGACCAATGGAACAAAACAGAGGCCTCAGAAATAACACCACACATTTACAACCATCTGGTCTTTGACAAACCCAACAAAAACAAGCAGTGGGGAAAGAATTCCCTATTTTACAAATGGTGTTGGGAAAACTGGCCAGCCATATGCAGAAAACTGAAACTGTACATCTTCCTTACAACTTATACAACAATTATCTCAAGATGGATTAAAAATTTAAATATAAGACCTAAAACCATAAAATCCCTAGGCAAAAAACCTAGGCAATACCATTCAGGACATAGGCATGGGCAAAAACTTCATGAATAAAACATCAAAAGCAACGGCAACAAAAGCCAAAATTGACAAATTGAATCTAATTAAACTAAAAGAAACTATCATTAGAGTGAACAGGAAACCTACAGAATGGGAGAAAATTTTTGCAATCTGTCTATCTGACAAAGGGCTAATATCATGAATCTAGAAAGAACTTAAACAAATTTACAAGAAAAAAACAAACAAGACCATCAGAAAGTGGTCAAGGATATGAACAGATACTTGTCAAAAGAAGACATTTATGAGGCCAACAAACATATGAAAAAAAGCTCATGATCATTGGTCATTAGATAAATGAAAATAAAAACCACAATGAGATATCATCTCATTCCAGTTAGAATGGCAATCATTAAAAAGTGAGGAGACAACATATGCTGGAGAGAATGTGGAGAAATAGGAATGCTTTTACACTGTTGGTGGGAGTGTAAATTAGTTTAACCATTGTGGAAGACATTATGGTGATTCCTCAAAGATCTGGAACCAGAAATACCATTTTCTCCAGCAATCCCATTACTGGTTATATATCCAAAGAATTATAAATCATTGTACTATAAAGACACATGCACACGTTTGTTTATTGCAGCACAGTTCACAATAGCAAAGACTTGAAACCAACCCAAATGCCCATCAACAATACACTGGATAAAGAAAATGTGGCACAAATATACCATGGAATATTACACAGCCATAAAAAAGGATGAGCTCATGTCCTTTGCAGGGACATGGATGAAGTTGGAAACCATCATTCTCAGAAAACTAACACAGGAACAGAAAACCAAACACCACATGTTCTCACTCATAAGTGGGAGATGAACAGTGAGAACATATGGGCACAAGGAGAGGAACATCACACACCAGGGTCTGTCAGGGGTTTGGGGGAAAGGGGAGAGATAGCATCAGGAGAAATACCTAAAGTAGATGATGGGTTGATGGCTTCAGCAAACCACCATGGAACATGCATACCTATGTAACAAACCTGAACATTCTGCACATGTATCCCTGAACTTAAAGAATTATATATATATGACACTACTACCCGAATACTCACTTGCTTCTGCTCCCACCATGTAATGTGCACACTCTCCCTTTGGCTTCCACCATGAGTAAAAGTTCCCTGAGGCCTCCCCAGAAGTGGAGTAGATGCTGGTGCCACGCTTCCTGTACATCCTGCAGAACCATGAACCAATTAAACCTGTTCTCTTTATAAATTTTTTAAAGCCCATGAAAGATATGATTCATATAATTTACATCTGTAGGGTTCTTACTGAGGTAAAGAATAAGGCAAAAGTGAGGTCTAATGAACATATACCAACAATATTATAAAGAACTAAGACAAAAATGTTGAACCTTATAGCATCAATCAAAAACAGAATTCAGTAGAGGGGAAGCTGTTATTTCCCTCAGATTTCAGCCTAGCACTCCATAGCAGATAAAAGTAAGTGCTATATTGAGAAAGTCTTTTGTGGAAGAAGGTGCTAAATTTCCAATTACATCTCAAAAAGAAAAAAAAAAAAACCTCAATAGTTGCTCATCACAAATGATGACACATATTTTGGGATCAAAAGTCAACCACCTGCCTGGTGCACAGAGCAAAAGAAAGATTTTTTAAAAATCTATCCTATACTCTGTGATAATGTAAGTTTGATAAGAAAAATGATAGAAAAGATTAATAAATAGCATAGCTCTATGTTCATAGTTAAAATTAATGGCCTTCAGAGTTGTATTCTGACTCCCTCATGAGTGCCCAAAAATGTCCATTTGAAATCTATGAAGTCTTATGTTGTAATTTGGGATCAAGAGGTAAAAGAAATAATTATAAAATAATTTTGAAAGCCATTATCAATCTATACACAGTAAAAATCACAAGTATATGTATAGAGTTATATGTGTGCATATATGTATTTTATATATATATAATTTGTAATGTTCTATAAAATGCCTTTTTCATACCCCTCCTTTTAACCCTCAAGACTAAAATGTTAATTCTTACGAATTGAAAGAAAAACACCAAATTGAGGTGTGTGTTTGTACGTGCATACACAAATATATGCATTTTCTAGGTGTAGCAAGTCTGTCCAAACAGTAAGTTATGTAGCAAATCACAATTTGTCAGGTGTGGCACTGGGTAGCTTACAGTTATTAGTTTTGGTTCAATGCTTGTAGCCTTAGAAACAAAGGTGCTCTATTCTGTGCACATTTAAAAGCAATTTCATAAACTTGAAATGCCAACAGTTTCCCATAAATGTTGCTGTAATTATTTTAAATCACCTAATAATATTCCAGGAAAAAAAGTGACTTACCTGTGTTATGCCCAAGTCTATTTTAGTCTATTTTACAGGAAACAACAGCGTGGCCTAGAGCTTGGTGATTTTATTCTGTTTTCATTTTTGTTTTTTAATCAAGATATCTGTCATAGTTCAATTACTGTTACGGTTTTCAAGAAGTCATCTTTAGACAGGCATAAAAATGTTTCAATTGATTTAAAGAATACTGACTAATGTGAAAGATTAATAGACTAGGGAGATATATGGAAGTCATCTTTTGTGGCTCAAAATCTCCAATCCGAATCATATCTACCAACATGGGAAATCATAAGAGATTATTTTACATTCAAATTGATTACCATTTCACTGTTAGTCTGCATACAGCTTCTTTCAGAAATTCCCTTTTCACAAGTGAAAATAATGAGAAAATACCATCTATGCAAATATTTAAAAAAACTAAAATAATAACCTGCTAAAGGTTTTTCTCATAAAAGTATCAAAACTTCTGAATAAGCAAATATATATTCATACTCAAAACAATCAACTTTTTGTTGGTTTGTATTTTGTTGTTTATGAAGTATTTTTATTACCTGGGTTTATAGCGACAGTGAATAAAACATATTTAGATAGCTTTTCTGTGCTATGCATCAAGATCTCACCTACAACCTTTCTCTGCACTTTTCATAACAAGTTATATTCATAGGTTCTAGCTATGATACTTGGAGTGTGTAGTACTTAGGAGGCCAATGAACAAACTGCCTCCATCGTCAGCCTAACCATACCTGGTCAAGGTGTCCAAAGTAAAAAAAATTAAATTCCTGTTTTGCAGTCAAAAAAAACCAAACAAACAAACAAACAACAATTGAATGCTGTTCCTCTCAAAATTCTTTTAACTTTGTTAGATATTTGAAACTTTTCATAATAGTATGTTGGAAAAAGGTCAAATAAACTCCTATTCATACGGTTCAACCTAATAGTATTCCTTAATTCTATATCTTTGAATGTCTGAAAGTAGATTCCTAAGCCTTCCCTGCCTTGATCCCAATTAAATTGGACATTTAATTGACCAATGTCCCAGATCCTAGACAAGCAATGACAAATATATGATACACACTCTGCCACTTACAATCTGTGTGAAACACAGCAGTGAAGTTGAGTGAATAGGGCCTCTCGGCACCTCCAGGGATACATCTCCCGAGTTGACTCCCTTCATTTCTAAACATAGGCCGCCCAAAACTTCCGTATTGTCATGTGGTCCCTAGTTATCAACACAGACACCATCCAGGATTTTCTCTAGGGCCAATACTACAACTTCAGCCCCCAACCCCTGGGAGTTCCAATGTATTTTTTCCACCTGGTTCCCAGTGTGAGCAGTCTCTTAATCTTAACACCTACAGTCTGCATAGTCCCTTCAGCACCATCCTCCAGGATTTTCCCAGTTTATTCTTCTTTCTTTTTGACAATTTTACATAAATTCATAATTCTCTACCAGTTTCAAGATCCCCTGGCATGTCTGTTGATCACGAGTACTTGATCAATGCTTTCCTGCATGTAGATACCAAATAGTCAGTCATGTAACTTGTTTTGAGTGGCGACAGTCCATGGTTCCAAAATGACTACATGCAGTGGGAAAGGGTAAATCAGACAATTAGAATATTTAAACATACAATCAACATTTACTGAGCCCTTAATATGAGCCAAGAATTTATTATGTTAGCCAGTCAAAAAAGGCAGCTTCTCCTCACAGGCCTATGACGACTCCAATGAATTCCAATGTAAAGATTTTTTTCTTTTTGGTTAAGGTATAAGTTTCCATTTTTTCAATGTTTATATTTGCTATTGATTCTCTATTATAGAAAGCTTAGATGTAGCTCTCTCACACCACATAAAACAGAAACACACACATGCACCCGTTGCCCCAATATCATTATGGTTTTTCTTAAATCACTACTCAGTTTGCATTTTTCTAAAGAACTTATCTATGCAATGCATTTTTTGTTACATTTTCTTTTTTGTATAGCTTTTTGTTTTTAAGATTTTATTTTCAGGAAAAGTTTTGAATCTTGGAATCTTGCAATATTTGATCTGCTTGTTTTGTTAGTCATCTGAAGTAGACCTTATCTCTGATCTTAATAGGTTTAGATTAGCCCCACTTCTCAACCTTAACAGTTTTTAGAAGACTCACTAACTGTACATAAGGAGGTTAACAACATCCAGGGTCTCCTAAATCATAATTGGCCCGTATTATGTGGGTAAATATGACACATTTAACTGAAAGAATTAATACATTGTCTTATTTATGTGCATATTTTTATTTCTTTAGATATTTTATTGCTAAACTTACTGAATTAAAATTACTCACATTTCCCTGACTATTGCCAACCAGATATCTAGGAAACTCCAGAATTCCTGCAATTCTCCTTTGAAGATTGTTCTTACTTCTGCTACAACTCCATGCAGAGAAGCACCTGAATGTTTATAAAAAGCAAAACACCTATTGCTTCATTTACATTAACCAAAAAAAGGCAAGTCAAAATCATTTTATAACTCTTAGCAAGCTTTGAAAATCACAAGCACACAATGAGGGAATTATGAGGAAAAAGTCTAAATATTGAGTTTAAAATTTGTGAATAACATAAGAAAATATAACACTGTTAAATAGGTGTATATTAAATAACACTAAATTTATAGTATCACTGAAAGAATTTCCAAATTTGTTGAAAGTTTACTGTTTTAAGTGTACATAGTAATTGGATTAGATCAACCTGTTTGTATAAACAAATAAGTTTTTTAATGTAATTGTACACAAGAATATCTTCAAATATCCTGAAAAATAATCCACCATAAATAAAGTTCCTCTTAGTTATGTTATTTCCTTAAAAGTGTATCTTTCAGATAATGTAAAAACTAACTTTTTTCTTGTCTACTTCCTTGTAAATATGAATCTTGAATCAGGGAAGTCTATATTTATAACACCAAATCAAATAACATGGTTTTAAAATAAAATATTTTAACAAATTTACATATCAACTATTCAGATGTCTGTTTTCTAAATTATCTTTCATTTTTCAATTTGAAAAGCAAAACAGAATAAACCTTACAAATTTATTAAGAAAGACATTTGAAGTTACTGTATGCTTTCATTATGTCCAAAGTTATCAGAATTACAAATCCCACATTGTATAGATCATTTCTGCTAGCCCTTATTACTGCATATACCTCACCTACTGTGAAAGAGTTTACTAGAATTTAATCTTATATTCCAAACTGAGTCTTTTTGTGGTACAAGCTTTGAACATATTAATATTTTCTCCAGTGTGAGTTCAACACAGTAAAAGAAAATAAACCATGTGACATAATTCATTCTGTTCGGAAGGAATCAAAGTCATCCTACACAGTAAAGACTCAGGTATATGCGTGATGGATCAGGCCTAAGAACCACCCAGAAGGTTCAAATTGCCATGTACATAACAAATTGGCAAGAAGAATGAAGGAAAAAGAAGGAAGAAGGAAGAAGATGAAGAGGAAGAAGGAGGAGAAGGAGAAGGACAAAAAGAAGAAGGAAGGTTTCTGACAAGCCATCTGCACATATATTGTACGTCTTTTGTACAGCTTTGAACTTAAACCAAACACAGACTAAAGCAGATAAACTTAAATTCATCAAAAAAGTTAGAGGATTTGAATCAATAAGTGCTCAACTACTAAACAAAATGATTTTAAAGGTGAGTCATTAACTCTGGTTTCCCCACAACTATCTAATCCTAAATCCTAAAACTGAATATATTAATCGGTCCTATGGGTTTCACCAGAAGACACACAAGTGAAATATGGCAAGAAACATAAATGTGACACAGATTGTAACCAAAATAGTAAACTGTCATTATCTCCAAATGATATGATAGTGTATGTAGAAAATTTTAAGAAATATACCAAAAATTACTAGACTCAATAAGTAAATTTTGGAAATCACATGATACACTCACTATGCAAAAATCAATTGTATTGTTATATACTCACAATGAAAATTTGAAAACTGAAAATTTTAAGTACCAAACATGTAAAATTATTAAGGAAAATTTAATAAAATATATATAAGATATATATACTAAAAATTATAATGTATTAATGAGAGAAATTAAGGAAGACCTAAATAAGTAGAGGAATACACCATGTTCATTAATAGAAAGATTCATTATTGTTAAGATATCAATTTTCTCTAAATAGAGCTATAGATTCAATGTAATCACAAACAAAATTCTAGAAAGATTTTTTTTGGTGGAAATTGGCAATTTAACACTGTATACAGATATGCAAAAGAACCAGAAAAACACTATTTCAAAACATAAGACAAATTTGAAAGACTTAAGTAATCAAGGCAGTGTAGAATTAGTGTAAATCTAGAACTACAGATTAATGGAAAGACAGAAATAAGAAAAAGACCAATACACATATAAGTACCCTACTTATACCAAGATGTCTTTGGGGGAAAAGATCCTCTTTTAAAAAATCATGTCTTAAAAAAAATGAATCATTGACAGAAATGTAAAAACTAAAATTATACAATATCTAGAACACAGCATATAAGAAAATCTTTATAATCTTTGAGTAGTCAACATTGTCTGAGACAGGCACAAAAATATAAACCATCACAAGAAAAAATTGGCAAATTTGACTTTTCAATATTTAAAACTTTTGCTCTTGGAAAGACACCACTAATGAAATGAAAAGTCAAGCTAATGACTGGAAGAAAATATTTGTTAACCATTTAACTGCCAAGGAATTTTTATGTAGATTAAATCTTAAAACTCTTAACTCAATAATAAAAAGATAAACAATTAAATTTTAAAACGGACAAAATATTTGCATATATACTTTATCAAAGAAGATATGTGAATGGCTAATAAGCACACAAAAAGATGCCCAACATCATTACTCATTAGGGAAATGGAAGTTGGAAGACCAAGAAGATATCACAACACACCCACTAGAATGGCTAAAATTAAAACAACTAAAAATATCAAGTTTTGGTGAGGTTTTGGAGCAGCTGTTACTCTCATGTATTGCTGGTAAAAACATTGAGTTGTACAACCACTTTGGTTCTCACAAAGTCATGCATACACCTACCATATGACCTAGTAATTTTACTCATAGAGAAATGAAAACGTATGCTTACACAGACTTATTTAAGAATGTTCACAGCAGCTTTATTCATAATAGCCAAAAGCTAGAGAGAACTCAAAGGCCTACCAAAAGGCAAATGAGTAAATAACTTGTGATACGCCCAGATAATCATACATAATGATATATCCATATCATGAACTCAGTAATAAAAATGGGACAATTTACTGAAACATGCAACAACCTGGATAATCTCAAACACATGCTGAGCCAAAAAAAGTGATTCTAGACACAAAAGCAGTACATACTGTATATTTCCACTTATATGAATTCCAGAAAAGCCAAAAACTAGTGACAGAATATGGATCAGTGTTTATCTAGGTACAGGAACGGCAAAGGATTGACTTGAATGTTTGGGGATGATGGAAGTGTTCTATGTCGTGATGTAGTGAAAGTTACACAGGAGTATATATTTTTCAAAGACCATTCAACTGTATGCTAGTGGTGCATTTATATATAAAATATATCCCAAATTATATTAATATTTAAATGATACAAATATTTAAATGACAGGAAAAAATAGATCATTAAAATTCTTTTAAAAGGGTGCTGTTATCTATATAAATGTCAGACAAAATGGGCTTCAAAGTTAAAAACATTACTGGAGTTAAACTGGGTACCAGGATGATAATTTTTTTGTTTTTCTTTTTTTTTTTTTTTTTTTTTTTGACACAGAGTCTCACTCTGTCATCCAGGCTGGAGTGCAATGGCACAATCTTGGCTCACTGCAACCTCCCCAACCCAGGTTCACGCAATTCTCCTATCTCAGTCTCCTGAGTAGCTGGGACTACAGGTGCACACCACCACACCCAGCTAATTTTTGTATTTTTAGTAGAGACGGAGTTTCACCATATTGGTCAGGCTGGTATTGAACTCCTGACCTCAGGTGATCTGCCCACCTTGGCCTCCTAGAAATTTATATTTTAGCAATTTAAAATTATAATGGCTTCAAAATATACAACTCAAAAATTGACAGACCTATAAAAATATGTAAACAAATCCACACTCATGGTAGAAAATTTTAACTCATCTCTCTCATTGAAAAAACAGACAAAAATCTTTAACGGTATGTAACAAATCATGTAATGAATACATAAAACCATTTTAATAAACATACACAAAATACATATTCTTTTCAAACTCTTAGGAAAACATTTACAAAAACTGACCATATTCTGGACATAAATGGGGAATTTATGAACATGTAAAAAGAATACTACCTTACTACCAAGTGGAATTTATCCTGGAAATGCAAGGCTGTCTAAACATTCAAATCTCAATCAATGTAATCCATCATATTTATAGATGATTTAAAGAAGAAAAACGATGTGATTATCTCAACTGATACAGAAAGATATTTGACAAAATTCAACATTCATTCACAACCTATTAACAAACTAGTAATAGAGGGGAATTTTCTTAGCCTAATAAAAAGCACCTGAAACAAATCGGTTCCCATCATACTTAATGAAAAACCACCGAATGCTTTCACTTAAGATTGTGAACAAGTCCTGAATGATTTTTTTTTTTTAGAAGACGAGCACAAATGGTAAATTTCCCAAGTTCTTTCTTGTATTTAAATGTCTTTGTTTTGCTCTTACATTTCACTGTTTGATGTGTTGTATTATATTTCAACATTTTTTAGAGGAAACATTCGTTTCCATATAGCAACTTCTGGAACTCTCCTCTTTCTTCAAGGTCTCAGCTTTAAGGCTTTTCTCATTTTCCCATCCAGGAAAGATCTCTTCATTCGGTGACCTCCACTATCTTTGTAATGCTTTAATACCAACAATATTCTGTGGCATGTAACAATTACTTTTGTAATTCCTTCTCCCTGTTTAGTTAAAAGTCCCTAGAAGAAAGAGACTTTATCTTTACTATCTTTTCTTCGCAACACCCAACTAAGACCCAGTATAAAGCTGGTAATCAATTAATATTTCTTAAACAAAATAGAAATTTGTTGCTGAACTGGAGAAACATTTCACCTGGCCTGTCATCTAAAAGCACTGGATCTACTCATTGCATTCACTTAGGACACCTTTTGCTGTTTAGTGCACCTTCTTCTGACATAATTGTTAAAATTCAAATGAGGCATTAATTAACTGCCACTCAACTCTTTTTACAGGCATCTAGTGCTTTAGTGGCTTCACATAACCAAAGAACTATAGCAGTTAAATAAAGCAAATATGACACTTTTCTAAATAGAAAAATATAATTAACAGTATCTGTTCTTTTCTAATTGAAATTCAAAAAGCTCTTTTAGTTCTCCTATCAAGGGAAATTACTAAACTGATGCTTCACAAAATTGTGTACTATTAGAATCCAAAGCATAATTATGGAAGTGTAGGGACAGGTAACATAATTTTTGCCTCCATTCATCTCACAGATGGTAAGGTCGATAGTTTTGAGAAGTTTGTCAGAAATGGAACTCAAAAGCTGAAAAAAAGAACATTTATTTATAATGAACTTCAACCGAAAACTCCATGTCTTGTGCCAAACACATTTCCAAATACACTTTTTAATTACTGTTCTAAGGCACAGAATTTTTTTAAAATGACAAATTATGCAAAAGAAAATCAAGCCCTTTACCAATAACATGGTATTTCCCAAAGTGGAGAGATCCATGCTTATTATCAGTAAGTATTCATTTTCTCCTTTTTTCACAGCTGGGGGTCTCACTCTGTACTCTGTTGCTGAGGCTGGAGTGCAATGTTGCAGTGGTGTGATCATAGCTCACAGCAGTCTCGAACTCCTGGGCTCCAGTGATCCTCCTGCCTCTCAGCCTTCCAAGTAGCTAGGACCACTGGTGTGCACCACCATGCCTAGTTAATTTTTGTTATTCTTTGTGGAGAGAAGGTCTTGCTTCATTTCATTTTCTTTACATGTGATATGGGAATCCTACTGACCTATGTTGGTAGCATATGTGTTTAAAACTAGTTAAATATATTAAATAACTATGCACTCCATGTATTTAGCAATGTACCTTGCACATGTCCTTTCGACAAGATTAGACAATATTTACTTTGTTAATAAAGGCCGGACTATTTGGGGAAAGAGGAAAAATGAAAAGGTATCTAGTTCTTAGCACAGTGCATGGCACCTGGTAATCACTCCATTATTTGTAGAGGAAGGAAGGGAAAGAGGGATGGAAGGAAGGAAAAAAGGAAATGGTGAGTCAAATACATAAGTCTTTCGAGCTCTATTCAAAATAGATGCTTTGCAGTTATAAGTGTAAACAAAGATGAATCAAAAATGAAAGCAACTATTTATAATGAAAACAAATTCTTCACAGAAGCCATAAATCAATTGCTACAATTTTATTTCAGATTCCTCTAAATGATTTCTTTCCAAATTCAAACAAATCCCCATGAGTTTAATTAAGAACTTTTTTCCATGGTTTAGACTTCCTCCCTCAATCATAGGATTTTCTTTGTTTTTGTTTTTGTTGTTGTTGTTTGTTTGTTTTGTTTTGTTTTACTTACAGGTAGCACAGGAACAGCAAATTTTTGGATCTACCTCTTACCTATCACTACTGCACAAAATAAATGGTGTTTGTGGAGAAGACCTTATCTTCTAATAGCATAAACTATTTTATTTGATTGAGATTTTATAGTGCTATTTGTCTCAACTGCTTGCCTTGTGTCTTTAAACCAGTCAGGAACAATTTTATAAGAAATTTGATACTATCAGAAGTTAAGGAGAAATAATACAGTAGTCTCCCTTATCCACAGTTTTACTTTCCACAGTTTCAGTCATCCAGGGTCAACTGCTATCCAAAAACAGATGAGTACAATACAGTATGATATTTTGAGAGGCAAATCACATTCACAACGTTTATTACAGTATATGGTTATAACTGTTCTATTTTATTATTGGTTATTGTTGTTCATCTCTTACTGTGCCTAATTTGTTAATTAAAATTTTTTAGAAGTATGTATAGAAAAAAGTATATATATTTAAATATATATAAATATATATACACACACATATATACATATATTATATATATATATATGTATACTGTCCATGATTCCAGGTATCTACTAGAGATCTTGGAATGTATCCCCTGAGGGTAAGGAAGATTGCTGTATGGACGAAGAATTTAGAGAGAAATGAGGGCCATCTGTGTATAGAACCAGTGATCCCTCTTAGACAGAAGGTCCTGTCAGGGATTTTTATCAGAGGTCTTCTTCCTGCAGCTATGATACTGCAAATTTATATAGCTGGTGTCTGACCTAACTGCAATTCCCCAAATAGACTTCTTCTTTTTCTTTCTTTCTTTTTTTTTTTTTTTTTGAGATGGAGACTCACTCTGTTGCACAAGCTGGAGTGCAGTGGCATAATCTCAGCTCACTGCAACCTCTGCCTCCCAGTGTGGAGGGATTCTCCTGTCTCAGCCTCCCAAGTAGCTGGGATTACAGGTCCAAGTCACCATGCCCAGCTAAATTGTTTGTGTTTTTGTAGAGATGGAGTTTCACCATGTTGGCCAGGGTGGTCTCGAACTCCTGACCTCAAGTAATCTGCCAGCCACATTCCCCCAAAGTGCTGGGATTACAGGTGTGACCAACCATGCCTAGCCCCCAAATAGACCTCTTTACAAAAAAAAAAAAAAAAAAAAAAAAATGCACAGAGTGGCCAAAATTAATATTAGAAGCATGTGCAGCAGTCATCTCATTTCGTAGGTCTATATTTACCTTTTGATACACATTACATTCTTGTGAGCTTAGGGACTGTGGTTTTGCTCTGGGACTGATCAGAGCTGAATGACCTGGCCATCCAAATCTCAAAACTGCAGTAAAGAGAATGGAAATCGTGAGGAATAGAGAAGTAACAGTTAAACTTTCTTAGCCATAAATCCATTTTCCTCTCAGGCAGTGCAATGATTTGTTTTTGAAGTGAGAGCAAGTGTGACTCTGGTCAGTATACATGGCAAAATCACTTATTCAAATATATTTGGAGATTCCCTTAATTTCTTTTGATGTAGTCTTTTAGTAATAAGAGTTGGAATTAATGAGGAAAAAAACAAGTTACAAAACAGTAGATGCAAGTAAAGCATTTGGGATGGCCAGAAGCATTTTCCAAAATTGACATCTCTTTGAAATCCTTCATATATAACTGAGTAAAAAGTATACAGGAACAATTCTTGCTGTTCCCCTTACTTAACTAGAAAAATTGCAAAATTTCATGTGTACCAGGTTATTTATTATGTTATTATTTATATTAGCAAAATATTAGGGATAGTGTAATCACCCATAAATAGGGAACCAGTTGAATAAGCTATGGTACATCCTTAAAATGAAGTATTATGCCGCCATAAACAGGAGGAAGATCTCTCTATGTTTTTATCTAAGGTGATTTTGAAGATGTATTGCTAAGTGAAAATAAAGTAGAGAACAATGTATATTACTCCTTTGTGTAAGAAGGAGGAAAATGCAAATAGACATGTGCATTTCCTTACATTTGCAGAAAGAAAATACTGGAAAGATAAATAAAAACTAATAAAAATGGCAACTTACACAAAGAGGAAGAGATGGAAGAAGGAAGAATACAATGAAAAATTTCTTCAATATACCTTATTATATACTTTGAAATCACGAAAATGTTTTACATATTGAAAAAGGAAAATAAAACATAAAAAGTAGTCCATAAAAACTGAAAACAAATTTAAACAACAAAAATATTCCTGTGTCAAGTTAATGCTTTTGCTGTATATTCTTTGTAGAATACATACATAGGGCAATGTTTGGTCTTCACATCTTTTTGTTTGCTGTAAACATTTCACAACACAGTTTTTTAAACTTTTAAAACTTATACCTGTGTCACATATTTGGGGGAAAATTATCACTTTCTGTAACAGTAGAAATCAATTCAATAGTGCAAATCAAAAAGTAAACTGTAATTTTGTCCAAAAGCTTATTTTAATAAGAAACTTGCTATTGTTAATCATTATATATCATCTTTTCAAAAGAAGCTGTTTTCTAATGAAGGGGATCCCAAGGTTGTCCATGTATATAATCCATATTAGGTCAGCCTCATGGAGAAAAGAGCAGGGTAGAAAAGAGTAAACAGTGAATTTGGAAGGGCAAATGGAAGATACTTGGCACATGACATTTTTCACTATTTCTTGGAAGTGGTAGCCCATGCCAATATTTATAAAATTCTTTTTGTTTTCCTTCCCATTAATTTTTCTTTCACATCACCAGTCCTACCATATCACTCTCTCTCTCAAACTACCGGTAAAAAAGTACTCTGTATATACTCTTCCAATCCCATTCAGCCCTAGTCTTTCCCTCTTCTCCCTGTTCTGCCTAACAACATCCCAGAGGGAGTCTGGAAATGTCAGAAATCTCCTTAGAGGTGATGGGTAAAGAAGAAAATAAGTAAACAAGATTAGTATCTTCTTTCGTTGCTAAGTGGTAAAGACTCAGAATATTCATACGATAATTTTTCCCAGTACAATTACAAAGTCCACAGCTACTCTTGCCTTTTGTCCACTCTATCTCCTTTCCATATCTCCTACTGCTATTAGAATGATTACTCTAGACACAAATTTGATTCTGTCATTTATTTTTTCATTCATATGTTAGTAGCTTTTTGAAGTAAATTACAAAAAATAGCCACAACTATCCACTTTTGTTTATACTCAGGTCCCTTTGCAATGTGATGTTGCTGGCTCTCTTATCAAGAGGTAGAGTCTCATTCCTCTCACTCCTGGAAACACTGTCACCATCTGTGAACAAGCCTAAGCTTACCTGATGGATGACAGGATACATTCAGTCCAATAGCCTTCATCGCCCCACCTAACTGGCAGCCAAGCACCAGGCATGTGAATAAAGCCATCCCACCTAGCCAACCACTGAAAAGGAGCAAGTCTAGTCAAGTTCAGCTGAGCCTGAGCCAGATCCGCATTACCAGCCGGCTTACCCTTTGACTTGTGAGTATTATTAAACAGTTACTATTTTAATCCACAACGTTTTAGGGATTGTTTATTATACAGCAGTGGATAGTTTATACACTCCTCATCACACACAATACGAAAAATATAACTGTCTCATAAGATAATAAGACCCTTCATGAAGCCTGATATTAATGTTCAGTCTCATACTCTGACCTCCAAAGCTACCTATACTACAGTTTAGCCCTTGGAATCTAAGTAGTGTTCTGCAAATAAGTGTATATTTACATACTTTTCTGCTTTGCACAGGCATTCAAGAATAGAAAAGGCAATGGAAGCCAACATATATAGAATACATACAATGTTCCAAGATCTTTACATATTGCTCTTTACACCTTCAGAATAACCCTGTAAAGTTGTAGTTATCCTCATATTATAGATTGAAACTTGTGTGACACAAAAGTCCAGATTTCTCAAGCCTATCCAACTTGCAAGTGATAAATCTGCATTTTGAAAAAATAAAATCTATATGATCTCAAAGTCCATGATCTGCCTATTGCACAATTGCCTCTGAGTTTGGTGTCCAGATGGGGAGTGAGCTGGGTTAAGATTCATTTCAGGATTATGTTGATAATGCTGTCAAAGATTATTTGAGATATTTGCTTACCGCATTTATCTTATTGGACATGTAAAGATTTTAGCAGGATGGAAATGGGCTCCTCTAATACAGTTCTCCTTTCTCTATAATTTCCTTTTTCAAGAACTACCATATTTGCTTTATCTATGCTATTTTTTCTGCCTGGTAAACCTTTTCCTCTTTTTCCATTTGACTAACCCTTACTCATCCTTCAAGACCTGGCTAAAAAATCTAACATACCCAAGGAAGACTAGATAGAAATATTAAAGATAGAAGTAAATGCCCACTCCTCTGAGCTTCAAAACCACTTTGTCAATGTCTTTGTCTTAGTGTATTTAGTTGTGTACCTTTCCCTTTTCCCTTTTTTGAGAAAACTGAGAAAAAGGACCACATTGTATCCATTTGCACCCATGCAACTTAGCAATATGCATGGTGCACAGCAAATATTCACCAAATATTTGTGGAATTATAGTGAATAGTTTTCTATCTGCTTAACAAGATATGACAAAAATACATTTGCTTGTTTTTCCAAAATTTTGAGTAAGAGAACTTGTTTGGGCTAGGAAAAAGAAGTTCACTGAAACACCAAATTCTGTTGCTACTTCTTTCTTTCTTAGTTTTTTTTTTTTTTTTTTTTTTTTTTTTTTTTTTTTTTTTTTTTGGAGAGCCAGGGTCTCACGATGTCATCCAGACTGGCCTCAAACTCCTGGCCTCAAGTGATCCTCCCATCTTGGCCTCCCAAAGTGCTGGGATTACAGGTATGAATGAGTCATAGCACCCAACCTCTGTTGCTATTTCTAAGTAAAAAACTATTTTTCATATTTATTTTATAAAGTAATTTCCAATATAATTAATGCCAGAAACTAAAGCATTAACACCTCTGTAGAAGAAAAACAATGACAGCAGTATCTGAGGTAATTGGGAAATGTAATCATGAATTTGCACAGTAGACAAATAGAACTACTAAAGACATCCATCCTAGTAAATGTAGTTATTAGCAAAGCACATATTAATCTTCTCATGCCAGATAAAACTTTGCACTTAAACTTTTACCTAATTGATTACTTACCTGACAAAGCTGTAATTACCACTGCAAATTTTAAAAGAAATGTCAAGATACTGAAATAATCTGGTCTAGAAGTGTGAACGTTCTTTATTTGTTTATGTTAAATCATTTTATTAGATAATGTCCTTTGCAGAGAAAAGGAATGTCAATGAGAAATGTGTATGTTATAAATAAATTTCTGGATTCTTTCCAAATATTCCCCCAACCCAAATCCAACACTCTAAGGGAAGGGGCCCTCTAATCATTACCTTTTTAAAGCAGGTTGTCTAAGGAATTATGGCTCCCTAATAATTTGGGCCCATTTTAATGTGGCGATATATATTTAAGGTTTTAATGATGCTGTTTACAATTATCAGATTAAGTTTTACCTTTGCCCCATCCATTTCAGTGACTATCACATTACCACAATCCTCAGAAGTACAGATCAACTTTGGTAATTATTCCTTGTAGAGAGACATGAAGATTATTTTCCATGTCTTCACAGAAAGACTATTCAAAGTGGCCGGGCGCGGTGACTCAAGCCTGTAATCCCAGCACTTTGGGAGGCCGAGACGGGCGGATCACGAGGTCAGGAGATCGAGACCATCCTGGCTAACACGGTGAAACCCCGTCTCTACTAAAAAAATACAAAAAAATTAGCCGGGCGAGGTGGCGGGCGCCTGTAGTCCCAGCTACTCGGGAGGCTGAGGCAGGAGAACGGCGTGAACCCGGGAGGCGGAGCTTGCAGTGAGCTGAGATCTGGCCACAGCACTCCAGCCTGGGCGGCAGAGCGAAACTCCGTCTCAAAAAAAAAAAAAAAAAAGAAAGACTATTCAAAGTAATAAAATAGGTTTGTTGTATAAGAACACTGATTGACGACCACAATGAGGTATGTTGAATCATCAATCTAAATCTGGATGTATGAATAATTTGTGTGAGCATAAAGACATGTACAATACCACGCAAACAAGGGTGGAAATTCTAACATTAAATGATTTAGGAAGCCAAATTGATCACAGACTATGAGAAAATGATCATGTGCTAAGAAATAACAGACCTGAGAATGAACATGATTCATTAATTAGTGAGATGCAGAATTAAGGCCATAAAGCTTCAGGCTCTGACAAGGGTTTTTCTAGGGGTATGATCAGTCAGTTATAAGGCATGGTAACTACTGGCTGCCTGGGAACACAGTAGTCATAGTTCTAGTTTTAGAAAATACTGGCTTATTATAAATGCATAAGTGAGAAAAGGAATTGCCACTAGATTACTATGAAGATGTCCAAAATTTCACCTTCAACTGTCTAAGACAATTATGAATATATAGAGGTACGGGTTGCTTAATTTTTTAAAGCAAAAATACAAAACAACACCATCTTTGTTAGCGCTATTGAAAGTTAGATCATGAGAAAGGAGTTGGGAAAAAATAAATTAGAATTGGTAAAAATAAAAATATCATTGTAAGGGCAAAAGAGTTCACCCTAAGCCATCAATTTTAATATGCCTCTGAAGAGTTATGATGGCTTATGGGGAAATTTTAAAACATAACAGAAAACTTGAGACCAATTCTACATGTTTTCTTGTATTTTTTTCCACTAAAGATCTTGGTTTGGATTCTATTTCCTTTGCTACTTTCACCTTCCTGAAGTCATAATCTTCCAATTGTAACATAAAAAAACTTTTTCTGTAACAACCAACTGTGATACCTCAAACAGAGGACTACACTTTGAGATTCGAAAAAGCAGCAGGAAATGACTGTCAAATTAAAAAAAAAAAAAAAAAGTAGCAAAGAACTAAGCAGTAGAAACTCAGAAAACATAACATAGAGACAGAAAGGACCTTCCAGAGAATGTCTAATTTTCCCAAAGAGATTTCCCAGGTACTATTAGACCACTTTCCCTGAATATAATCAGCAAGAATTTATCTTGGAAATAATAGCAAAGTTTCAGAATGCAGAGAATTTAGGGCCCAGGAATTGTTTAAAACTCATAGTTTTCATATAGTTTTAACAGTATTGTAGGCTGTTTTGTTCCTTTAGAATTTTGAACTATGTGAATGTATTACTTATTCAATAAATAGTTTTTCAAATGCTCAAAAAAATCATAGTTCTCAAGAATCTCACTATTCCAACCAGAAATATCATGAAAACTACGAATTTCTTAAACATTACTGAGTATCAGTAAGTGAAGACATGAGATAAATACTAAATAAAGAGGCTACAAACAAAAAGAGAACTAAGTTATAGCTCTCCACTAAGTTATGTGTTTCTTCTATATATTAAAGGAATTTTTAACCATCATAGAATTGGCAGACCAAAAGACAAAAAGATAACAAAAAATTTACCTGTATCAAAACATGTAACAGTTTTAAAATGAAGAAGGACTTCAATGATATTCTTTGGAAGACATTATTAAATCTTAAGAAGAAAAGTTCATATTAACAACTATATAATATCTATTGCTCAAAAATAATTTTAACCCCCTTCAAGCTATAGAATATCCCAAGATCATTGGAATACTAAAAGCATAATCTAGATTGTTGTGGGAATAAAAAGAAATAATACATATGAAAGTACTTTATAAATATGAAGCATTCTTCACGTGAAAGAAATTGTAATGATCATTGTTTTGGGAGTTGACACAAGTGATAACACATGCTGATTCCAGAATTTTTCAGAATATACTTCACATAATCATCTAATTTTGACTCTTTCAATCTGAAAGTATTATTTTCTTCTTATGATTTGCTGAAGAGACATTTTCTTTTTATCTTCGATACTGCATCTCTTGGTAATAATCGCAAGAGATGTAGCACTCAAGGAGGGGAAGATTGGCTTGCTTCTTATCTAGTTCATTTAAAAGGCTTGCAACTCTCTTAGTTTGGATTTCCCTGAAAACAGAATCTGAGAGAAGAACTTGCATGCAGGAAAGTTTATTGCAGAAAGAAAATGAGACAAGACGGATAAGTTAATAAAATGTTGAGATGGTGAGCAGTTGAGGTCACTGCTCTGGGAATCAAGGCTCAGTTCTACCAGGACTTCTGTGAAACATGTGGAATTGTCCACTTAAAGAGCACTAGGCTGGAACTTTCATCTACGGAACTTACCCTCCATTGGATTAGTGGTGTAGAGTATCAGATAGTCCCTTATACTTCCCAGCTGTGATTGCACAGGGCCAAAGAAGCTTCTATTCATTGGAGAAGACCCTGAGGTAAAAAGAGGATGGACACAAAGTGAATCCTTAAGGTAGGATGATACTGGTATGAGGTGACTCTGAGCTCACACAGAACTATTAGCAACAGTTGAACATTAGTGCATTAGTTTTTTTATTGCTGCACAATAAATTACCACAGGCGGCAGCTTAAAAAAAGCACCCATTTTTTAGCTCAGTTTCTGAAGGCCAGAAGTTCAGGTGTGACATAATTAGATTCTCTGCTCAGGGTCTCACTAGACTAAAATGAAGGTGTTGTCCAGGACTGTGGTTCTCATCTGGATTCAGGGTTCCCTTCCAAGCTTATTGGTTATTAGCAGAATTCATCCTATAGTTGTAGGACTCAAATTTCACTTTCAATTTTGCTCTCAGTTCCCACTGAGACTGCCCATGTTTCCTTGCCAGGTGCCCTCTCCCCACCTGCACTTCCCAGGGCCCCAAGAAGTTCACAAAACGGATGTTTACTTTCTTTTCAGCCAGTAGGGATGAATCTTGATGACTTCTTCTGCCAGTAGTGGAAAAAAACTCTGATTTTAAAGGGTTCATGTAATTAGGTCAGATAGTGTTCCTATCTTAAGGTCAACAGATTAGGACTTTAATTGCATCTGAAAAATCTCTTCACAGCAGCACCTAGATTAGTGTTTGATTAAATAATTGTGAGATAGAGTGTGTATCAGGGGCCAGGAGCTTGAAAAAAATCTTAGAATTCTTTATTCTAGGAAACATCTTAGAATAAAGAAAAGAGGTTTAATTTGCTCACAGTTCCACAGGCTGTACAGGAAGCACTGAAGCATCTTCTTCTGGAGAGGCCTCAGGGAGTTTTTACTCATGGTCAAAAGCAAAGCAGGAGCAGGACTGAGAGAGAAGGAGGAGATGCTACATACTTCTAAACAACTAGATCTTGTGAGAACTCTATCATAAGAACAGTATCAAAGGGATGGTGCTAATCCATTCATGAGAAACCACCACCATGATCCAATCACCTCCCAGGAGGCCCCACCTCCAACATCGCAGATTGTAATTCAACATGAAATTTGGGTGGGGACAAAGATCCAAACCATATCAGGCACCAAAAGCATCTGCTAAAGCAATTTTTTAAAGTAAGTTTGTTTTTTGCTTAGTAGTTTTGTAGGAGAGAAGCCAAAGTTTAGCAACATGGATTTGAGTTAAGAAGTACCCTTTTAAGATTTGTCTAAATAATTAATTGATTATACTTTTCTGGTATTTAAGGAACAAAATAGGATAGATCTCAACATCCATCATAACTTAGATCTTCTATTATTTCCTATGATATATTCTACACAAGGTGCTTAAATATGTATGTCTATTAAATAAGAACTATGCCATAAAACTGTGCTGAAGAACTGTGCAACTACTAAAAAAGGTAAAGTGGCAGATTCTAAAAGATTTACTTCCCATTTACCCTGTATTGTGAGCATTACTTGAATGAATTACAACAGACTCAATTAATTTTTTCATGCAAAATTGTTACATTTTATCTAGCCTATTAAATCTAACATTTAAATTTAAAAACCCAGTTACCGTAAATTAAATACCTGCCAATTTTATGGATATAAGCACATGCTAATCTTCATGCTGGATGATGAGCCATGCAGATAACAAGAAACTGAGCTATATTTAGAAGCACATAACTCAAGCTGGGTATTTAAATTTTAGCTCTGCTAGATCTTGTATGAAGTTTTTTCCATTTTGTGAAAAGTATGTTCAACAGTGCTTCTAATTGTATCATTTAACTACTGAGAAGTCTACCTGACATTACCTATTTTTATGCAGGCAATAGCAGTGTTGCATTTGTGGTTACTGACACACAAAGCAGCACTCTGGTTTTTCTGAATACACTTTCAGCTCTATATAACATCTCTGGTAATATCTGCTGTGGCTTCCTGAGAAGCTCCCTGAACTATTGATGAGCAAGAGAGAAGCAAAGGGAAATACAAATCCCAAGGGGTGGCTTCCTTACTCTCCTTGCACCTTGATCATTTTCATGCTCCTTGGCTTGAAAGGAGTGTCCTACATGTTTGAACACTTATTGTATGCCAAATACTATCCCGAGAATTTTATTTATATGGTTTATCCTCATTTAATCTTGATAAACTTTATGAAATAGGCACTGATTATATCTTTATTTTACAGATAAGGTGACAGAAAAGATTGTGTGACTTGCAAATGCCTAATAAGGTCATCCAGCTAATAATAAGATAATAAAGATTCAAACCTAGGCAGCCTAACTTCATAACCAGTGTTCTGAACTTTATGCTATATTATCATAAAGGCGGTGAATAAATTAATTTTCCACAATTGCTACTCAAGGTCTAGAGAAATTAGTAAAATTTTCCTCAGGTCTTTAATACCAAGATGACTGGAGGATACAGCTTCATAAAGTACTATAAAATGCTGCACATAAATATGCTACCCAAGTACACTTTAATATAAAGCATTTGAAGATCCCAGGATTTATT